>NW_005842006.1:2124331-2133337 GCF_000455745.1 Alligator sinensis
GGGGGGGGGGGGGGGGGGGGGGGGGGTTGCCATCTTAGAACTGGGAAAAAATCATATACTAAAAATCAAACATCTACTATAAAATAGTTTAAATTAAAAAATAATTTTGCCAATTTACATGTGTTTGCATAGTATGTATATGTGCATGTGTGTGGATAGATAGATAGATAGATAGATAGATAGATAGACAGATATGGAAGCGATTGCATAATAGCTCAAAATCAAATCTTACTCTTGTATATTGTGTGGGGGTGTGAGGGGTGTGGTTGGAGTATGTGTTTGGGGAGTGTGTGTGTGTGTGGTGAGGTATGCGGGGTGTGGGTATGGTGGGGATAGGGTGTGTGCATGAGTATGTGATAGGGTGGGAGGTCTGAGGGCGGTGTGTGTAGGCTGTGGGGGAGGATGTGGGTGTGGGAGTGTGTGTGTGTGTGTGTGTGGAGAGTATGGTGGGCTGTGGGGTGTGTAGGAGGGTGTGAGTGTTTGCAAGCTTGTGGGGGTGTGTGAGGGTACGGGTGTGTATGGGGGGTACGTGTGTGGGTGGCGGGGTGGGTCCCTGGAGCCACATGTGGCAGCCGTGTGTAGGGGACAGCTCCTTTTCCCCCAGTGGGAGTCCCTGGCCCTGGCCCAGTGGAGCCCTTACCTGAATTACTACTCTCACAGGGAAGGAGAGAGGGCTGGGAAACAGCACCAGGGTCACCAGGCAAAAGCCTCTGCCAGGAAGAAGCTTCTTGTCTCCAGCACCCCCTACCTTGGGGCTGGGGGCGATGAGGGTCAGGCCAGGCTAGGGTGGAGCCAGAGCTGCCACTGCAGCAGGTGCAGGTGCCTCCACCTCCTGTATGGGGATATCGGGTTGCATAAGGCCAGGACCAGTGATAATTATCTTTTGGCTTTTGGAGGGGCCCCGTGGGCTGGATGGAATTGCTTGGTGGGCTGGATCCAGACCACAGGCCATAATTTGCCTGCCCCTGGCATAAGGTCAAGTGTAGAGTGCCTCATGTAGGGCGCAAAAATATCCAGCACACCTACTGGCTTGGAAGTGACCCTCTCAGCAGCACAGAAGCAGAAAGGGATCTTGGAGTCATAGTGGACTCCAAGATGAACATGAGTCGTCAGTGTGATGAAATCATCAGCAAAGTCAACCGCACTTTATCATGCATCAGCAGATGCAAGGCAAATAGATCCAAGGTGATACTTCCGCTCTATGCAGCATTGGTCAGACCGCAGTTGGAGTAGTGCATCCAGTTTTGAGTGCCGTACTTCAAGAAGGATGTTGATAGACTTGAGAGAGTCCAGAGGAGGGCCACTCGTATGGTTAGGGGCTTACAGGACAAGGCCTATGAGGAGAGACTGAGGGGACTGGACCTCTTCAACCTCCGGAAGAGAAGGCTGAGAGGTGATCTTGTGGCTGCCTACAAATTCATTAGGGGGATGCAGCAAGGGATCGGAGATGCTCTGTTCATCAGGGCGCCTCTTGGGGTAACAAGGAACAATGGTCACAAACTGACAGAAAGCAGATTTAGGCTAGACATCAGGAAAAACTTCTTCATGGTAAGGGTGGCCAAAATTTGGAATGGGCTTCCAAGAGAGGTGGTGCTCTCCCCTACCTTCGGGGTCTTTAAGAGAAGGCTGGATAGGCATCTGGCTGGGGTCATCTGGCCTAGGCAGGGAGTCAGACTCGATGCTCTGTTGAGGTCCCTTCCAACCCTTGCAGCTAGCATCTATGAAAGGTCATCAGTCACATGTTTAGAGACTAAATGCATGCCTAGCCCATGCATTTAAAAAACACAAGTCAAACTCCCCACAAATTAACTTAGGGCCTTTTCTTGCCTTCTGGTTTTGAGCCCTTAGAACAGGGGCATGGTGTGGGGCCAGGGTTTCCAGGGAGACCAGCAGGACGTGTAGCTGGGTGGGGAGCTGCTCCAGGGTCAGGATCTTGCAGCAGCGACAGCATGGTCCAGAGCTGGGGCACAGCTGCAATCCACTGCCCATAAGCCCCGAGCAGGGGTGCGCAGGCAGTGGATCACAGCTCTTCCCTGGCTCCAGACCACACTGTCACCACTGCAAGGTCCCAGTCCCAACCCTGGAGCAGCTCCCTGCCCAGTCTTGTGCTCTGCCAGTGCTGCTGGGGCTGATCTCCGTGGAAACCCCATGCTCACACTGTCACGGCTGCACCACTCCTGGCTCTCCCTAGAAACTGGCCACAGCAAGGTGGGCAGGGGCTGCTGGGAAATGGAGTTCGACTGCCAGCAGTATCTGCCATTTTGCCCACCCCTGCCTTAGAATCTATATTCTCAAAGCTGCTCTCCAGAAGCACGAGGGCCAAAAATTTACTCCGATTTTAAAAGAAAATTTGTCCACAGACTTGAAGAAAAACACCAACTACCAAAGGAGTTGCAGACACTTGTGTGAGGGATGAGGAATGGAGAGCCCACTTCAGATCATCTGCTCCACAGGGAGAGAGAAGCAGAAGCTACAACTTCATCCTGGGGAGGAAAAAGAAACCTGGCAAACTCAGACCAAATGTCTTAACGCAACTTCAACGTGTAACACCAAAGCCCTGCCCTGATGGGATTAAATTACCCTGGGAAAACAGGGTGGCCAAACCTGCACAGCCCGGTAAGGCTGGAGCAGGAGCCTCCTACTGATTGTGCTTCTGCTCTTCAGAGCACAGGAGCCCCAGTCACCTGTGCTTCCTCTAGGATGGTGGGTGCACAGCCGAATCTGCCTGGCTGCTGCTTCTCTTCAGGTTTGGGTGCAGGCCCTTGTGTTTGCACAGTAAGATGGGAGTCTCCAGTGTCTCCTGTTGCCACGGGCAGAGGCTTCTTCCTCGTAGTCTCTGATGATGCCAGTTCATAACTCCCACAAGAGCGTGCAAGTGGCCAGGGCTTACCCTCACTGCAGATACCTGGGTCCTCTGCAATGAGGGTACGTGCAGGCACAAGAGAGCAGCGGGGGAGGTGTGGACAAGGGTGTTGTGGAGGGGACAGCTGTGTGTGCCACCCACTTCCCCCTGCTGCCCTGGGTCAGGTCAGACTTCCTGGGCTAGGCCCAACCTCTTTGTAAGCCATATCTGGCCTGTGGGCTACCAAGCCCTGATTTAAGAGGTGGTTTGGAAAGAAGGGGGCCCACTAACTGGAAGACTAGTGCACAATTGCTGTCTGCCACCACAGAAGCCAAGAGGGGTTGGCTGACTGCCAGCCTCTCCCCACCAAGTGTAATGGGACAAGAGGCTTTCTTACCCAGTAAGCACCCCGCTTCTTTGACAGGATTGGTGAAACCCATATACGTACTATGTTCAGCTCGTGCTGAAAGCAATAGAAACTGGGTCTTCAAAAGGGGCACTCAGCACTTCACAGGATCAGGTCTCTACAGTAATGATTCTTCTCATTAGCAACAAACTCCATTCTGCAGTAATTACATTTGCAACATGCAGCCTAAGTGTGCTCATCCTTCTCTCTGCCAGGCTTCTGTTTACTGCTCTGAGCTGGGTCTGCTCCCAGAGATATTGGTAGAAACATACCCATGTGGAAGTACAATCAGGACCCTCCACCTTCCAGCAATGCTATGCTATGCTACTTGTGAGGAAATGCTAGAGTCAAAGGCAAGGCTCTTTGTCAGAAATTAGTGACACATTAAAGCAAACCTGGAAACAGGGACTATTTAAAGCAAGGGTGTCAAACTCATTTAGCCCTCCGGGCCAGAACTTGACTGGGGTGGCTCCTGGTGGCAGCAGGGCAAGTGCTGGCTATGTTATCCGCTGCAGGTGCCTGAGCTGCTGTGTTGGCTCAGGGACTTGCAGGAGTTAACACAGCTGTTGTTTGTGCACTGAAATGAGTCCCCAACAGGGCTCTGTACTGCAGAATTCAAAGACAGATCCCACTCCCAAAATCCCAGCCCCTCTGGGAATCGTGGGGGCAGACTGTTTGACATCCCTGATCTCAGGTAATCTACTGCCCAGGGACATATAAGAGCCAGCTACTATTCTCTGGTGCATGCTTAACTTCTCTTGAACATTAGAAGATACCAGGACAAAACAGGGCTCTAAATTTGTGGCCTCAACAAGGTAATAACATGTATTCCACAGATTTGTGGCCATTTTCTTTATTTAACCCAGGTGCAAAATTAGACTTTTTTTTTAAGAGCCCCTGTCATGGTAGGCCAAGGGAATTTCACTGAAATAAAAGGTAGATTTAATTCCTGTTGAAAAAAAACGTTATTTCCAAAACATCATTTTGGTCTAGAGAAACAATGAAAACAATCCTAGGTCATTATCAGAAAAATGAATGTTGTTCCACTAAAGAAACATATTTTTTCCATTTTTTTTTAACACAGCAATCAACATTTGCATTCCTATTTCAAGTGTGATGTTGTTTAATCAATGGCCATCTGCTACAAACCAGGCAATCTGCAGCTGAAGATTAAATAAGTAATGAATTCAAGCGTGAATTGCTATTTAAAGAGATCCCACATTTTGCTGCAATGTATTGATTCAAGAATCCTGTTTGGTACAAAATGGAATACTTTGACCAGAAAAGCAGGAAGTCCAGCTTAAGTGACTGAAATAAGAAAAAAACGTCATTGCTATATATTTACCTGAATTTTTTTAAATTCTACATTAGAGCAGTCTAGCTTTGTGATGCATATTTTTTTAACTTGTAATGAGAGCTTCGATAAAAGTGACTAGTTAACAGATGTAAAGCAATGCCACATAACACAAGGGCTGAAAGTAAATCATTTTGATTATTCATTTCCTGTCTTGGTAGGAAAGTTGGCCATCTATCTGACCAGGAAGGGGCTCTAGCTGGAGAAACCTCAATAACTGTGGAGGGGCTTATGGTTTGTGATTAGGCCTAACCTACTGACTGCTTGTTTAACAAATAGACCACTCTTGGAAGGCGAGACATTTAAAAAAATCTGCTGTATTTTAAAGGTAAACGGCTACGTGTACTCATTTTATCTAAGAGAGTTAAATAAAAATATGCTGGTAAAGGTGTATACATTTGAGCTTAATTAAGATCCTTGATCACTTTAAATTTTGTAATTTTCCAGCAGCATTAGATGTTATCATGCACACTGTTCTTTTGAAATGCTCACGATCTATTTTTGAGACTCCCATCTGCATTGTCATAGTCATGCAGATGATACTAAGTCTACCAAAAGCAACTTTTTATCAGACTCAAAAAATCCTCAGAATCTCTGAAATGCCATGCTCATCTGTGTCACTATGTCTGCGTCCAGACGAGTGTGGCTGTGCAGTATGTGGCACTGCAGACACGCCTGTGGTGCCACATACCGCACATTCAAGCATTTCCCAAGCTGCTACCTTGCAGCATGGGTTTTTTTTAACCCTGGAGATCCAGGGACCAAAAAATCCCGTGCAGAAAAAGCAAAGCTGTGATGTGCAAACAGCACGTTTCACCCAAAACCAGAGCCTGGCCGGCCAGAGCCATGCTCCAGCTGCTGGCCAGGCTCCAAGCTGCAGAAGTGACACGGGTGCAGCTTCCCCAGCCTCCAGGTAAGGTTGCTGGGGCCGGTAACTGTGCTGGCCCCAGCGTCCCCTATCCCACCCGGGATAACCTGCCATGCATCAGAGGGTGTGTGGCACTGGTGTTCCCTGGAAACAACTGGCAGTGGCACAAGGTATCCCTCTGGTAGCTGTCCCCGGGGAACCAAACATTTGCGCTTGTCTGGACGTGGCCTATGAGTCTAGTTTTCCAAGGTGCTAAGTTGACTTCAAACATAGCAGAGGCGATAAACCACTTTGAAAATCAGTCACTATCTTATATAACAATATGTGCTTCAGACTAAAAACTCTATTTAACAAGACCTCTCTGCAATAACTTATTTTCATTTATCTTTATGTTTAATTTCTTCTGTTCCATTTTTGCCCCAAAATAAAGTAACATATCTTCATACAGGCAAAAAGTTTCAGTCTCATGAATTGCTCATAATACTCTGTAATTAAAATTGATTTTGTTTCTTTTGAAGTTTTTTTTAAAGACCCTAAATACTTGATATGGTATATCCACATTTATACTTTTTCAGTTAAAAGAACTATTCTACTCAAGGTCAGAGCTGTGCCTTATCCTCTGCTTCTTTTTTACCACTGATTTATGTGTTAATTAAGTCCTGGAATGTTATTGCTTTAAATCATCAGCAATATCCAACTCGAAGTAACTGGAATGAATGCAAGAAACCTATTTGCCAAACTAATTCCAGGGGCAACAGGAAAACATGTGTGTAATACACAAAATGCACATGTAAATTGGAAAATGATTATGGTGCTAAACAAATATGTTTTTAGCAACGAGAGAAAAAGAGAGTGAGAGAAAATTCATGCAGATGTTCCCTAACTACGAAGTGAACCTACTCCGGGTAACAGCTGATTTGGTTAGATCGGTGCAAGGCCGCATGAAAGAACCAGAGCCCCATACGTTACGGTGTAATTAGTACTGGTGCCAATTCCCTGGAAAGGCAAGGTTGATAACCTATATTGGACTAACGGCACAGTTACAATAGAGCTGGACACAAGTTTATGAACCCTGGAGTGTCACAGCGACATCACTCTGACACTTCCATTGTTTGAAGAGTCCATCTAGCCACGTGACAAGTTGAAAAAGATTGTATCTAACAGTGCACTACTTCTAACACCTTTAAAAAAAATTCTTTTCCTCAGAACCAGAAGCGACACCATCCAGGTTGACATTTGTCACGCTGATGCCACAAAACAGTCCCAGTGTTACATTCAATCAGTTTTTGTGTGGGAAAATCCCAGTGGGAGCCAAGTGCTGTAGTGCTCACCTTGATGTCCTCACTCCATGGCAGGCTCAGCCAAGAGTTTCCACTGAGCTAGCTGTGCAGGGATTATTCTTTGAATAAAGACTGTTAAGAACTTCAAAAAGAGCAAAACCTGCCATCGTTATGGCTTTCAATGGTGACTGTGCCCAAGCCTTGGAAGGGGAGTACTGGACACACTGGAAACATGGCACATGTTGTCACGGGTGGATCTAGAGTTTTGAAACAGAGGGTGCAGATGGTGAGGTCCTTGGCAATCCCTTGACTCAAGGGAGATCTTTATCATGGCTCACTGATGGGTCTGGAGGCAACTGAAGAGTTCACAGTCCTTGAGCCAGAAACCCGTCTGCAAAAGTTGCAAAGTTTCCACAGGGGAGAGTAAGTTGCAGGCTGGGATTCCTCTCCTTTTCCTTCCTCTGCTCTCTCTTCTCTGCTTTGAGGGCAAGATGCTTGACCTCGAAACTGGCTGCTGCTTGGTTGAGGGTGGCTGCACCACTGGCATCAGTCAGCAGCCAGCTCCTCCCAGGGGTACTGCATCATCACATACATCCCATGGCTCTTTTTCTCCAGTTAAAAACGAACTAGCTTTACTAATACACCACGGACCTAGAGCTGCATTACTCCATGTAAAGACTGAAGCAGCTAAAAGATAAACAGAACTTCCTGGGAACCAGCAGTAAACACTGCCCAGGGCTCTAACAGGAGCTTCATCACCACCTGGCAGGGGAAGTCTCATGACCACTAAGGTGGTTTGCTTACTGGCAGAGGAAAACCACTTTCTTGGCAGGGGGTAGTACCTAGTAAGGCACAGTTTTGCTCTTTCACTTCCAGTGGGAAGATCTTGGCCGTACACCAACTTTACAGAAATGGGAGACTTCTCCTTAGTTTGCTCCTGCAGCCATATGGTCGAGGGCAAGTGAAACTCGGGAGCACCCGAACCCCAAGCCTTGAAGCTTGGGCCTGCACATAGGACGCCTGCCAAAGGATTTGCAAGCATCTGAAGCCCCGGGCTATGGTGGAAGATGTCCTAGATTCCATAGACATTAGGGCCTCTGAAGATCATCGACTCCAGCCCGCTGCCCCAGGAGCAGGAAGTCAGCTAGGGTCAAAGGATCCCAGCAAGATAAATGTCCAAATGTTTCTTAAAAGAGTCCAGAGTAGGTGCTTGCACCACCTATGGAGGGAGTCTATTCCAGGCCTTGGGGGCTAGGACAGTAAAGAAGTTTTTCCTTACGTCCAGCCTAAAACTGTCTTGGAGGAGTCTGTGACTGCTGGACCTTGTCATCCCTTGGGGTGCTCTGGTGAACAGGCGTTCTCCGCGATCCTGATGTACACCCCCTATATACTTATAGGCAGCCACCAGGTGCCCCCTGAGCCTGCGCTTTTCCAGGCTGAAGAGTCCCATGGCTCTTGGCCTCTCTTCATAAGACCTGTTCTCGTGCCCTCTGATCATGTGCGTGGCTCTCCTCTGGACTCTCTCAAGCTTCTCCACATCCTTTTTAAATCGTGGAGCCCAGTGTTGGATGCAGTACTCCAGCTGTGGCCTCACCACGTATGAGTACAGCGGGAGGATGACGTCCTGGGATTTGCTTGAGAGTTTTGTTCGCTTTACCAGCTGCGACATCGCACTGGTGGCTCACGTTCATCTCGCGGTCCATCACGACCCCCAAGTCTGTTTCAGCCGTGGTGCTAGGGAGCGTAGCACTGCCGAGCCTATAAGCGTGATGCGGGTTACCCCTCACCGAGGTGGAGTACCCTGCGTTTTGCCGTATTGATGCTTGCCGGTAGCGGGGCCACATACAGTTCTTGAATGACTCACGGATTTGGAATGGATTTGGCTGACCTGACTTGACCTGAGACGTGAAAACTTTTCCATTAAAAAAAAAGCAGCAAACCCCCCAGGAGCAGCTAATGGCAGCAGGGCAGATGACAGGGGAGCACGGCTGGCCCGTGGATTACTGGGGCCAGAAAAGCAGGAAGTCCAGATGAAGCGACATAAGAAAAAAAAGCCATTGCTATATACTGGTCAGAGTCTGCACGGAGGCCCGTGCACAGACGAGAGGCGGTAGCCCCGGCGAGGGCAGAGCCTGGCAGGGAGCGGAGGAAGTCCCGGGCGGGGCGGGGCGGCGGCAGTTCCGGGCGGCGATGGAGCGGGCGCTGCTGGGCCTGGCCCACGGCTCCACGCTGGTGCTGTGCGCCCTGCTCAAGCTG
>NW_005842006.1:2133618-2185919 GCF_000455745.1 Alligator sinensis
CTTCGTGTCTGGCTGGCTGCCGCCCCTCCCCCCCCGCCCGCACCCTGCTACAGTCATCTCCGCCCCGGGCACCACACTTCCTTGCCACGATCTGAAAATAGGCTCTCCTTTACAGGAGGAAACGTAGGGAAGTGCGGCTTTCCCCTGCAGGCTGGGGTGAGGGGCGCTGGGTCCGCGTTGCCCATTGGTGTTTACAACTGGGTTCTGGCACAAAAAAGGTTGAGAGCCAACCTTTGGACTGGGTGACCTCCGGGGGCCCCTCCCTGCCCCACTTCATGGCTTTCATAGACATTAGGGCTGGAAGGGGCCTTGGAAGATCACTGAGTCCAGCCCCCTGCCCCAGGGGCAGGAAGTCAGCTGGGGTCAAAGGGTCCCAGCAAATGAAACAGCCAAATTTCTCTTGAAATAAACATTCAAACTTATCTGACTCTCTGCTAGGTTATGTATATTGGCACAGTTTAGCAGTAAACTGCTCATACATTTACACTGGCCAGACCTGTAATGTAATTATCCCCCAATTAATTACTGAATCCTGCAATAAATTTAGACTGGCCACATGTGCAAAGTAAGGCTGGCCACAAGCGGGAAGCAATTATCCCACAATTAACTGGTGAATCTGACACTACATTTGGATGGGCACATGTGCAAATCATCACGATAAAAATGACTGTTCAGCTATAAAAACACCAACCAGCTATAAAGTTAGTGCTTGAAAATGTGCAACGGCTCTATCACTGGTTTCTAGCCAGCTTTGATCTGAACATGCGGAGGACCCTTCGGCTGTAACAGCACTTGTTGCTTGTGAAGGGAGCAGATGCCACCTGCTGAGACGCGGAGACCTCCCCCACCAGCTTGCAGCAGTGCTTTTCCAGCACCTTTGAGAGTGTTTATGACTTTAAAATGATCTGCTTATCTATATAGGGAATTCATAATAGTGTGTGGTATGGGTCATATTTTATGGGTAATATTTGGGAATAGGAAGAGGAGCTATAAAACCAAGCTGCAACCATGATATTGCTCACCGTTATCAGGGGTTTCACCTGTTGTACCTCTGAGATGTACGTTATTTGGGGAATGTTTTAAAGAGCCTTCTTTTTTTTTAAAAAAGTCCATTTGGACTGTTATGCTTCCACCATGATGCATCATCTAGACTCTACCTCAGAGTACCACCACCCTGACGGCACAGACCTGACACCCTCACCTGCCACAAGCAAAGCGGGGGAAGCATGTCGATCCCATTTGCTCAGCCTAGGCTGACTGAGAAGTCATCTGAGGGCAGTTTACCTCTCTCAAGTCAAGGCTGGAACATGGAGCTGCCTGTTTAGTCTGCTCCATAAACCAAAGTAGGACGTAGTCAACAGCTTGCCCACTGAGTTGGGTATTATGCAGGGCCTGTGACATTTGTACAGGAAGAATGGTATTAAATACATTTCTAGGTGGAGTTTAGGTATTTAAGTCTGAAATGGTTTAGAAGCCAGTTATCAATGGAGCTGCCTCCTTCCACCTCAGACTTATTTAGAAAACTCTTATCAGGGAAAGCTGTGACAAAAAGATGTAGAATAAAAGTTGAAGATCATCTCTTATAAGAAGTGCTATCACTCAGCACATTTAAAGCTGGACTTGACAGCAGGCCAAGAAAGATGCAGTAATAAAGCACAGTCCTGCAGTGGCAAGAGCTGGTCTAGATGCCTTCCCACTACTAGCTATAGGAGTCCATGTTTGTTCTGCTTCATAAAACAATTTACGGCCTGGAACAGTGTAACCTGCTAGAACTTGAGAAATGAGAATTTGTCCCAACATGAGTCAGGAAAGACTATTAACAAATTATGGCTAGGATTCTTTTTTCCTTTACTTGTAAATAGTAATTGTTTAAACAGTTACTGGCAAGTTGTATCATTAGCACTGACAAATCTACAGCTTTCCAGTTTAAGGATAAAAAATAGCCTGTAAGATCTTCAGCACTTTACCTTAGTGAATGTTTCTACAATTTGCACAATGGGGAGAGATGGTCCTGACCAGGGATGTTGGCTGTTCCCACTGCATGGTTTTCAAAATGAAATTGTCAATGAAGTTTTCCTTTCTGTGTTGCTTTCCTCAGCTTCCTTGTGTTTCTGAGATACCAGATTTACTATGGCTACCCCCTGCTGACTTACCTGGAGTACCCCATCCTCGTTGCACAAGGTGAGGTTTCTCTCTCCCCCTATAGATTTTTAACGGGCTATAGTTTCCTTTCCATAAACAACTGCTTTTTATTTTCCCCTCCAGATGTCATTCTCTTGTTGTGTGTTCTGCATTACAGTGGAAAGATGGAGCATGTTTTGCCTTACATTGCCATGTATCCTTTGATGTCTAGTTAATTCTCTTTATGCAAACTTCTGGCAGGTCTCTGACAGAAGACTCTGAATATTGTCTCCCAGCACCCTTGTAAACAAGAGTCAGCCACCGTATAACATGAATTTCTTGTTCCTTTCAGATTTTTTGGATCACAGTAAAAACTTGCATCTTTAACTGATTTTACAGGGCCCACAACTGAAGAGGAATGAGATTAATTCCTAATTTACATTTGCGTTAGAGATGCATAGTGGAAAATATGAAGCTCCTTGTTACAGTTACTTTTATATGTAGATTTTACACGCAGGAATTAACATCAACAGATAATGGGTAATGCGTGATAGAAGAAATACAGCTTTGGGTTCAAACTGGGCACTGGAGACCTTAAAGCTGTGCTTGAAAACCTTCAGACACTGATTGCCTGAATATAATATGAAAAAAGAGGGGAGAAGGGCATTTGCAAAGACGGGATCAGTGCCTCTCTGCCCACCAGGCTCCACCTTTGGATCCTGTTTTGGGGATCCATGTTTCTTAACAACCTCAGCTTGCAGGTGTTTGATAAAGGTAGTATTCCAGCCCCTCTGCCTGCTTTAGGGAAGAATCTTTTTTAATTTCTCCCAATTCTTGTATTTGGAAAGTAGCTGATCCTCCTCCTCTCCAGATTTCATGACTACTGCAGAATGGTGACTTTCTTCTACCTTATACCTTCCCCTCTCCTTGGATTACTCCATTGTTAATGCTGGCCTCTGCTTTACATAAGAAGATTTTTCTTGAATTTTACTGCTATCCATTCAGGTTTTTTAAATGGTAGCTGCAACACTGACCATAATGTTTGTAATCTCTTGTTGCAGCTACTGCTGTTTGCCAAGACTTCCTGCCAGTTTGTGCAAATGCAATTTTAGATTAAAAACTGTAATAAATTGTAATGCAGTGAATTTTCAAACATCAGAGCTGTTAGTCATCTTTTGCTTATAGTTTTGTAAAAAAAAAAATCAAATGAGAGAAAACAAAGGTCTTATTTCTGAAACATGTTTGTAACTTTGCTCACACAAGTAGACCCATCAAAATCAATGGGATTACCAAGATGTGTAAAATGAAGTGTGCCTAGGTGATTGTATTTGTGAAGTTTCAGGTTCTGTGAGCAGAGTCATTATTGTAGAATCATGGACATCTTGGAGCCCTATAAAGTCGTTGTGGGATAATGTCTATTCAGGGAGCTATTCTAGGATCTTATTGTGTGACGGCTTTCTGGTAAACTTATAGATTTTTGTGTCATTATAGACACCATCTTAATAAGCTTAGCGCTCCCATCCAAGACTGCTACTGAAAAAGTGTATACTTTCCAGTAGTGTATACTCTCTGCTACCACACACCAACTTCTGTACTGCCCAAAGGCTTCTTATAGTGGTTGTGATTAAAATGTTGATAGGTATGACTATAACATTAGTTTTTCCTTCTGCTCCTTCTAAAGCTTTCCTGCACACAAATAATGTTGATCTCATTAATTTTTTTTACTTAGAATTGTTCTGTTTTATGCAGATTTTATAGGAAGCTTAAATTACAGCATTGCTGTGGCTGTTCTTGGTTTACAGTAGGGGAATGTAGTTAATTCCTTGACTCAGGTACTTTTAGCATTATGAAACTTAACCCAAAGTAAGATTTGTAGGGGGATGGTACCTTCTAACGCTGCAGAAGTGGATAATAGACTTGGCAATGGTAAGTATTAACATGTTAACTGAAAATACTTGCATCTATGAAACCCTCCCTTTGCAGATCCACATTCAATTAAAAAAAAAAAAAATTCTTTGTATTGAAAACCAGCTGTTACTGATCATTTTCCAAATACTGTCAGGTTTTTTTTATCTCATCACAGTGAGTACTTTGAGAGAAAAAGGCACTAGAGCATGATACACTTTCAATTTTAACAATGTTTAAGGTATATGTATGCAGTATTTAAATTTGATGGAGCAAGTGGACCCACTGAGCCAGGTGCCAGTAGTACCCCATTGTTGTACAATCAGACAAGTTTCAGGATATATTTTAAGATGTTGGCCTGCATACTTCTATTATACTAACCACCATTATTTTTTTTTTAAAACCTTTTATAAGGTTTTTAAAAGTTGTACAGGAAGAAAGGGGAAATAAATAAATGAATTATGTAAGGGATTAAGTTTCTGTCTCTGGTGACTCTTGTAACCTTGATGCTGGGTAAACATAGGCATGGCAGTTTTATTATCTACTCTGAGACCTAGTGAATATCTTCCACTGTCAGCTGTGTATAGACATTACTTTTAGCTATCTCAAGTGGTTTTGACCTTGCAGCAGTGTTAGGAGAGAGATTTAGATGGCTAAGTCAAACTCTCACTAAACAGAATAAAAAGAAAAGGTGGGAAAGCAGAGGGAAGGAGCAAGAGCAGGAACCTCTCTCTAAATCCAGACTATCACCTGGAATAAGACTACATAGCAGAGTCAGGTTTTCCTGGGATACATGTCAACGTCCACAAAAGCCCCAGGATAGATGCAGTTGTACAGGGCTTTTGCTGACTAGCTTATTTTGTTCAGAGAAGCTGTATAGCTGTGCCAGTATGGAAACACTCCTGCCAGCACTGGCTGCATCTCAACTCTAGTGGCAGAGGCTTGCTTGAGTAGAAATGTGCTTAGCTGAGATTAGTGATGTCACCAGATCTCTGATTCAGCAAGCACAACCCATCTCTCATGATCAGGGTAATGAAGGACCAGTGGGGCCCTCCAGGGTCCCAGTAGACCCTGGGCCAGGGAAGCAGCCATGACATGATGATAGTTTCTTTTGGTTCCATTATACTCCCCATGTTATGATTCAGCCTCATGATTCCTTAAAAAAGAAAGAAGTGAAAGAGTGGAAAGGCTTCTCATTATTTTGCGCATCAAATTGGACAATAGCTTATACCAGTTTCATCTTACATTCTGATTCCATTTTCCTTTTGGTTTCCCTAATGTGATTTTAATACAGCTTGTGGGTGGGAGACTATTTTGTTTGGAGTAACTCAGTCTTCCTTTTGTGCACTTGGAGAAACACTTGTGTGGAAGGCTGAATATGACTTGATCCTGTTTCTAGGCTTCTGTACCACTTCCAACTGATTGCAATAACTGTTTTGCCACAAAACTAGAACAGCCTGTTTCATTTTTGTTACACAGTTACTTAGCAAGTTGCTGTAACAACTGGGCTACAAACAGTGAAGGGGAAGATTTTTAAACTTTAAAATAAGGACTTTTTCTTTCTTAAGTGATGCCTCAATTTTAGGGCTGAACTAAGCATTCTTTTGTTTGGTGTTACTATGAAGACAGCTGTCCTCTCTTGGTGTCCTTCTCTGCAGAATTTGTGCACATTAATCAGTGCAGCCAGTAAACTTGCTCAGCTGCGTTGCCTGTGGCAGACAAGAGATTCTGGACAAGTGAGTGCCCTAACCTGGAGTATGTCTGCATTCACCTGTGCAAGTAAGCAGCATGCAAACACATTGACTTTTAAAAGCGCCTGCTCCAAAGATTCCCATTCCCACAGTATCTGTACCTACAGCAGTAGTCTTCTCTAACCTATAGCAAAGATGAGTCTTGCCTAGTGTAGCTTTCTGTATTATTTTCATAAGAGTAAGGATGAAGTCCTAGTCCAAGTGAGCACCACAGATTTTGCTGTTGACCTCAGTGTAGTCAAAGTAACCCTATTTGCATGTTCTTTTATAAGGATAAGGTCTCAACACCTTTAGTATTTAGTAAAAGTTTTAGCAATCCAAGGGGAGGGAAGGCAGCTATCAGGAAGGCTTGCAGGCTTCCCTGTCCCCATTGCTGTCCTCCTTTTGCAAGGAAAAGAATAAGAGAGGGATAGAGAATATTTAAGTTCTCAAAATATGAGCTGATCTCACTGGCAATTTGATATGGAAACAAACCAGCTGACAGACTCGGATCAGCAAAGAAATTAAAGAAAGAGTTGCACTTGAAAAGCGGGAGAGAAAAACAACAACCTTTTGCCTCAGCTCACCTTGTAGTGAGTTATGTTGTTCTTCTTTCAAATAAATAACCTAAGCTGAGTGTTGGGGATTTATCCTTGAGAACAGAATGAATAGGGCTGAAAAGAAGCATCAGTTTAAGACATGGTATTTATAAGGTTCTTAAGCTCGATTCTTAGCTATAAAGCAAAGGCTTTGTTTGTTTGAAAGCATCAGTACCATCTCTACTATACTAATCTCAATTCCTTTAAATTTACAGCAAGAATATTTACAACTGTAATGACCACAAATGATCTTATGGGTGAGTAAACTGAAATTGAAAATAAGACAGTAAGAGACACAGAAAACAGCAAAAAAGGCAAAAGATAAAAAGGCAAAGATAACAGCAACCTGTACTGTTTTATGGGGCATTCATCCAATAGAATAAACGACAAAAATGAGTACTTTATCCCAGCAAGCAAATTAGATTACTGCTAAGAAAACAGTATAGAACTACTGTTATGACAACAATTTCATAATACCTTGGAATGCAATGGTAAGAAGGAAAAAATATGTGGTCATCATTACATGGAACGTTAGTAACTTAATGGGCAATTTTTATTGTTAAGAGAGAAAATATTTTAATTGTTTAATTGGGAAAGCTAATTACGGCCAAAAAAGTTAATTCTTTCTTAACATAACTGAGTAGTGACTTTTCCAAATTCCGTGACACATCAAACAGATATTTCTTTTTATTGAACGTTGCTTAAAAAACAAAACAAACCTTGTTCATTAGCTGTAAAACCTCTCATGCTATATTCTCCTATTTTTTTAAATAGTACATTCACAAAGAAACTTAACTTGATAGTTATGTGGGGAGATTGGTGCAGTACTGTTACCAATGGATAGTTGTGCAATCTAAACTTTGTAATAACTGACAGCATCCACAGAATATTACTATAAAGCTGGAAGTTGTTTAATATTTTTATCCTAGAGCCCTGATAAACTGAATAGCCCAGGGGTTGTCACTGGGGGTATGCATACCCCCAGGACTTCTTGGAAAGGGGCTAGGGGGTACGCGCAGGTTGGCAGGGACATAATGCCGCCACCCACCACCCCGCACTGCTGCCTCCCAAGAGCCCGGGGAGGAGGGGGGTAAATGACAACAAGGGCAGTGACTCCCCTCTGCAGGCCACACAGGTGCTGCCTGGGGAGGGTGGGGAGCAGAGCTCGAATGCGGCAGCTGTCACTGCCATCTACCACCCTGTGCCGCCCCTCACCCCTGAGTCTGGCCACCACCACATCCCCTGCCAGAAGTGATACACTCCTTAAAAGGTTGAAAAAACCTGGCAAAGCCTATTTTGGCTACAGTGTTGTAACGCCTGATTCAAATCTTATTTTTATTTTAAATGGGTGTATAACAATCTGATAGCTGAAATACATCAACTTTCTACCAGAATAAGCTGTCTGGCAAATACAGAATCAAGCATATTTTTAATAGAAAAGTTACTAAACTTGCATTAAATATGAAATTATTCAAGTATGAAAATGGGCAAATTGTAACTTTTTGACTTCTTAACAGAATGAGTTAGATGATTATCCACAGTTAGATGGTGTCTTTTTAAATACTGATGCAGGGTAAACCTCCACCCATTCATAATATAGCATAAGATGTTGCAATATTACATAGATGAAAATGAACTCTGGCATTAAACAAAATGTGGCCTGTTAACGGTCTTGTGGACTGAGGGTTCACACTGGCATGTAGTATTTTCTCATTATTTGAGATGGTTTGGGAAGAACAGTGTGCAGTATACTGAAACTCACAACGATCACCTGCTCTGGGAAAATAATTCTTGTGTATTCCACATGCTTCCTAAAATAGGTCAAATGGGATATAATTCAAGTGTCCAGTGTCAGGAAAAGAGGAACAGATTGCAGGTTTGGTTTCCAAATAAATAGATTCTGCTTTATTTAAAAATCTTAAGAGGTGAAATAGACACACTGTGCAAATACTATTTCTTCCAAGTTTTCAGATGTTGGCTTGTTAAAATTTTACAACATACCAATAAAAATTTCCAACCAAAATATTCTCTCACAAACCTGAACATAGCAGGCAAGTGTGGCTATTGAAATTAACTTTCACTTTACTTTTGAGCATCGTGACAAATGTTTTCCTATCAATATGAGGAAAAACTAGATGCAATTGTGTAACTATCAATCAGATTTAATTTGCAAGAAACTGTATGTTATTTTCCATATCACAAAATTACTCAAAGCAGCACCTTTGCGTTAGAGACCCTAGAGGTGTCGACAAACATACCCTTTCACCATTTGAAAAGGAGAGCAGGGGCTTGGGTGTGCATATCAGCCGTTACAATTTAACTGTGATATCTGTATGATCCAAGTTAATTGAACTGTTGTCAAAGCTCCCACTATTTTACTACATTTGTATCACTATGGAATTTTTAAGTCTTTTCTATATACTAGATTTTTTTTTTTTTTTTAAAGTCTTGAGATACCACTTAACTTTTCCCTTCTCCAGGGAAATATGAACATTGAACTCCATTCAGAACTCTTGTTTTGTGATGCTTGGGTTCCTGTACTTGGTAATTTAAGAACGTTTATTAAATGAATTCTTAGAATGTAAATTCTCTAAACTGTACTCTAGTAAAAGTTTACAAGCTAATGTGTTCTAGGAAAATGACAGCAGTGATTTTTAAAGTATTTATGCTTACTACATCTCAGCATCTTATTAATATTTTCCTTTTTAGTTCTTGTCCGTTTTGTGATTATGCTGGTTCTCAACATATGGGTCACAACTACAATACTCCGCTACAGGAAGACTGAAAAGACAGATTAGAAGACCAGTTCTCCACAGCGTATGGCACGTGTGCTAACAAACCCCACAGTGAAATCTGAACAGCGGACCACAGTTCCAGGCAGTCTTCTTCCTCCAAGCTTGTCTCGTATATCCCTAAAGATATTGAACGCAACTTGGCTAGGTTTTTATTACCAGTAATACTAATAGTAAAATACACTTCAGTTGAGCAGTATGTTTTTATTGGTCATTTGCAGCAAGTTTTACTTACCGTATTTGGGATTTTTTAATTGATATTTTATACATTCATATATCTATTTTTGTAACTCCACAATACTTTTTACTGATTAAAATAACACTTTTCAGTTTCCTTTCTATGTGCAGAGTGGAATTGTGTCCACACAGTTCATCCTCTTTCTGCATCTCATGAGTAGTGGCCCTGACAGCAGACTTTTCTCCTTACATTGGTAGACCTCTCTCATGATCTTACCCCTCTCTCTATGATCAGTAGTAATTAGAGGTTAGCCATGTGCACAAGGTAAACAAATAGAGGCAGACGGCAGTGTCCTTACACTGCATTGGTTTGTATAGCTGACACCTGAAGCAGAAGCAGTATAGCTGCATTTGCATAGCATACAGCACTATGGTTCAGCATTCAGGATTGAAGCACCTGTGAGTATTTCAAATGCACACTTTATCCAATTAAGAAGTCTAGATCAACCCACACAACACCTGCAGATATCACTCATTTCAAGTTAGTCATTTTTATTTAGACAAAGAGTACATTTCATTCTTTTATTGGCTTTCCAAGCCTACAACTGTAACCCCCCACTTGCTGACTGGTGCTTTTCCCCCTCTAATGCTGGTTAAAACATTTGTAGAGGCTGACAAGCATGCTACAGCTTTGACTTGGCTGAGATCAATAGTAGAGACTCATGTTTTAAGATCCACAAGTTCTAAATTTGATCTTTGCTGCTGATGACTCACCTCATTCAGAGTGTAACATGACTTGCGTATGTCAGCTCTGCTGTACTGAATTATTCTATAAGCCTCACTGTATTGTGGGATGTGAAAACTGCACTTGAATTTTACTTCAGACATTCCAATTATAACTTGGGTTTGTGGTGAAACAAAACATCAGGTTTATTAAAAACAAAAAATGTATTTTAAATAATGGCATTGGCTTATGACTGTTGGAAATACTATGTATGCTTTTTTTAACTGGCAATTGTTATATATTACTCTTATATATAAAGCTTACTTTATTTTTCCACCATGTTCTTCTTGTGGAAAACAGTGCCTTCCCTAAAAAGTTTTCACTGTAAACCTATCTTATTAAACTGCCAGTAGTGAAATCTTGGCCCCACTAAAGAGGCCTCTCTCCCCTGCTTTATTTCAGTAGGGCCATGATTATGTCCCAGTATGTCAAATCACAGTACCATACAGCAACTGGTTCTGCAGATGTGGACCCTTTTAAGTATAATCCCATTGACTTAGTTCTGTGCAGAGCTGAGGATTTTGCTTGTTCATGCCAGACTGCAGGATCAGGGCCTTAATACCAGAAAGCATAGATGAGTTTAAGTAGCCTCCACCAACCTTACAAAAGTGGCATTCCAATACACCTCCATGTATTTTGAAGTAAACATTACTTGATATTAACTTAATGGAGCACAATACAGATTTGTTTAGTTTTAATAGTCTATATAGACATTCAAGATGTCTAAATGTTGGCTATGTCAAAAGTAACTGAAAAAAGTGTATTTAATTTTATACTTCTAGGTTCAAGCTGTGTAAAACACTGTAAATATCTAAATTTGGTGGCATATGAGTGGTCTTTTTTAGACATTTATATCAATATTGATAATAAAAGAGTCTTATTCATGTAATGCAAAATAAACAAGTTGCTTTTTTTTTTTTTTTTTTTTTTTTTAAGGATGAAGCTCTTGATACTGTAACTTACATGCTGAGTGAAAATTAAACATTAATTCCAAATTGCAGTTACCTTTATCCCTGGCATCTGAAGTGCCATATAGTATCTTCACTGAAGCAGTTAGAGAACTACAATCAGATATCTTAAAGAAAACATATGCAATTCTTGTTGTTGCTTATTTTTAAACTTATGCTTACCTTCAATGACAAATTAACATTGTGAGGAAAGGATAACTTTACAGATTCCATACTCCCATCTCTTCTACACATCTTCCATGCTTACAAGTGTCTTTGATACAGTCAGGAAAGACCAAACTTGGTATATTTGATATTATCAATTTAAAAAACAACAACCAACCTATTCTCCGATATGTAAAATTTCATTTTCTTCTCCAGTGTGGTTAAGAACATTTATAGACAAATGAGTGGTGAAGCACTCTTGTTCATTCTTTCATTCAGAACTATCACTATAGAGACAGCCCCAGTGTTTACTAAGCAACAGGCCAGATAACAAAACAGAGGCGGTGGTTCAAAATCACTCCAATATTTGGAGGACAGCAAGCAACTTTATGTATTGGGTATGAAATAATACACTCATGTAATGGAAATGTGAAAGCTGGATTCACATTCGTTATCCAATTCAGCTTTTTTGGCCTGTCTGTTCTATTGGTAGGCTGTGCATTGGGGTTCAACTGGGTCTTCTTGAAGCATGAGCATTTCATTTTCTAAACTAAAAGTGCTGTTAACAGTCTGAATTCCAGGCCAACCTATTTAAATATGGGCATGTTACAAAATACTTGTCCATCAGAGCTGAGCAAAGCTTCGGTCCCCGATTCGATTTGGTGGAGATTCGGCCCAATTCAGTGGCCAAATCTCCACATCTGAATCAAATGAGAGGACCTCTTAATCTCTCCGAATCGAATTGGAACCCTCCAAATCAATTTGCAGAGATTCAGTGATTTGGACATCGACACAGCTTTAAACGTTTTTTCTACGTACCTCTAGGTAGCAGACGGCTCGTGAATGCTGCGATGCTGGGGCGGATGGAGTGTCCCACAGGAGCATGGGGGGCTCCCCAGTGCGCTTGACAGCAGACCTGGAAGTGGACCAGAAGCACCCCTGCCCAGCTCAGCAACTGGTGCCTCCTGGGCCTGGGGGCGCATCTGGGGTCCCCCTGCTGCCGATCGCTGAGCAGGGCGGGTGGGGAGTGCCCCCAGCATGCTCCCTGGCAGACCCGGAAGTGGAACAGAAGTACTTCCAGGTTCACCGCTGAGCATGTGGGGGCCCCCCCACACTCCTGTGGGACGCTCCATCTGCCCCACCATCACAACATTTACAAGCCACACCTGGTACCTCGAGGTATGTAGAAAAAACATTTAAAGCTGTGTCGATGTCTGAATTGCTGATTCTCTGAATCAGCATTGAATCTTCAGATTCAGCTGAATCGAATCGGGGCCAGTGATCCGAATCAACTAATTGAATCACTGTCCCCAATTTGGGCCGAATCCGAATCAAATACGGCCCGTTTCGTACACCCCTGTCCATGTATGTGCCAAACATCTACTTATATGAAAGAAAACCTGCCATTTCAGTCAGGTCTTTAGTGTCAAGCTGATGAGAGGAATTCAAAGAAATCAAAAAGCATTTTATTTTGTGCTTTACTGTTAAAAGGTGGAAGAAGGGGCACGGCTATTTTGTGACAAACTGGTTAGATAGTGGGGAATCTGAATATCATCTATATATAAAATAAGTCTATATTTCTGATGTTTTCAACAAACAGGAACATTGCATGCAATTGAGCTGCCCAGTGAATGCTGTTTCGATGGTGGCATTTCATCTGAAGCACTTTCTTTACACAAGTTGTGTAAGTGCTGCTAACACTTACCATTGTATCACAAAGCTGTTTTTGCTTGGCATTGCCCCTAGGAATACCGAAGGTAGCCAACCCCCACTGCATTCCTTTCTTTTCAGGAAGTTTGCCTTGAGGGTGAAGTCGTTTTCCAGATGTATTTTCCTGGCCCTATGAATGTTCCAAATGAGCTAACCCCTCACAGGAAGTATAGATGGCATTCCTCACACCACTGTGAGGTCAGGATGACTTATTTCTCAAAGTATGTGCTGGGATACTGTTGAACCAGATAAGGCATTTGACACCTATGTACTGATTTAGTAAAAAGGACACAAGTACCAACCTGAACCTTGTGCAGAATTTTGACACTTAAGCTGAAAAACAGCAATCCTGAAAGCCTCTGCTCAGCTGTTACCTAGCCCAGAAGTTGCCAAAGCTCCACAGGGTTCTTGGTTGTAGCTGTGTTGGTCTAAGGACATAGGCAAGCAAGGTTTTTGGTGTGTATTCATTCTGGTATGCAGTTATTGTTTGGTTTCTCCTACATATTTTCCATCAGGGAATTTAGTGCACTGGATGAGATATATTACATTTCTGGAGGTGCAGGTGTAAGACCCTGGAATAGTGATGGTTCTGTTGCGGAGTGCAGTTATTGTGGGGGTGGTGGAGATGTGTTGGCAAGTTTTAAATTTTTTTGTCCTGGTATGGTCTGGATCTATTTGGTGTGGTTTGGGTCATAGGGAGTTTGCTTCTGGTGATGAGGTTAGTGAGGTTTGGTGCTTGTTTAAAGGCTAGGGTGGATGGTTCTGGGAAGATCTCTTTAAATATTGGGTCGTCTTTTAGTATGGGTTGCAACTGTTTCAGGATTTTCTGTGCAGGTTCCAGGGAAGAATGTCCTAAATATGCCATAACTAATGGTGTGCGATTCATGGGTACTGCAGCAAATCTTCACGTAGTATCCGGGTCGCTCTTTCAGAAGTATGATCCATCTGTCTGGAGGAGTGTCCTTGTTAGGTAAAAGCCCTTTTGAGATTTGCAAAGTGATGATTCTGGGTGCTTTCCTCAGTGCAAATTCGGTGGTATCGGAGAGCTTGGTAGTATATTACAGCTTTATTGGTGTGTTTAGGGTGATTGCTGATTCTGTGGCCATGCTAAGACAAAAAGTGTAAAACCTGCCAACACGTGTTCACCACTCCTACAATAACTACACCCCACAATAGAACCATCACCATTCCTGGGTCTTACACCTGCACCTCCAAAATGTAACACATTTGCATCCAGTGCACTAAATTCCCTGATGGAAAATATGTAGAAGCCAAACAACAACTGCACAGCAGAATGAACGCACCAAACATCAAAGATAAAAATATCCAATTACCTGTGGGTGCACACTTCTCAAGACAACCACTCTCACTCCAATCTCTCAGTTCTAATCCTCAAAAGGAATTTACAAAACACCTTTTGTAGACAAACCTACAAACTTCACTTCATAAATCTACTGGAGACAAAACATCATAGATTAAATATAGACACTGGATTATCCTCATGGTACATTCTAACCTTCCTGCCGCTGATAACCCCAAGTAACCTGTCTGCATTTTACCAGCTACATTCTATCACCAGTTCAACACTCCCCCATCACCACCTGGCTCACACCTATTGTTTCCCATTCCCTCTGATCCTCACTGCCACGTATTTGCATTTTCACAGACCTGCATTTTGCATATTAGCTTCTATTCTATCCAGGAGAGTACACAAAACAACAGACTCTCCCTATGCCTGAAGAAGGGTGTTCGTGCCCAAAAATTTGCAAAGAACAATTTTTCCAACTATTTAGTTGGTCTAATAAAAGATATCACATCTACCCAAAGAACCTTGTCTGCCAAAGCTCCATATGCACCTTACTTTTTGACTTAAACATTTCACCAGATGCTTGGAGTTTTTCCTCTGCACGTGTCAAGAAGTGCTTCAAGTCTCATGAGGACTGAGCAGCTTACTAGTGCCTGTTTCATGCTTAGACACTACTGGGATATAGCCACCAAGAAACTTAGGGTGCCTATACATGAACACGAAGGCTGCTCTGACACCCTGGAATTCCAGTGCATCAGAGCAGACTTGATTAATGAAGTCTGCTGGAGTGTGGCAATTGCTGTGCTCTAGCAACCTCCTGTTTCATGTATCAATGTCCCTGCACTTAAAAATGGTGGTGGGAGCACTTTAACTAAAAGTAGTTGAATGAGCTATAGTTCAAGTGCCCCCACTGCCATTTTTACGTGCAGGGACGCTGATACAGGAGATGTGGTGATGCTTTAATTAGAGCAGCTCTTGGAGCCACTTTAATTAAAACACCACTACCCCTACCCCAGAGCATGTGTAAAAGTGCCCTGAGATTTCTACTATTTAAGTCCTTAGGGATTGTGTTTCTAATCCTTACCTGAGAGCCAAAAGAAATGTTTTCACAAGTCTGCTTGTTTTTTGCCTGGATGAGGAAGAAGAATATTCATTCCCTGATCCACATGGGACAGCGTTTTAGGTGCCATGGCTAGCACACGTCTATCATCCACAATACTCTTCCTGGATCAAGGTTGGGGGAAAACCTCAAAACACTTTAAAACAACTGTGAAAATTTTCTCAATGTAACATGGTGTTAACAAAGCCCTTCAGAGCTATCTTTTTCTGAATTAATAAACAATTGTTACATGTTACATCTTACCACTTGTTCACAGGAAAGTGGCTGTGCAGAAAGATCAAGTTTGCAACAAAGGTAAGAATTAGTATTGCACAAACTCAGTGGTTTTGTAAGCATTCATGAAACTGACTAGCAGCCCATGGGCCACGTGCAACCTTTGAGGAGTTAATCTGCAGCCATTAGGTTTCCCCAGCTGCTGCTTCCCTTGTTGCTCTGGCTGCTGCTGCAGCGACTCTCCAGGCATCCTCTCCCTTCTCTGGCTTTCACTTCCTGCACCTGCCCCAGTGCAGCCTGCAGTGCCTGGGGAGCCGCACAGACAAGGAAGTGGGGGAGGCCACCTGCCCACACAGTGCAGCAGTGGGGAGGCAGGCAGGGGGTGGGGGGCTGCCCATTCACATGTTGCTGGGGGAGCTTGCAGGAGATCCCTGCTGGTGTGGACCCCATGGCATGTGGCTCTTGGCCACTAAGAAGTTGGACAGCCTGGAACTAAAGGCTAAGCTTGTCTGGTTCTGAACAAGGAAGACCCAACACAGACAATAGGAAAAGTGGGGTCAAGTGGAACTGAACTGGGCATACACCAAAAGGCTACGGTTCTGGTTTGTGCAATGGGGGGTTGCTGGGAGGAGCTGAAATATCAGGAATAGGAGGCTGAACTTCAAAAATAGCTGCAGTGGTCATAATTAAAATCTTCACATTTTTCTCAGAGTATATTATGCTCTGTACCTAGAACTAGCAGTAACAAGCAGTTTCTTAATGAACATAAGATTGGAAGGGGCCTCCTGAGCCAGAAGCAAGTCTCTTGGCATTTACAGCTTGTTGAGCTGTGCCTGTCTGTATGATTGCAACTGTGCCATGGCACTTGATTGTTGCTTGATAAGACCTTGTACTCATACTAAGGACATAAAGATTCAAGCCTACTATGCACCAGTCTCCTCTAAAATGTGGGATGCAAGTGGGCAGGAACTCAAGGAAGAGGGAATGGAGGCCAGGTTGCAGAGAATGTATACCCGGACAACACATCTCAAAGAATTCCGGTTACTGTTAAGCATTAACTTCACTTTCACCTTTGATCAGGTGTCCATATGCACGCTCCACTGGAGGTGACTCCCAAGCAGTGACAAGTGGCATCACACCTGAAGGTCTCTGAAACTGCACAATGTTTGTGAAGGTGTAGCTATAGCTCCATGAGGCTGCTTTCTAGCTTTGTTTGGTAGATTTGTCTCTCAGCAATGCTACTTCAGCCCTATGGGAGTGCACTTTATTAGTTGTAGGGCTTGCACCTTTACTATTTAATAGCATGTCTTTACACTGTTCACAAACTTTTTAGAAAGTCTTTGGGCAGAGACTACCCTGCCATTCATCCTTTCTACTATCAGAAACAAAGAGTCTAGGAAATTAAGTACATGTTTTTGTCCCTTTTAAATAGGCCAAGGCAGGTCTTGTACCCAGGGTATAGAGCAACAAGGTTTGGGTAAAATAAGAAGTGGTTTAGGTCAGAGGTTCCCAAGCACCGGGCCATTGCCCGGTACTGGGCCACAGTGGGTTGACTGCTGGGTCATGGCACAAGCCTCCTGCTCAGATCCTCATCTGTCCACCCAGGCAAGTGGCTTCCAGGGTTAAAGTGGAGCTTCTGGGGTTAAAGCGGAGCTTCTGGGGTTAAAGCCGCGAGGTGGGGCAGCCCTGGGGAGGGAAACAGCCGGCTCGGTGCACCCCACCCTGCTCCCACAAGGCCGCAGTATAAAAAAAAGTTGGGAACCACTGGTTTAGGTAACTGTTTAGACTTTGTCAAGAACTCGGGGGAGTGCTCAGAGAGACCTTGTCCAGATGGAAACCTGAATTGGAGGGACAGCATCAGGGGGCATACCTCAAGATGGTAATAACAATCAAGAAGGTAACCAAGAAGATAAACAAAGCAGGGAACAGCTTGCCATTGGCTCAAACAATGGGCTTGGGGAATTACTACTTCAAACAAGAAAGGGGAAGAGATTGGAATAGGGCTTCCCATGTCTGTGATCTGGTTTGTGAACCTGGTTGTGTCCTCCTTCCCTGGAGACAAGTGTAGCCAGGAAGAGATATGGGACAGCCCAGGCCATTAAACTAGAGCCCTTGAGACCCATCTCAGTAGTTTATCTTTCAGTTGCAAGGAGCCCTGGTCAATAAGGCCACACAGGCATGGATGCACAAGGCTTCTGAAGTCAAGATACCATAAAACATGGCCCATGGGATGAGCATCTCACATACCAATGTGTGTCCTGGGATGATCCTCCAGGTTCCCTGTGGAAATCAGGAAGGGTGGACAGAGCACTCTGAACCCTGGCTGTCTTATCATCGACAAGGAGGTAGTGAAAATGAGTGGTTTATTTTTATGAACATTGCTAATGGCATCATTGCCAAGAGAAAATCTTCAGGAGTTCAATGTTATCAAAGAAGGCAGACAATAGCAGTTTCAGACTTTTACAGCATGTCTGGTGAAGCCATCTGGCAAGTGCTATTGATTGTTCTAAAGCTAGACAGTGTGGTGGGGTCATCATCTCCCCTTTCATTTGTGTTGGTGTCCTAAGCTGGTGGCTAGCTGTCTAAGTACAAAGACTGATTTTGCCAGAGGGCTAGAGGACTTTTTCTGGTGCCATATTTGCAAGCTCCTTAGCCTGATGCTTTTGGTGGTATGTTTTCCATATTGTGCGTCTGCAGCCTTGTTAAAAACTACTCCAGACCATGAAATTTCATTAGCAAATGAGCACAGGGCTGAAGATTTCTTTTTAAAAGAGTCTCTTATGGGTAACCTACCCCTAGAACTCCTCCTATCCTTTACCTCAGATTCTAGGGTTTATGGTCTAATTTTGATGCTGAAGATTGCTAACTAGAGTTCTCCGGAGGTCCCCTGGAAAAAAGACTCTCCTTGACCAAGGCTTCCCCATTAATTTGTCTAGGTGGTAAATCAGTAGATTTATCTCCTTTGCTTTTGCAGGCTTTGCAAGTGAAAGGCTTTTGCCAAGCTGAGAGATTCTCCCAAACAGTAAAGGCCCTTAACAGCTATCTGGTTCCCCATCATTTCAAGGCAATACTTAAATCCAGGCAAATTCAACATCCATTCTTGCATTTTTGGTCCAAGGAATCTTCTCTTTTTCTTTTACAAGCAACAGAAAAGAAAAAGAACTCTAATGGTCTAATCAACTAACATTTAAGGAAGTAAGAGTTTACTGTAGTCTGTTGGCTAACAGCAAAAAGCTCCATCTCAAGCTGAAGGGCAGTTAAGAGGAACAGGGGGTATTAGCAGGCATGCTCTGCTAGGTCCTCAGTGCAAGGTAGAGTGGCAGGGCTCTTTGATCATACAAGTTTTGCTGACTAAAACTGTCTCTGAGCTTACATGCCCAAAGAATGTCTGCATCGATAGTGGAACATACATATGGCAACTCAAAGAAGAACTGGGGAATGTCATAGTAATACTGGTTACTTGCAAAGACAAAACTAAATGCAATTTAAAGTATATATAACTATATATAATATATATACCTTCATAGGTAGAGGTGAACATAAGCATCAAAGCTGCTGCCAGCATCAAAGATTAAGTTTCATTATAAAAACACTAAACCCCAAATTAGAGACCCAATCATACAAAGCCAAAGGAAAAGTAATTTTTTTAAAATTAAGCGTTTTCCTGGAAAATGTACTTCTGGAGATTCCCTTTAATAGGAAAACCAGTACTCATTTCAATGGAGACACAGGAGTGGCTCTGGCCCTACGCAGCTCTTGAATCCCTGCTAATGTACAGGCACCATCCACTTGATGCAGATTTCTTTGAGCTTTCCCATTACTGTCGAACTTCTTGTCTTCCGTGTGTATGTATATATATATTTTTTTTCCAATTAATTACCAGCTTCCCAAGTTGAGGAACTGTTTTACCTTACTCAAGTAGTTTATTTAAAAATAGATATATATTTATATATATATATATATATATATATTTCTCCAATTCAGAATAGGATAGAACTTCCCACAATATAACAAAATCTCATATATAAAATATTTACTCATTCAGTGAATGGAAACAGTTTTACTGTATACATTTTTAAACTGTTTTATATGCAAATATGCATTACCTAAAAACACGCTGTACTTATGTAAATCAAAACAAGCATGGAAAGGATAAACAACTCTTGCTGTGTATAGGTCTAATTCTTTAACAGCAATGATCTACCCATTTTAGTATTGAATGTAAGAATGCACAAACAACACTAAATTAAGGGTGCATAAACAAAGCTGAGGACATATCAGGTACATTACCCCATATTAGAAATAAAAAAATAACTATATATATTTCCATTACCTATGGGGTTCAAAGTCCACTTGTCATGATAGTGTTATACAAGTTATAGTTCTACCCTTCCAAACATCTCAACACTGTTTCTAAAAAAAGCTGAAGTGAAATGTCTTCCTTCATTGAAAAAGTAGATCCTATTTTAAATTACCACCCCCCACTATATATATATAATATATATATAAAAGAGAGACCAAGGAGGAAGCTACATAGTTCTTTTACTGTCAATATGTTTAACATAGCATACTGTAGTTGTATAAAACATGCATTTTCTGGGATAGTTATGAACACACCATGAATGAGCCCACATAAATTATATTTTTGTACAAGTCCAAGTAAAAAACAAAATCAGATGAAATGTCTCTGAGGCCCTCTTTCCCAGCTATAAGTTCTCAAAACACACTACTGAAATACTTTCTATCCCTACAGCTATGTGCTAGAGAACTGGATTCTTAAATTTAAAATACATCTACAGTATGTTCCAGCCTCCTTTAAAGTTTGTGACAGTCCTTGGGTATTGTATTGTGAAATGTAAAAATAGTCACAGATTTTTTTCCAGAAATAAAAACATATCTAGGAGCATGTAAAACAAGGCAAAATGAAGTTTCATAGCACTTAATTAAGGGTAATATAAAGTCAGTGACTAATATTGGGGTTTGTAAAAAGGGCTGGGTGGCCAGTTACATGTACACATGAAAGATATATTAGTTCCAATACTATCAGTTAATCTTTCTGTAACCAATACATTCCCCCTCCCTCAGAACCATTCAATATACATTCAAATTGGCTGACATTGATATAATTATGTGTAAAAATAGTGCACTATTTTTTCTGCCACAAAGCAAATTTGTGTCCTAAGAGCTGGTAAACGTTCTTCATTTTTTTAAATATAGAGAATGGGCAAAGAACTTAAAAATTAAATTAAGGCATTCAGATAGGTAAAACAGAACTGCCCATTATGAAATAACTGAAACCAGTATATACTTCAAACTTTTCATTATACTAGCTGCTTAACACCGGCATGCAGCTTTTGATAAACATGTATGGATGATATAAACTTCAACATTATGGCTTTGTACAAGTGCATAGTTGCAACTGCAGTAAGTAATGGTATCTGATTAATATGCATAAAAAAATAAAGTGGAAAGTTTTTTTAAAACCCTCTTGCAGTATTACAGTACAATATATATACACAGTATAATGGTCACTTCTTGAAGATGAAAGTCCATACCACTTGGTGGATCTTTCTCCCATTCTTGCAAACATGCCAATGACATCTGTCTACAAAAGGTGAATCTTCTCAGTTTAAATTTTCATTCTTTTCAATCCTGTATGAAATGTAGTGTGCATGTATGTGTCTTGACAAGAAAGCTTTTGTGGAAACAAAGTCTAATGGGTTACCTAAAAGTATCCTTATACTATTACTAACCGTTCCTCATTTGATCGGTCACCCCAAGGGATTACAGGAAAACCCTCAGAGATTAGTAATTTATATTGCAGCAAAAATTGTAAACCTCTGATATATAGAGTACAGTCTCTCAGGAAAATATATATTTTAATAAATTTTGGTATATGTTTCAGTCTTATTTTAATGGGAAGAAAATTATCACCTTGAATTGTGACTGCATTCACAGAAGGCAGTTAGCTGAAAAAGAAGAAAAGAGAGTTTTGTTCAGGAAATGCAACACATTTCAATCTGCTGAAACTTGCTTAGAATTTTTATTTAAACTTTTATTTACTGCTTTTGCACACTTGAAAAATATGCTACTCATCTGCAGTAGGCAGCACTCTATTAAAACTATTGCTTCCCTATGCATTACAATCTCAAATGTAGTATAATTTAAGGACAGCCACATTATATCACTAACAGAATTACTCAGTAAATGAAGCACACAGCTGCAGAAAAGCTGACTATAGCTGTCATAGTCCTTTTTATAAAAGTAAATTACACCTAATAATTAATCAATATTTTAATTTATTATTTTCTGATGCCAATCTACTATATTCACTTGGTTAAAATTTGGTCTTGCAATGTAAAACACGATACTGATTTTATGAGATTATTAAACACATTTCCCAAGACAACATTTATACTTCAATAAGATAATATAACTATTCCAGTTAATAGTTTATTCTTAGGTTGCATATTCCAAGAAGCAATTCAAATACAAACATTACAGTTCATTAACAACTAACTCATTTCACTGAATTACAAATGAAATTGCTGTATATTTACTATAGCATTCAAGGGATTCAAATCACTACATTGCAAAGGCAATTTATTATGCTTTCTTCAGGTGCATTGTTAGAAACTCCAAAAACACAGCACTGCAAAGGAAAGCCAAGTCATAAATATGTATTTTCACAGTACTGGTAGAAAAAACAAAATATAGAGATTTGTGGATTTCATGTCTGCTAGCCATAAACAAATCATTTCACTTTAAAAGGATATTTTTACTGAAAACTGATACATCTTCAACACTACAAATAAAACAATTTTGAGGAGTAAAGGTGATCTCATGAGCTTGTCAATTCTTATTTGTAAAGATTAACAGTGCTACCACTGCTTCAGTTTTCTCCCATACAAGTAGGGCTGGCAGACATGAATTTTGAAGAAAGAGTTATAATTAATGGCAAAGACTCATTTAGGCTTAAAAGTGGCTCCTTTGAAAATACATATTTTTCAAACTGACCAGAATCTCATTTTTTAATGTATGAAAATATTAAAATGAGATCTCCTGTTTTCTCAGCTTTAAGAATCAGAATCCAAACAGCATGCTTTTTTTAAAAAAGCAAACAATTCACTCCTCACTATTTCAATTTACCCCTTTTACTTCTTCAGAAATCAAAAACATTGTCATCATCATCATCATCAATATCATCAACATCATCAAATGACCAATCCCAGTCTTTAAATGCCAAATCAAGCAATCTGCAACAGGAGGTTTGATATTTAATATGGGCCACACTTTATAAAAATATTCCAAAGTGCAATGCTGTCATCATGAAAAAAATACTTTGCATACATCAGTGATTCTCAACCATAGTGCAGCCAGATCCTTTGAAGGATGTTATGAGATAAGCAGATAAACTCGGGCTCAGGCTGATCTCTGCCTGGCCAGTCCCCTGCCCCCACTGCCTGGCCTCTCTGCAAGGAGGTAAACACTGCAATAAATAAATTAGCTTTTGAAACTGGGTGCCATTCAGTTTACAAAAAAGTTATGGCGGGGTGCCTTGAATTCAAAAAGGTTGAGAACCACTGGCACATATGGTTCTCTGCATTCACATTTCATGGTAAGTAGTGTAATGAAAAGACTGGATATGAAAAAAGGTTAACTTTAAACAAGAACTTTTATTCCTCTACACCCCATATATGTCCATATATATAATATTCTAGATATTTTTACTTTAATAAACTAGAACAAATTAATGCTCATGTAAGTCAGTACTATACTCTAGAAATACTGTTGGAACAGGTTACCCAGAGAGGTGGCAGAAGCTTCATCCTTGAAGATTTTCAAAACCCAGCTGGACCAGGCTTTGGCTGGGATCATCTAGTTGGGGATGGTCCTGCTTTGAGCAGGGGGTTAGACTATATGACCTCCTGAGGTCCCTTCCAATCCTAATTTTCTATGATTCTAGGTTAATAAATCGCTACGTGGCATGTAGATGCCATTTAGCTAATTCATAGGATTTTTTTAAACGTTTCAATTTAAAAGATTAAAGTTCCATACAAGACAACTGCCCTTTGCTGTTCTTGATGTCCAAGCTGCAAGTTTTAGGCACATCTGCTAGCTCTTATTAAATATAAGATCTACCAAGTCTTTTCAGTTCATTTAAATACCTGATAGCTCATACAACAGTCAAAATAAAATAAAATAAAAATGAAAAGAAATCTGGTCTCTAGTTTATGAACAAGTAAAACTTTACGTTACTATCCAGAATTTAGGAGGTTTTTCCCTCCCAAAACCCAATTAAATGGATTTTACTTCAGGATCTTAAACATCAAAGCAGGGAAGGGGAAAAATGCTCACTTACAGGAAAATGAGACCTCAGAAGAGAAAGTAAATGTCTGCCATCATCTTTAGACGCAGGAGCTGAATCTACACATGAAATGAATGTGCAGCAATAAACTCAGAGCCGTGTCAGCTAGTCCCGGGCGCAGCGTCTACACATGCACCAAGGACAGCAGCATGCTGCATCAGAGTGGAACAGCCCTGGGCTGACAGCAGGCTCAAAAGGGTCAGACCCCAGGGTGTGGGTGGCAGCATTGGGCAGTGGAGGGGCTGGCTGGTGCACAAGGATGCTGAAGTGCAGGGCTAGGCAGAAGGCAGCTGCAACACTTTAGCACTCTCATGCCCTAGCCAGCCCGTCACCATCTACACATGCATTTTGGCAGAGTAAATGACTCTGCCGTAAGATAGTACTGTCAGGGACTGTCCCCGACAGTACTATTTTACGGCGCAGTTAATTAATTTACTGTGCCCTAATACCTGTGCACGTGTAGTGACACTTGAGTGTGGAGCTAATTAGTCAGCTCTGCAGTAAAGCACATGAATACATGCACCCTGCATGTGTTTGCTACATTTAACTTACATGCATTAGATCAAACAACATGGGCTAAAATTTTGACCTTTAAGAAAAGCTGTCACTTAAATTGTGATAATCATTTATTCTATGAGCTATTCTACAGCAAGTTATTATTATAATCTGAAGAAAATAAAGTTGCCATTCATCTGGTGAGGCTAAGGTTCACCACTTCTTCCTTGTCACAATTCAATGCCCCAATTAAACTGACAGTCAGAAACTTGATGAGCTGTGTGTGGAAGCTGGTCTGCTTACTTTTAAATTATTAAAAGCAACAGCAGCAATGAGAAACTTAGGGAAATATCAGGACATTCAATTGTTATAGAGCAAAATACTTAATGGCTTTACTGGACAACAACTGAACTCTTTTTCTTATCCAAATATACAGTGGAAAAATACAAATTCCTGATTGTGAACCTCTACATAAAACAGCCATGAGATGCATTAATTCATCACAGTACTCACAATTATTCACCAGAAATCCACACTTTGCCTTTGATAAATATTTAAAAACTTAATCAAACTAATTTGACAAGCTTACACTAATAAGATGATGGATGGGATCAGGCTTTTTCATCTTTAATACCTATGATACTACAATACTGTTCTGCACAATTATTTAGGCATGAATAAAATGTTTAAAAGCACAGGAAAATAAAGAATACTATATGATTTTTGTTGTCATTCTGACATATTTCTCAGAATATATTTAATTACAATATCCTAGCCAAATTCATTCCTGGTGCATCTCTCTTGAAGGCAGTTAATCTGAGCAATTATGTAGTTACTTTAGCTGACAAAAGTACTAGATTCAGGTTTTAAAAAAAATACAGCCATATTAGAGCAAACATTATACGTGGGTTATGTATGAAAAACGTTTATAATGGCAATACACAAGCATATAGAAAATCCAAAAATGACAAATTAATATGTGCCTACTGTCAGTCAAAAAATATTTTAGATGAATTATTTCCAGCTTTTCAAAAATAGTTACCCAATTGACTTTTGTATATTGTCATTTACAGATTTTTAGTTAGTTTACATGGTTAGTAGTAACCACATGCATAGCTGGATGAGACCCAGGTCCCTATTACTTACTGTTGCTATCGCAAAATATACAGTATAGAAAAAAAATCAGTGAAGAACGATTCGAAGTGGAGGACCAGAACTAAAAAAATTAGTAACAAAAATGTGAGAGAAAAATTTCTACATGTCCTGTATTATACAAAAACATGTAAAAATATCACAATGAAGATGGAAGTAGATTGTTATACAAAAGGGGAGGAATCTAAAATCTAATGTCTGAAAACTACTGTGTGAAGTCACAGTCTATACCACTTCAAAGTTCAACAATAGTAAGTTATGGAATGATAGTTGTTCATTAGATTACAAATGATATGCAAAATGAGCACACCTTACTTAGTTTGTGCACTCCAATAATAGTATTACCTGCTCTAGGCTTCACTCCAATTATATAGGCAAAATTTTGTTTCCTGATTGGTTCAGGAAAACATTTATCTTTTTTTTTTTCTTCTTTTGCCTTTTCTTCTAACTTTGTCTATCCATTAAAATGTTAATTTTAAACACATGAATTTTAAAGCATTATTAAAAATAAAATCCCTCTAAATATATCTATCTAATCAAGCTCTCAGAATGTACATAAAAGCTTAAAGACCTCAACTTATTACCCCATTAAATATTATTTTAAGATTCCTCTCAATCAATATTTATTCTCAAATAAAAATATCAGTGTTTACTTAGGTAGCTAGCCATTAGCAGTTAACTAAATTTGGTAAATAGACACTCCTAGACATGACTGTCAGGAAGTTACTAAAAGATCCTTTTTGGCACAGTTTCTCTAGAAGCAACCTTAGCTTTAAGGATTTAGAAGGGAAGTTTGATTTCAAAGATAATTTACCAGAGCTGTTCAGGTGCTAAATGATGGATGAACATTCTGCTAACATTAACTTTAATAACTAGAGCATCAGCAGTAACAGTTCTCTCTGTTTTCTCTCTTTTTAAAATTAGGATAATTCTTCAGAAATCAGCTGCCTCAAGGCAATACATTTGCCATCTCTCCCTCAATGTCTGTGTAAGAAATTCATAGGCTGTATCTAGACATTTATCATGATGACTACTCATGTTGTACAAGGCTGTTTCAGAAACTAATGGCAAAACCACTGTCCATGATATAGTCTGTGACAAAGTGGGAAACTACACAGAAGCTGGGAACAATGATGGCATTATTGTTTCACCAAGCATGGATTCACTAATGGCAAGTCACGCCTGGCCAACCTGACTGCCTTCTATGATGAGATGACTGGCTCTGCAGATGAGGGGAGAGCAGTGGATGTGATAATACTTTAGCAGTCTCCCACAGCATTCTTGTAAGCAAGCTAAGGAAGTACAGGTTGGATGAGCTAAGGAAGTATGGTGGATAGAAAACTGGCGGGATTGCAGAGCTCAAAGTGCAGTAAATCAATGGATCAATGTCTATTAGCAGCCAGTATCAAGTGGAGTGCCCCAGGGGACAGGCTTAACTCTCTGCTACACAGAACTATATACAGTGCTAAAAATGATAGATTTGTCGAGGGCTCTCAAGCAGCACTGTATTTGAGAAATACTATATTTAGTTGAATAAAGGGTGACCCTGATTATAAAATGACCCGCCCCCAATAATTAGGTTCTATATATGGAAAATGTATAAATTTGTTTATCGCTTTCCAGACACAGAGTCTAATTATTGGAAGTTTGCCTTGAATTTGTTCCCTTCCTACTGCTACATCAGGGAAAATGAATCTGGGGGTACAGGTAGCCCTTTGCTCTCTGCTTCTTCCCAATTTTTTAACCACATAGTTCATTGGGCTGGGCTCCAGCAGAGTCAACAGCATTTCAAGCCATCGCAACCCTACAGTTCAGCACTGCTCAATATGTATGTGTGTGTACTCCAGATACCCCTCACAAAGTATCCATGTGCTAATTAGCGCCCCCACTCACAAGTGGAACCAGGTTTTCTTGTCATGAGATCAGGGATCCTTTAAATTATATGCAGATAAGGCGCAGGGCAACTTGGTCTGCCTTTACTTCATGGAGGGTGGGGCCACATTAATCATATGCACCAGACTGAGAGAAGGGCCAACAAAGGGATTCTAGGTGAACTGTAAGCAATGTCGTGGCTCACCATGACTTGAAAGAGTTAGTGGTGAGGGGGACTACGCGTAATGGGCACTACCATATGCCTTATTCAGAACTACACTAACCTAGTCTTGTGGTAGGTTCCCATCAGCATGTTCACCCAATGTTGGCCATGTGTTTTATAATCATGCTTAGTGTTGGCTGCATTTAAACAACTTCACAGTTGGTTTCCATTGCTGAGCAAATGCTGCTTTTGGCAGCAGCTTAACAACAGACCACATATTTAGTAAAATTTCCTTGTATGTGATTATAAGACGAGGAGCTTTTTTTACCATGCCAATAGGAGGAAAAAATCGTGTCTTGCATTCAAGTAAATATGATAATGTGATGGCAAAGTTAAGGATCAGCATATTGTATATACACGGGGGAAGATTAACAGTATACATTCAGCTAAAAACTTATGTTTCCTGACTTGAGTTCTTAGTGTTCTACTTTCAACCTTCAATGTTCTATTTGACCTAAATGTGCTATTAACAGAGGCATTAGGTATTACCTCCAAGATACGGCCTTTTATCAGAATATAATTTGCATCAGTAATAAAACCTGAACTGAAGGAGTATACAGCTAGTTGGAACAGTTTCTATGCAACTGGAATCAATCAAAGAGAGAGGACAGTTTGTGAAAATGGGTTTTTTGGGGTGGGGGGGCAGGGAGAGAAATAAACATTCATTAGTACTGCAAAAACATCTTGTTACAATTCAACTGATAGTGAAAAATAGCATTTAAAGTGTTACAAATTAACTTATTTCTTTGGTACTGAAATTTGACATAACTTAAAACTGCTCTGTAATATGTAGATATCCTTCTGAGTGGATTTGCAATACTCATTAAAATCTATCATTTCAGTACTTCAGTACTGAAAAAGAAATAATTGCTACTATTTTGTCTCATTTCACACCAAAATACATATCTAAAATTGGCTACAGTGTAAATATATATTGTCACATAACTTAAGACTGATTCTTGCAGCTATGTATCCCTGCACAACATGTAATCTTACAGCTAGGCAGAAGGCAGGGTAGAAGTGCACCTTGTATAGACAAACTAAATCAGAGATGCATAAGCCTTCATGTGCAAGATCTATTTTATCAGATGCTGTCAGTTCTTGCTCATGATAGGTTATATAAGGTGCATTTCTACCCTGCCTTCTGCCTGACTTCAGATGAACATGGCCAAACTACCTTTCTCTGTTTTATAGATAGATTAGACATACATACATCTGAGCAAGGCTCGCCTCAGTGCAGCATCTACTAGCAGGCAAACATGGAATATTTACCCTATTTTGGGGTAGATTTTGAAGGTTGCCCTAAAGTCCTTGTTGTTACAGTTGACTTGCTACTAATACTCAAGTAAGCTAGCTGAAGTTAGCTAATGTCTCTATTGCATTAAAATATAGTGCAATGGAAACATTCCTTAATTAAGCTAAAAATTATCTTCCATCTCTTATGTGAAGTTAAGTAGGACAGACCTGAGGGGGGGTCTAAGATGAGGAAATGACCTGACACAAATTTTACTTGCATGTAGACAGACAGAAGATAAGGCAGGACAATCTATTATTTACAGTTGTTCTTTAGCAGGGATAGATAGCACTAACAGGGTACTTTATATATTCAAAAGGACTCTAAACCACACAAACACACACACATATAGTACATACAAAAAGTTATATTAAAAATATGATTACAGTTGGAAAGTCTATTACTCGAAGTCACAAAATGCAAATCAGTAAGGTTGCCTATGCAACATTCAGTCCCTTTCTTTGTGGATGCATTCATATTCAGTATTATTTTTTCCCAATGAACTGCTCTCGGAGGCCAGACAATGCTCTGGGAATCAAGGTTGTGTAGTTTGTGAGGCTGTTGTCTGTAAGACCAATTATTTCATCCTTGTATCTCATTTGAAGAAGTGCTACTTTTACAATCATAATATTCTTTTCAACAGAATTTGTGGAGAATTTCACTCTCTCTCTCTTTTTTTTTTTTTTTTTTGAAGGCAGGCTGCAAATATGGAAATTCTCTTTTGCAGAATCTTAGTAACATTATTGGCAGCAGGCCGGGAACATTTAGCTCTACAGCACAGACTTCTCCTTCTTCTATCCCAGGCTCTGGAAGGTAAGGTAGCACTCTCTATTGATCTCCAGCATGCTCTGGCTCCTAGTCTCATGTGTCCCTTCTTAGACTTGTAATAGGATCGTGCCTTCAGGGGTTGCTGTGTCACCCCTTGGTGTCCATGTGGCTCCAGACCTACTTGGGCTTTTCTGGATACCCTCCCTTTTCTCTCTCCTGCCACGCCTCAATGTCATCAACTAATGTATGAAAAAGGAGCTGCCCCCATGCCCCAGGTTATGCCCTGGCCCTTCTTTCAAACAGTCTGCTCCTCTTGGATCCCACGGTTCCCAGTCTCACTTTTTGAGAGCTAAGTGAGCCTTCTGGGCCCATCCAGACCTTATGGTTTCTGTTACCTCAAAGGCTAAATTTGTGGCCTCCATCCATCCCTTTAGCTATGCCCACACCTCACAAATGTTACCCATTATAACCTCATTAGGCCACTTCAAGGCCAACACACCCTTGTTGGGGTGTTTGCTTTCCAGGTTTGGTCCCTCTTATTTATCTGGATGCCACCCAGTCTAGGTCCACTACGTTGAACCTGGCTTCTGTGCCCCAGACCTGATCATGCTCCTTGGGCACTAGGTCCCTCACCCTTTTCTCCACCTCTCTTGAGCTGCTGGGCCTCTGGCCCTTTTCTTGTCCTCCAGCAATATAATAGCTTGCACCCCATCCTGGTAGGCTCAAGCCTTGTGCCTCCCTGGCACCCCAGGACATCTGGTCCTGGCAGCACTTTGAGCCCAGCTCCTGGCAGGGCTCAAAAGCAACCACGTGCCCCTTGGGACCTCCACATCTTGCCTTTTTCATCCCACCCAGTCCACTAGTTTAAACCACGAACCAAAAATTAATCTTTCTGGCTGTAACAAGACTCTGCGCTCACCAGCTATACCGAACTCTACTTATCCTGTGTCCTGGCTCCCAGTGAGCCTTCTCCTCCTTGTCTGTAGGTCCCCATAGCAGCACAGCCCTTTGGCTGGAGAGCTCTTCACCCTTCAGCCTCCCAGGACAGACTGCCCTCTTGGCTCAGACTCTGAGGTTATATGCCCTCCAAGCTCTGTCCCCTTCCGGTAAGGTGACCTATTATCTGGCCTGACCACAGGGCTGTTTATTAACCCCAACCTTGCTGGCTGCCTTTGTGTGGTTCACAAAAACTCTTCCCTTAAAAGGGCCCATTTCATTTCCCTGTAACAGGGTAAGAATTCCCTGTTACAGATTCCTCATTCAAGTCTCTTAGCTCGTCTAATTCTAGTCACCCTCAATTCACAGGATGCTTGTGAGATTCTCAGGTCTCTCCATCCCCACCCCCCCATTCTCCAATCAATTCCAGTCTTCCCCCATACCACCAGCAATCATTCCCTGGTGTTACAACAGGAAGCATTAAGCAGCCTTAAGTACAGATGGTGCTACCTGCCTACTAGGTTTAGCAAACAGATTAAATATGGGAAATGAAATCCATTCCTTCACATAGCTTACTTAATGTGATGGTGGAAGTTCACATTTTAATGATCATAGTAGAGATAAAAAATGCAGCAAAACATATCTATGAACTGACCATATTCTGAATTATACAATCCAAAATACCAAATTGACTGTGTTTAAAATCATTATATTTAATAGCACTTGTTGCATCACCTTGGTTTGTTTGGAGGAAGCTGTCGGCTTGGCCGTCTGACAGACTGGTTTGGCTGTACCTTCATGGAAGTTCTAGGAGAAGATCGAGCAAAAGAGTCCGGGGCTGGAGGCTTTTTTGGAATCTTTTTCACCAATCGGCTGACCCATTTCTGCTGTTCCTCCGTAGAATTGGCTAACAGTAGTAGATTCTTTGCCGTTGAAATATCATAGTAAACTGTAATGAGAATTTTAAAACAAAATCTCCATATTAAACATTTTTATGGGGACTAATGTTAAAAACTAATGGCCAGAGCCTTGCATTCCCACAAGCAGCAAATAATTGCTATCAAGTGGTAGAACAAGAAACTGGGATATAGTAGTCAGCTGAACCACCTTGATCACAGTGATGCCCTGAGCAAAGTTTATGACAGTGTACTTTCAGCATGCCTCATGGCATGACAACTTGTGACAATGCATCTTCAACATGCTTGCAACAACCAAGGAGTGTTTCCGTATGCCTACAGACCATACCTGTTCCTGACTAAACAGTCAGCTAAACACAGTGCTTCCTATCTTCCCAGCTTGGAAGTCTTTCTAAGATGCTGCATGTTTCTCATGCTACTAAGGAAAAAGTCAGTGTGGAACAAACATGTGCTGTTACAGTCTTTTCACTTGCCCCTGAGTCTGTGATACTTGAGTACAGAGGATTATGAAAGACATCCCAGAAACAGCAAATTTCTTCCCATAGGCATTCACACATCTATCCCACACTGCTATGCAACCCAAACCACTGCACAGCAACCCTTTGGGTAACCACAAGCCCTTCCCCATTATGCTCACAGCACTAAAAATATGTGGTATATATGTTCCTAACGCTGGATGTATGCCACAGCACTAATGAGCTGATCCTTCCCAGGGGCGCTCTTAGCAACAATGTCTGGTTTATGCATAACGGCAAAGAGCTGTGAAAAATGCACCCAAACCACCTACTACTTTAGGCTGTTACTATCTTTACTTTGAATATTGTTATAAATTTTAGATTTTTTTGCTTCATGTTGTTAACAGGTAACCATTCATTTTATTATTCACTATTTACCTTTGCAAGGTGCTATAATATCTTCCTTTTTATCCATGTGATCTTTGTGACATTTGATATGGCAACGACGGCACTCTAGGGCAGGAGGAGGTTTAAACATGTGCCACAGTGGCTTCATACAAGCCTCACAGTTGGTTGGAAAATGATACAGAGTAGGTATGAACTCGTGTCCTTTGTGGCAAATGTAATTTGATTTCTCCCCCATGGGCTCCACAGGAAATTCTTGTTCCTTTTTGCTTTCCCCTTCATTAGCATACAAAATCTAGAGTCAAAGCAAAAGAACCACAACATTTTTACACAAGGCAGACTCATTCAGACCAACTATTTAATCAAAAAGGTTGAGGAATAAAGATACAAATAGTATACCAGAATACTTTGATGTCTATTTCTGCAATCTACTTTTTCTCATTTGGTAGTAGAGTCTTATTTAATAAAAATATGTTAAAGCGTTTTTGAAGCATCTTGTGCTATTTGATTAAGAAATCTTACCCTTTGGTTACTCTGCAAACACTGACATATAAGTCCATACCTGGAATATCCTGGGAATCTCCTTAGAATCTGCTCTGTACACATCGGTCTGTGTGACTGGCCGAACATGGAACAATTTGCTGAAGAAGGAAATTATTTTAGTAAAGACAAAAAATGACATCCAAGAGTGTTAACTTGTTAACAAAGTGTACTGATTTAGCATACACATCAACTGCAATTTATACTGAAACTTAGCCAACAGGATTCAATCTGTAAATTTAGCAACAATAATCAAAATCCTTAGTCAACTTTATTGAATTCCTATCCTCCTTGCCCTGTATACTAATTTGCAATACATTTAACCAAAGAGGCAAAGCAGCCAAATTAAGTTTCTAAAAGTGCAACAGTTTTAACAACTGCAACTGCTTTATCTCAAAAGTTTACCAGAAAAATCTTCATATACATAAAAGCTAGACTTCTCATCAGCTAAATTAGGTATTTGTTAAGCAAGGACCTACATTGCACTTGAATCCCACTGGTGCATTTCAGGTCCTCCCTCCGTACCAATTCAATTATATGACAAATCTCCCCATTCCTCCCCATCCGTGTCTTTTGTGTTCAAACCACCCTCTTTATTTGATAACCAACTCTGTGCAGGTCCTTTCATGGCATCTGATGAAGTCAGTTCTGAAAGCTTAGGCATCTTGAATTTAGTTAGTCTATAAGGTGCATCTCTACCCTGCCTTCTGCCTGACTTCGGATATAGCTAATTCTCTCTTCTCAGGGATAGCATCATGCTCACCCAAATAAAATGGACTGCAATCCATCTACACAAGAAACTTGCTCAAGAACTCTCAGATATCTTCTTTCTGACCAGATGCAAGCAGATGTAGATCATACCCAAGGGACTCCAAGTGACTAATCCACTGTGTTCTACCTGCCACACAGCCTTTCCTGACAGGTTGTGCTTCACTCTCTCCGAGAAACTGAGGAACCACCTCATTATCAGCATTACAGCAAACAGGAGCAGCTCAACAAGAAGACTTGCAAAACTAACAAACAACATACAGTATACTCAGACATAACAGCCATTTACCAAGAAGAGATTTTTGCATCCTGGCACAAATCTATCACAAACACCTTTGCTCCTTAAAGACAATGAAGGAAACGGAACTCTGCACACTTGCATGCTCCAACAACAATCCTACAAATCAACTGTAATGTCATCAACCTATCCAACCACACTCTCAGCCCAGCTGAGGTACTACCCCATGGTCTTACTTTCTGTCCCATGATGGCTGTATGGAAACCTCAAAGCTTTTTTCTGCTGCCTAAGACAAAGGAAATGTCTTCGTGGCACGAAGCCACATAGCGATCAACCCACCTATGCATTCCAAAAAGGACAGCTCCTGGACTCCACACCTGAGGGTCACAGCCCTACTCTAAACGTGTATATAAGCTGTTTCTGCCTCTGTAGCCACCCTAACATTGCCAGAGAAACAACACTAACGTTACAACCTTAGTCCTGCAGAATGAAGAGCCATATGCAGCCTTAAGAACAACCCTGGTATTTTCATACAATGGGCTGATAAGGAGAGCTGATAAGGAGCCACTATTGTCATAGAGAAAACAGCATACATACAGGACCTCAAGAGAACTTTCCAACACAAATTTTAATAAACTCTTAACTGAGGTCCACACAGCACAATACCAGAAGGAATGAAACAACCTCTTAATGATGCTGCTGCCTCTGAAAACACTGGAAAGGATTACTGCTTCCACCTCCCAGGAACATAGAGCAGGCAACTTTTACTTATTACCAAAGCTCCACAAACCTGACAACTGAGGAAGCCCCACTATTACATGCACCATCATGGAGGGGGTTTCTGGCAACAATCACTTTATCCTATTTCCATATGCCACTGGAACTGCCAGCTATTTGAAAGATCCCAGATTTGGGGTCCACTGACAAGATTCCAGAGAACACTACATTACTGACCATGGATGTCACATCTTTATACAACAACAGTATCCTTCATGAAGACAGATTATAAACTATAAAGAACATTATTCCCAATGACGACACTGCTTCCGTTTCATTCATTCTCTCCTGCTTTATCCTCACGCAGAGCCACTTCAGATTTGTGGACTCCGTATACTTATAAGCAAATGACACCACCATGATCACCTGTATGACTCTCTAATATGCCAATATATATACACACGTGTCAGACCTTGATGTCCACTTCCTCCAATACTGCCCGCCTCATCCCCCAGGTATACCTACAGTACAACATGAAAATTTCATCATATGGACACATGGGAATGAATCTCTTGAGAAATTCCACGAGGACTTAAACAACTTCCACCCCTCCGTCAAACTGACTCTGGAATATTCTGCAAGCACATTCATTACCTGGACACCACAGTGAAGGTTTGCAATGGCCATATCATCACCACGTTGTACTGAAAACCCATCAACTGCCACAGCCACCTTCACACTATTAGCTTTCATTCTAAGCACACCAGTTTATCTATCATCTACAGTCAAACTACATTAAACTGTAGCTGCTCTGCACTGACTCAAGTGTAAGGATCTGTGTCATGACCCAAGGGTATGATTTTGTGTGTGCTTCGGCACTGCAGAATTATTTGCCGCCACGAGGAGCTTTCTTTGCACGGTGCAATTCTCAGTTGCATAGAGAAAACTCCGATGCAAAGGAGTTCCCGCCGCTCGCATGCAAATTTGTTTCCCACTATTGGCTGTTTCTAAATTATTCCCACGTGGCGGCTAGCGATTGGCTTGCTAGCCGTATAAGAGGCTTGAGCGGTTTCCGCCCAAGTTGGAGGACTCCACAACCATCTCGTGGAGGAAGAGAACTTCACATCCATCTTGTGAAGAACTCTAAGCGCGCTGTGGAGCTTAACAAACCCAGCGTGTGCCTTAAGGACGATACAGGGGCCTGATCAACCTCTAGCCTCTCCCCGTCGCCGCCTGATCCCTCAACGTACCCTTCCCTGCGCGCTCAGTCCACGGAGCCTAGCAAACTTCGTGTGTGTGTATCCAGAGCTCTTTCCGGGTTATTTCAAGAGGCTCGAGTTTTCTATGGGTCTTGTTCGTGCGTGTTTTCTTTTTGTTTGTAACTGCAACTTAAGCGAAGTTTTTCCTGCCTGCACCGCGACCATCTACGGTGTAAGTAAAATAATCTTTAATCAACCGCTACGCGTCCGTGCCTAATTCTAGTCCGCCGTGCCAAATTCCCCGACCCACGTGCCAGGGCTGCTGGCCACAGCCCGCCCCCGAAAGCCTCGGACCGGTCCCGGCCCGCACAATCTGGAGCAGGATTTCCTAAAAGCCCAAAACTACAGCCACTCAAATCAACAAAGACAGACTCAGTCCCCAGTCTGACCTGCTACAATACCAACCACAAGACAAAGACAACAGAATTCCTCTAGCTTTCACCTGCAGCTCTCAGCTTGAACACTTGGACACATCCGTAATGACCTCTGACCTCAAATAGTCTCTTTCAGGCACCTAACTCCTATTCTCACAGAGGTACCAGGCTTTGCAACAGACCCAGATGCAAGCTGTGCCTCCTCATCAATGCACACACTGTCATCAATGGACCAATTAAAATAGATTAGAACAGCTGAGATTCATTCATCTGCACCTCTACCAATGTCATATATGCCATAACCTGCTTACAGTACCCCACTGCTGTCCATATTGGACAGAAGGGGCAAGCCCTACATGAAAGAATGAGGGGATACCAATCTGACATCAAGTCCAAAAGTACACAAAAGCCTGTGGCAGAACACTAATATTCCTGGACTTCAGAGTAGCTGTTTTAATACAGTGAAAGTTTAAAGGATGACAACGCAAAACTGCAGAATAAGAAGTCATCCACAGACTGGATTGTGTTATGTATGATCTAAACAGAAACTACAGATTCTTATCCCATTACCAGAATTAGTTTTTGTGACCCTTTGTCCCTATGGTTTTTATTATTTGCTTGCCTCTCTCAGCACTTATCCCCCTCTCCTGTCTTTTGAATTCAAATCACTTTATTTAGTATCCTGGTCTGCACATGTCCTTTCTTAGCATCTGAGGAAGTGAGCTCTAACTCATGAAAACTTATACCATCTCTGATTCAGTCAATCTATAAGGTGCTGCATCTTTACCCTGCCTTTCGAGACATTATCTGAGTTGCAGCTGTTCTCTACAACCCCCCAGTTCTTTTGCTCAAACTGTAGCACCTCATGCTTTTAGCTGTAGAAGTTGCTGTATACAGGAGCAGGTGTGTTGTCTATGGGAGCAGTCATCACATATTGACTGACCTCAAACTGTAGTTTAAATACAAAAGAACAGCTATCATGAAAAATATTTTCTATGCTGTTTTCTGTGCAAGATTCTCTGCTAACGTTCATTTGAAAGTTTACAAAAACAATACAATGAACAATCTCATGGCAAAATACTTACTCTATATCTAACACCATATAAGGGTTAGATTGTTCTTTATCTTGTTCACTATCATAGAATAGAATCTTCTTACTGCTTACAATGACATACTGTTAAAAAAAAAGATTATGATAAGTCTTTAAAATCTCCTTACATTTTTAAATATTTTACTTTCCTTGTACAACAGTCAAATAGTTCCATAACAGTATTTTTTCATGTTTCTCTTCAATAGTTAAATGAAAAACAAAAGAATGGTGGTTTGAGTCCAATTTTGCTAAAAAAGTTGTCATTTATATCACAGTTAACATAAAATTGTGTTAATCTGGTAATGAATGAAATCTGCAATTTTAAATAACAATTAAAAAAGAGGTAAACAATTGAACCCAGGGGCAATGCTAACAGGATACAAAGGCCTGACATTCTTTTATAGTTGACTCATATTAGTAGTGACAAGTACAGCTGTGCAAAGCTTTGGTAGCTGATTCGATTTGGAGGAGATTCAGCCCAATTCAGGGACCAAATCTCTGAATCCAAATCGAATCGGGAGACCAATTAAAAGCTCTGAATCGATTCGAAGGATCTGAATCGATTTGGAAAAGATTCAGAAAAGATTTGGCCACTGCAGAGATTTGGCTATAAACTAAAAAGGCAACTGACACAGCTGTCTCCAGCTGGTAAATCTGTTGGGGTTGGGGGGCGGATTGGGGCTGGGACAAGCTGCCCAGGTAGGGTGGTGGGGCGCGCTGGTTGCGAGTGCAGCAGACCTGGGAGCCGGGGCTCTGCTTTCCTGCCTCTTTCCCAGCTGGGGTGGGAAGCGGACACGGCTCACTTCAAGCGGAAGGAGGCAAGCGGCAGCAGGGCATAGCTCTGGCTCCTAGCACTGCTGTGCCCACATCTTATGCCTGCCAGCAAGCAGTGACAGGGCAGAGCCTGTGCTCCCAGTGCTGCTGCGGGCACGGTAGTGCTGGGAGTGGGGGCTGTGCCCTGCTGCTGCCTGGAGAAAGCTGTACCTGCATTGCACCTCCCCCCCTCCCCCCCATGCCACCTGGGCAAGCAGCAACAGGGCATAGCCCCCGTGGCACCCCCTGCCAGGGCACAGGTAGGCACAGCCAGAGGAAACACAAGAGAAGCCCACATGGCTGCCCTGCCCAGCCCCATCCCCCGCTTGGGCCAGCCTCCCAGCACTTAAAATTAAAAAGCCCTGTAACTCACTGGCTCTGGCAGCAGTATCAGGGCCTCTGAGGGCAGAGCCCCCCCACATGCAATGCGGGGCAGTGGAGATCATCCCGCCTGTTGGCACCTGCACGGCAGCTTCCCCATGGTGCAGGTGCAGCGTGGCTCAGCAGGGTGCTGCACGCTGTCTGTGTCCCGGGGCGGCTTCACGTGTCAGCCAGAGCCCAACACCGCTCAGCCCCAGCGGCCCCAGTTTCCAGCCAAGCCGTGCTGCACCCGTGTGATGTGACAGCTGCTGCGTGGGTGCCAAGCAGGGATGGGGCAATCCCCGCGGTCCTGTGCTGCGTGGAGGGGCTCTGCCATGAGTGCCGAGAGGCCCCAATCGCCACTCCTGCAGCTGGTGAGTGTGAGGCTTTTTTTGTTTGTTTGTTTTATGTGCCGAGACTAGACTGGGGCCAGGCGGGGAATGGGGCCAGGCAGGACAGCCATGGGGGCTTCTCCTGCAGCACCCCCTGTCCAGGGAGAGGCACGCACAGCCGGAGGAGCCACGGGAGAACCTGCAGCTGCCCGGCTGTGTCTGCCTCTCCCCAGCCAATCTGAATCACCACCAAATCTTCCGAAACCATTTTGGCTGAATAGATTCAGGATGGTGATCCAAATCTGTCCTCCAAATCGGCTGCATCCAAGTCCAAATCGAATACTTCCCTATTTGCACAGACCTAGTGACAAGTATCTAATGATGCCTGTTTCAGGTGTCTAGTTCATAGGATACCGATGTCCCCACCATAATTAGCACTTGTGTTATGAGTCTCAAGAAAGGAGCCAATGAATTAGTAGATGAAAAAGAAAATCTCGTACTTAGAAAATATTCAGAAAAGGCAGGTAGGTGACGTAATGAAAAAAAAACTTGGTATCACCAGTATCTATGCTCTATCTTTTCTGTAGAGTACCATCTGTCTCATGGACTTAAGCACCAGCCATACAAAGAGACATCCATGTCTCACTCCTGGGTATCATAATGCCTTACCAAGATCAATAGTTGAATGATTCCTTTTACTTGCATCCTGCACACTAATTTCCACTTACCAAGTGCTTTTGCACCTAGATTAAATCAAATTTATAGCCTTGGGATCCTGTTGAGATTGCTTACTGCTAGATTCCTAAATAGCCACAGCTGCATGCACTGCCCCCTCCCCTTTGCAGCTGAACAGCAACCTAACAGATTTTGATCTGGCAATTTTTTTTGAATTCTGATTAAAGAACTCTTATTTAAGAAACAAAATTACACACTTTGACATAGATGTATAATATAAAAACCCAATAGCCCTAGTACTGAAGTCAGCTTTCTCACCTTTTTAACCCATCCAAATTTCTTAGTGTTATTCCGGACTGGGAGTGATAACCAGCCCTCTAATCTTGACTCTGTAAACAAATATTAAAGCAAATCAGTATCTGAACATACATTCTTTTTGAGCCTCCATGCATTTGAAACAGTCTTTAATTTGAAGTCATAAAGCAGACACACAAATGCCATGGCCAGCTGAGGGGATGGGGAAAGAAGTCTTCCTAAAAAACAGCAAGTTTTTAGGAAACCACATCTTACATGTAGCAACTAACAGCACATAATGCAACTCAAATTGAGTAAAGGACCAAATATCTAATAATAAAATTATACTATTACACACACACACACACGTACATTCACATTCCTTTTTAGTAAAAATAAAACAAAGACGTTTAGAGATTAAAACGCTTATAGTCATCAACCTCCAGCAATGAAAACTGCTTGTTTAAAAGCATTAATATAGAATATACAACATCCAGTTCTAGGGAAAAGTTTCAGAATATGAACATACATAAAAGTACATGAAATGTAAAAGGCTGCACATAAAGGATTATATTTAATGGCTATTGTAGATATGTGTCTATATACAGACACTTATTACGTAACTTGCATATTACTTACATTTTGCTATGGGAGTAGGCAGGCAAGGTTCTTTGAGTAGATGTGATATAGGGAGTCTCTACTGGTCACTCCCTATGCCTGAAGTAGGGTGACTGCGCCCGAAAGCTTGCTAAGAATTTATTTCCAACTACTCAGTTGGTCTAATAAAAATATCACATCTACTCAAAGAACCTTGCCTATGTCCTTAGATCAACATAGCTACAATCAAAATCCCAGCAGATATGGGAGTAGAGGATTTACAAATAAAACTAACTGTTCTCTGGAAAGGGAAAAGCAAAATGTCAAGTTCTGCCAGTATAATCTGAATCCCTTGCTCTACTACCTTTTCCCTAGAACCAACATATATCACCATAGCTTTCTAATCTGTTAAAAACCACCTCTGGCTAATTCTCTGGCCTTTTCATGCATACAGTATACTGTCTCACTGAATTACTTCATAAGAAATACCATATTTGCTTGAATTCAAGGTAAGGTTCCTCCCTCCCCCCCTCAACTATGGCTGGAAACCTTGTCTTAAATTTGAGTCCTAAGCCAGGATAGGTGGTGGCTCAGCTCCGGCCAGAGCTGACCTGCTATCTGCCCCAGCCTGGGGTGGCTTGTGTGGTGGTGGAAGAGAAGGTTTGCAGGAGGAATGGGGGGGCACAGGGCGAGAATTCAAGGGAAACAGTGCGGTGGGGAGGGAGTATGGGGGAGATTATGCAGCTTGGGGGGAGCATGGTGGAGCCTGCACAGCATGTCCCTGGCCTCATTTAGTCTCGGAGCCAGCCCTGGCCCCAGCCTGGCTGGAGCTGCAGCCATTGCTTCCACCTGGCTGAGTCAGGCCAGGTTGGGGCTAAATTTAAGACGACCCTCCAATAATTAGATCATATACATGGACATTTATAACAAATGTATAATTTTCCATGTATAAAATCAAATTACTGAGGGGCCACCTTACATCTGAAGATGTTTTGGATTCAGGTAAATACAGTAGTTTCTTGTTGCTAGTTTCACACAATAGGAATATTTATTCCACATTGATAATGCTTTTGAGAACTTAATAAATGAGATCTCATATTGGATTTATAAATGTCAGAATATCAACAGTAGTTAGAACATAAAAGCCAAATTGGGATCAGACCTTCTCTGTGCTTGGTACTGGTGCACTAAAATCTCACCTGCCTCTTGTTAAAATCTAGTTTAAGGCAAGAATTTGTCTTTGCAGTAATGTAAGTATTGGGCAGCATTGTTTACCTGGAGTAACTGCTTTCTCATCAACAGATCACAATCTTAGATCCCTGCCACTGCACAGAAACTAAGTTAAAAAAACCAAGACATTTACATACACTTTCCAAGAACATGGGGCAAGAATTCATGTTTGTCCCACCTACTTGTCACATTATATTACTGTTCTCACTTGCCCAGCATCAGACAGAACACACAGAACGTTAATCAAAAGACTGAATCCCACAATGCCAGACATGCAAGGAACACAAACTACTTGTTAATAATGTCACAAAGGATGTTTTCATTACAAAGAACTAGTCCCATCCTACTTACTCTATCTCCCTTGCTTCATCTTTCTAAACTCCAAAAATTCATTTTGACAGAAGAGAGAAATCTGATGGGAAGCTTCCCATCAGATTACTTCTGGGATTCATTTTTAACTAGGAGCAGAAAAAGGCCAAGGACTACATCATAGCTTTCCAGAACAGCCATGTCAATCACGAGTGTGAAAAAAGAGAGGGAGGGAGCTGGGGGAGTATCAGGAAAGGAAGAAGACATGTTGCTAAGAAAATGCAGTCATGGCAACCGCCTATATGCTCAGTAGACATAAACATGGTCTTGTCCACCCTGCAAGAAATGTTACATACTAAAATCGGTCTACAAACTATATGTAATTTTTAATTTTTAAAGACACACTAATTTGGTGAAAACAAGAAAAGTAATAAAATGCCCTAGAATAGAATAGTACAGCTATTATAAACAGAAGCTAGAAAAAAGCCCCAAATCTACACTGTTTCCTGTAAAATGGGCATCAGCATATACAAAGTGCATGCTGTAGAGAAATAAAGATGCTATTTTTCAGTATTATGACAATAATACTAACTAAATTTTAACCTTTTGTGGAAAATTAACTGACCAAACAGATCCATATTCTAAGAAGCTTTTAGTCAAATGCTAAAATGTGAATATGGCAATAAAAAATTAAAACTTTACATTAGTACTAAACATGAGTTTTGTTCACTGCAGTATGTATGTATTCATACAGAGTTTAAAGTTTGGAAAAATGCACGACACATATATAGAATTTTCTTCATGCTGCTGGAAAAGTAAAATTCTAAAAACTTGATACTGCCCTCTACACTATTGGAGCACCCCTAGGTGTACACATAAATTATATATCCTTGGTAGTGTAGAGGGCAGTATCAAGTTTTTAGAATTTTACTTTTCCAGCAGCATGAAGAAAATTCTATATATGTGTCATGCATTTTTCCAAACTTTAAACTATCTATAATTTATGTGTACACCTAGGGGTGCACCAATAGAGATTTTGGGGGCCGATACCGATAGCCAATATTTAAGGAGGCATATCGGCCAATACCGATCTGATACCTGATACAGCTGACATTCGCTGGTAAGCCCCTTGTTGTGGAAGAGGAGGGAAGCGATGGGGCTGGGGGGGGGGTGGGGGCGGGCGCAGATCAGCGCCCCCACTGTGAGCGAAGGGGTAGGTGCTGCCCAGCCAGAACAGGGCAGGGGATGGAGGCGCAGCTCATGGGGTGGGGGCAGCTCCTGCCACGGCTTGCACACCGGGAGGGCGGGGACAGCATGTGCCCCCAGATCTGCATGGTGCGGGCTGCAGCTGCATGGGGCTTTTCTTGTCGGGGGGCTGGGCTCGGAGTGGGCTCCAGCGGTACTGGGAGAAGGCTGCAGCCACCCCAAATTTCACTGCAGCTCTGCTCCCAGGCCCATAGGAGCAGTGCCTGGCGCAGCCCTGGCTGAACACCTCGCCTCCACCCAAGCACCACGAAAAGCCACGGCTGTGCTGGGCGGTGGCACAGGAATGGGAGCAGAGCTGTGGTGAAATTTGGGGTGGCTGCAGCCTCCTCCCAGCATCACCGGAGCCTGCTCTGAGCCCACCCCTGGCAAGAAAAGCCCCGTGCAGCACTGACTCCGACTTCTCCCCATAGCTGCAGCCCATGCTGCACGGATCCAGAGGCACACATGCTGCCCTCCTGCCTCCCATCAGGGTACAAGCACCAGAAGGAGCCGGCTCCCTCATGAGCCATGCCTCATTCCTATGACCCCCACGACCTCCCTCACTGTGGTGGGGGAGTGGTGTTGATCTGCTCCCTACCCCCCTCTTCCCTCCCCCTCCAACTTACCAGCTGGAGGCAGCTCTCCATGCTGCCAGCTCTGCTCTGTGTTGCACTGCAGCTGTGTGCAGCATGGGCATTTATCAGCCAAATTATCGGCCCCATAGGGCCCATATCTGATACAGGTTTCCCTCGATTTACGCAGGTTGTTTATATGTGAATTCGCTCTTATGCAATGAGTATATTTAGACCCATAATTTGTTATATCCAAGGTAAATTCACTCTTAAGTGATCAGCATATATGCCCCACCCCTGCCCAAGCAGGTAACTCTGTGGGGGGAGGAGAAAGGCCCCTGGCCCCACTCACCCCAGCCCTGGCTGCAGGGGCACAGGAGTGGCCGGCACCAGCTGCCTGCAGCTGCTGGCTGTACCGTGCTCCACCTGTCCCCCTGCGCCTGGGCTCTGCTTGTCTGCACTCATCTCTGCTCCTGGGCTGTGCTGTGCCCGGGGCCACTCCAGCATGGGCTGGGGTGAGTGCAGACAAGTGGAACCCTGGGTGGTACAGAGCGTGGCACTCACCCCAGCTCCTGCTGCAGCAGCCCCAGGAGTGGCGGATGCCAGCTGCCTGTAGCAGCTGGGCTGCACCATGCCCTGGTGCAGATACCCAATGTCAGCTGCTCCCAGGGCCACTCCAGCACAGGCTGGGGAGAGTGCTGCGCCCTGTGCCACCCATGGCTCCACTTGTCTGCACTCACCCCAGCCCATGCTGGAGCGGCTCTGTGAGCGGCCAACACCAGCTGCCCGCACCACAGCACGGTGTAGCCCAGTAGCTGCAGGCAGCTGGCACCAGCTGCTCCTGGGGTTGCTGCAGCTGGGGCTGGGGTGAATGCTGCTCTGTTCCCACTGCTTTGCTTCCTTCTGCAGCCCCAGGAGCAGTACCTCTCCCCGCCACCCCTCTCCTAGTCCCAGCTTCACTCCCTCCCTCTCTCACCGCCATGGGAACCTATCCCTATATGTTACATTGTAAAGTAGGTTCGTTTTATGTGAATTTGATTTATGCGCCATTCTCCAGGAACGCACATACCACATAAATCAAGGGAAACCTGTATAGACAATTTTCTACATAATCAGTACTGATCCAATATCTGACCAATGTATTGGTGCAACTCTATGTACACCTAACATTAAAACCAATTTTAGGCCCTACTGATATGAATTTAACATTAGAGAAAAATACAAATATCCAGAGATTGCATTGAAAGATTGCATTTGTGCTCAGAAGGTGAGCATCTAGATAGTTAAGTGTTCAAGAGGAATACTAAGATCAGAGTTCTTGGACATTCCAAAGCTTAAGCATATGTATTTAGACAGGCACACTGCATGGAAACTACTCTGAAGCTATGATCCTAAAAATCACCTTTTAAAAGGCTTCTGTAAAGTGATGTTTTTAAAATATAGCTATTTTGGTTGCAATCAAAAGTAAAGATTTAGAGAACACATGGTTCAACTCTTAGTTCATGCAACATTTGATTAATGTTTTGGATTATATTTACCAACAGCATTTTTTTAAAAGAGTATTAATAATGTTAGCTTTGGGAGAGGAAAGGTCAAAAGACACAACAAAAAGTAAGTGCATCAAATGTTTTTCCGGGATGTCACCTGTGCTATCAGTTTCTGAAGGGGTGGGCTCTGAAGGGGCAGGTACACAAGAAAGAGGTTCCTCCTCTGAGTCAGAATCAGAGTCGAGAAGCATTTGAGAACTGGAAGGCTTAGTGGCAATACTGAGAGAGGTAGAAGAATGTTGGTAGGTAAAAGACATTGACTCCATTGTGTGGGACTGAGTGATGTGGACTAAACAGTACAAAGAAGGGAAAAAAGGTCAGGAAAGATGTTAACACAGAAAAAACTAGAAAGAGAATATTAGTTTTTTTACATTTTATCATGTAACACAGTATTTACAAAACAGACACCATAAACAAGAGAAGAAATAGTTATTAGTTTGCATGAGATACAGAATGTATTTTCTTAATTCTTAAAAGTTTAGGAAAAAAACCTCATTTTTTAAAAAACAATTGAAAGGGCAGGGTTAAGGTAAAGACTGTTTCACTTAGTACCTGAATATTAAGTGCTATCAAGATTTTGAAAATGTACAAAGGAATACAGAAATACCAAGTAAAGCATATAAACCTCAGCAGGGCAGTATAATACTTCAGCTCCTAAGGAATTAAATGAAACTGATGAAAATAGTAATATTACTAAAAAATACATACCAGGGAATCCATCGTCTGCCTCAGCATCCCCAGGGCCACTACCTATGCTACTATTATCTAGACCAATATGTAATGACTGCAGCTGTGAGCGAAGTTGTTCAATGTCACTATCTTTGCTGTCAAGTGTCATCTGCAGTTCAATTCGTATCTGGCTCTCTTCTGCTATTTGCTGTGAAAATGATTTTAAAAGATTTACCATTTAGTATTAACACTCTACTCCATAATTTACTAAAAATATTTTCTTAGTCAAATAAGTACTTTGCAACAAATCTTGAAGTACACAACTACTTCATTTTTAGGTGAGTCATCCTTCAAATATGCAAAATTATAAATAAATATGCTATCCTAGAATATTTATAACCTCTTTTGCAATTTCTTAAATAGCTACCGTAATATTCTTATTTTTATTATTTCTGCACAGGTATTCTTACCGCCTGCATCTCATTGATCTCCTTTTGATATTTGATCATCATTTGAGTTAAATTTTCACGTTCAGATTTCAGCTCCATATGCAGCTTCCTGTTTTCCTTTTCTTTCCTCCGCACATCAGTGTCAGCTCCACGTTTGACAGGATTCTTCCGATTCATGATCTCAGCCAACTTGTTCACAGCCTTCAGAACACAGAGCAAAGGAAACCCCCAGAATCAGACTGAGTGTAAATATCCACAGTCACTTTTAAAATACTTTTCTCAAAATCTCAAATCATTGTACATTGCTAACTAAAATGCCAATGCAAACCAGTGCAGTAATTAAGTATACTTCCAAAAAAAAGAAAATAAAGATGATATTTCACTTTGGATAGAATATTTTTTCTGCATACTTCCTTCACATAATCAATTTAGTCAGAAGCCAAAACTATCTTTGAGTGGGAATGTCTAAACAGGGCACTAAGTTGTCTAGAAATAATAAGAATTCAAAATCTGATTCATAAGGTCTAGTTTCCTAATGACAGTAGCATTCATGACCACAGCCTTCAAGAAAGGTGAACAAGTGTGTGTGTGTGTGTGTGTATATAAATCATTTAGACAAAGACGAAGGTAACTAAGAGTTGCTCATAACAGATTTAAATCAAATTATCACATAATTAAGAACTATGTCAAAACTAGATGTTTTGAATGAAGATACATGGCTTCAAGTGTATTAGGTTTTACACAGAGGTAAATGACATTGGTGAAATGTCTACTGACGTATATAACATACTGATGTAGCTACACTGATGCAAATTTTTCTGATCTATTTCTGTAAAAAGGCATAGTATAAAGATTGCATCCATTGAGTGCATACAGTCAGTTAATATTAGAAAGCAGCCTTTCCATGTAAAAACGCTACATAATTCATGAAAAGTGCGCTGATGAAGTTATTGGGATTATCATCTCCTCCACTTCCATTTATATTTACCTGGGTTTTCAGTGTTCTCTCATTCAACAGCTGTTTCTCAAGTTGTGCTTTAATAGTTGCTGTAGCTGCTGCTTCTTCTTTTAGCATCATAATTTCTGTAATAAAGTAAAAATGCAAATATATAAAGGCTGATAACAGCAGTAAACAACAACACTTGTAAAAGTACAAATTACTTCAAATTGAATTCAAGTTGTTTAATAAACACTCACCTTCTTGAGCTTCTTTCAGTTTATTATTCAGCTCTTCCTTCTCATTAGCAAGATTAGCCACATCACTAGTTAGTGTCCTATTGGCTTCTTCCAACTAAAAGGAAAACAAAGAATAGTTACCACACGTTACCACACGTTACCACACAACTACCACCACTCCCAGCAGCAGATCAATGGGTTCCATGAAGTGACTTATAGCAAAGGCCAGGAATAAGAGGAAGAGAGGTCCTGGAGCAAGAAAAGGAAAAAGAGCAGAGAAGAACAGATTACCAAGTGGAGGTGAGCAGAAGAAGGTGGTGGAGAGTCGGGGGGAGGAAGGAAAGAAAGGGAAGCATAAGAAACTTCTTGTCAGACTATGTGATATGAAAAAGGAATAATGGAAGAGCTAGGCAAAGTCAAGAAGCAAACAGAGGGCATGTATAATGACAGCTGCCCAGAGAGACTTGATGGAGTTCAAAACAATGAGAAGGTGAAGGCTGAAATGTTAAGAAAAACTGAGAGCTTAGAACCAAGAAGAGCAAAAGGGAATTCATCACAGCTACTGCAAACCATAGCAATGGAAGGGAACTGAAAACAGAACGATTACTGAAAAACACATAAAGGCAGAGGATGGATCAGAGAAGCACAAACGGGTGAAGAGAGCCAAGGATAACCATGTATGGAAGTGTATTTTTTTTGCAAAACAAGGCCTTATTCCATAGATTTAAACAGGAGAGAATTGCATTTAAGACCAACAGGGACAGAAGTCCAGATTGAAAGAGTCTGACTAATCAGAGGTAATTCACACTTCATAGGTAGGAAGGAGGGAAGAGGCAGATTTTGAACAGTTGTCTTAGAGACAGAGAGAGAACACTGAACTTATACACAGGGATCTACCCAAATCCAGGAGGCAGCCGGCCGATTTTGCGGGCAGATCGTTCAGTGGCTGGCTGCCATTTTCATGAGTTTATCACAGCAAGCCCCCCGCCCCTCCCCCTCTCTGACTGGCTGATTGGGATGAGGAGGGAGCCAGCAGTACTCATGGCCACTGCTGCGGCCCAGCTGTGCAGCCTGCCAGAGGGGTAGGGGGCTGCAGAAATTAAAGCGAGCCCAAGATGGCTGTTGCCCCCATCCCTCGCCACTGATTCATTGCAAGGGCTGTCTATCATACGGCTCTGCCCCTCGAGGCTGACTGGCCAGGAGGGCAGGCCATCATGTGGCCCCACTCCTCACCGCCAACTGGTGGAGGGGGTGGGGCCACATGACAGGCAGCCCTTACAACCGATCAGCAGCAAAGGGCAGGGGCAGCGGCCATCTTGTGCTCCCCTTCATGCCAGCAGCTACCTCCCCCTGGCAGACTGCACAGCAGCAGCCATGAGTATTGCTGGCTCCCTCTGTGACAATAGCACTATTTGTGTGGAAATGTGCATCTCAAAATATAGTTTTATGGAAATAAATGTATTACCCTTTGGTACTTTACAATAAAGCACCAAATTTGTCTCACATTATTTCCGAGGGATTCTTCTAAATTAGGTTTATAAACAAGATTTCCAATTTAATCCTTGAAAACCTATACAAAACAGGAGTATATTAAGCCATGATAAAAGCCTTAACAAAACAGGATATACCACTGCATGCACTTCTCCCCTGCACAAACTTCTCAGGAAGGAGGCTGAGAGAGGAAACAACCTGTGACAGAAGTTAGGCACGTTACTTAACATCCTGCTGGAAGGTGGTGGGATCCTATAGTGATGAGTGCAGCGTAGAGTCTATATAGAGTAGAATGTCCTTAAAAACCTTCCTCTCCAAAGAGATCCTTTTTATTTAGGTTTTTATACACCTAGAATGGAAAGCCTAACAAAACTTTGATTAAACGAACATGGACTGGACCAATTATATGTAGATTTTGTTTTATATATTTGGTTTGGTCTCCACAAGTCCACAGAATAGAAAACTGTATTTTTTCAGCCAAATACGGGAAGTATGCAAACCACACATACTAAGGAATATTTGCTATGATTTTAAAACTTCATTCAAACATAGGAAGGCATGTAATGGTTTTACCCCTTCTCCTGCCACCGTGTTCATATAGAGTTTACTTCTAACTCTTCTAAGCACCAAAAACAATTCAAGCTGTGTGTTTCTGTAAACATACTTGAAATACATATTTGAATTTGTTAAAAATAAAGAATTTCTAGCACACACAAAAAAACAACTGCAGAAGCTATTGTGCAAATTACTTACAGAAGCTATGGTAGCATCTTTTTCAGTAAGCTCCTGTTTATGCCTAGCCATCATTTCTTTAATCTCCAGCTCTTTCATGATCTTCTCTTTTTCCAAATCAGAATATTGCTCTTCAGCAATGGAACGAGCAAGTTGCTCTGAATCAGCTTTTGTCAAAGTGATCTCAAGCTGAGCAGCCAAGGAGTCTCTGCAAATGATAAGTAGTTATTCAGAAGCCATTTTTTAAAACAAGTTAAGCATTCTGGTTTTCTGTACGTTTAATAGTACAGCCCATAAACCCTCACCTCTCATCTTGTAACTCTTGTATCTTTTGCTGTATTTCTTTACAGAGTTTAGTTTTTTCTTCACATTCTTCTTTTAGCTCTCGAACCTGTGTCTTATACAAGGTCTAGATTTAAAAAAAAAAAAGAGAAAGAGAAAGGAAATGACTTGCATATTGTAGCTGAAAGAGACCAGACCTTAATAAATATGATTCTTAACGTGAACAGAGGTCATATACAGGTGTGCCATGTCCCCTCTGTGTGTAACACTTCTCCCAGAAACACTGTTGTTTCTGTCTTTTTTCATTACCCTTCTTCTCAAATAATGGTCCTGTACCTGAAACACTACTAGAGAAGAGAAGAAGAGATAATCTTCTGTTCAGGAAGGCAAATGCATTCAGTCTCCATACTCTCTCTCTCTCTCTTGTGTGTGTGTGTGCACGCACGCACGCACGCACACACACACACACACACACACACACACTTAAACTATCAAATCAAAGTGCCTAGGAACACTATTCATGGACACATTGTATTGGCCCAGTAATTCTCAACTAATTAACGAGATCCTTTCAAGGAAGTTGTAGGGTGGCCATGCAATTTTGGATTTTAGGATTGCCTGTCAGATGTACAATCATGATTCACAAATAAATCCAGGGTTTTCAAATAGGAATCCATAGCATTAAAAACTTCCTGACCTGTTGTGAGCTTTCTGAGTTCTTCACAACAGAAGAACTGCTCTATTATTTTTCTGTAGTCAAAAAACAGTGAAAGCTAAGAGCCTGCATTTTCTGAGGGGTTCCTTAAGCCTAAAAAGATTGAGAACCACTGTACTAGGCATTGTACAAATAGTATAAAAAGACAGTGCCTTTCACAATTTAAGGGCATGGACCCATAACACTTAGAATGCTTTAAATGCAGTTGAAACCAAAACAGAAAACAAGCCTGTTACCCCAGTTTAAATCTGCCTGGAATGGTTCAAAAGTATACTTGGAAAACCAAGTGCTATTTTGAATTGCTTCACTGTGAACCGTTTCAGCATTGTGTGGACACCAAGCATTCTGTGAAATGGGTCTGGTCAGGTCTCCAGACATCCCACACTGCATTGCTCTCCTCCCTCCCCCACCACACTCTGCTGCAACTGGCTGCTCTGGTAAGCTGCCAGAAGTCTACTGCCCAGTTTTTTTCCTGTATTTTTGATCAATCAGTTCCCTTGCACTGCTTGTTCAATAAAAGCTATCTATCTAACAACAAGCTGCTTCCTCACTCCTTACTCAACCCCAGCCCCTCAAAGTTTCTTCAGTCCCTGGGAACCAACACTGGTGGGTCCAAGTACTCTCCCCCTTCCCATCCCAACCGCTCACTAACTGTGATGAATGCTGGCCCAAGTTCTAGCTTTTATCCCTTGGTGTCAGAGCCACAGAACTTCATACAATTGTGACCCAGTTCCCAATCACTGACACTCTGAAATGGTTTGATTGCTATATGTCTCTGCTTCCTGTCCTGCAATAATTATGAACTTGTCCCCAATCAGTAACATTGGGAATCAGTGATGGTTCTATTTGTGTCTGTACCTTAAGAGCTTATGATCCAAGTATAAAATGAGACACACAAGATGGATACAGACAAGTATGAAGTAAAAGGAGACTACTTTGATCAACAAAGCAGGCAGGGATCTCTGCATAGCAACAGTAAAATTGTCAGAATCATAGAATGGGGCTGGAAGAGATCTCGGGATTTCAAATAGACCAGTCCCTACTCTATATAAGATCATCTTATCAGGGAGGTTGGGAAAGATGAAGAGCGATTATGAGCAGGGATCCAGGTTTTCTGTTTCCCATGGAAAAATGAAGTAAAACATGGATTTCCCCCCCTACCAAAGTAAGACGCTGATTTATCATTTTAACAGAGAAACCCACAGATTTTGCAGTTTTGCAGCAAGTTCTCTGCAGACTGCCAGAGATCCAGCCTGCAAAAGGTTGGGCAAGAACAGGAGGAGTGCAGTCAGGCAGGGGGCACCATATGCATGTACATGCACATGGTCCCAGGCAGCCTGGAGGAGCAGCTCCCACAGGTAAGACTGGCCGGG
>NW_005842006.1:2185950-2227786 GCF_000455745.1 Alligator sinensis
GGGGGGGGTTTGGAAATTGAGGCCCCCCATGCTGGGGAGAGGCTTGGGCTGCTGCCCAGCCAGGCAGTGGATGGGGCTTGGGGCCAGGGGCTGCAATGCAGGGTCACAGGACCCTGGAGGGGAGCGGGACAGGGCCATGGGCAGCTTGTTCGGGGGTGGACTGGGTGGGCTCCCCACTGCTGTGTGCACTCCCAGGGGGCAGGGAGGACCCGTGCTCCCTAGATCTGTATGTGGAGCATGGGTGGGCTGCCCGCTGTGGGTTTGGGTTCCCGCCCTGCTGCACTCCCCTAGGGCCTCTGCAGCCCCGCATGCGAGACCCGGCACTGCAGGGAACAACAAAGCCACGCAGGGATCTCCTTGCCGCTGCAAGCTCCCACACTGCACTGGCAATGCATCCTCCAGGCGTGGGGGCAGCAGGGGAAGCAGTGCAGGGTTGTGCCACTCACTGCAGCCTCACATGCAGAGGATGTGTCGCCAGGGCAACATGGAGCTTGCAGTGGCAAGCAGCTTTCCTGTGCAGCTGCAAGCTGCCCTGCAGGGCCATGTCTCACCCACCAGGTTGTGGAGGCCCTGGGGGAGGTCAGCAGGGCAGGAGCCCAAGCCCACAGCCATGCCCACACCATACACAGATCTGGGGGGCGCAAGTCTCCCCTGCCCTGGCAATGTGTCCTCCACATGCAAGGCTGCAGTGATCAGCACAACCCCGTGATGCTTCCCCTCACACACAGAGGATGCATTGCCAGGACAGCACAGAGCTCACCGTGGCAAGGAGATCCCCATGCAGCTCTGCTGTTCCCTGCAGTGCCAGGTCACACATGCTGGGCTGCAGAGGCCCCACAAGAGAGCAGCAGGGAAGGAACCCGAGCCCGCACCTACCCCGTGGGCATATCTGGGGGGTGTGGGTCCTTGTTGCCCTCCGGAAGTGCACGCAGCAGCGGGCAGCTGGCTCCCCCAACCTGCGCCCGCAGCAGGCAGGCAGCAGGCAGTGTGGGGTTAGGGGGAGCCGGGCTCCATGGGGCAGACAACTACAGACCTGGATCCCTGGTCCTGTAGCCCTGCCAGCTGGGGCCCCCTCCAGCAAGTCTGATGAGGGGCAAGGGGCACCGAGGGAGGGGGGGGGTGGAATGTAGGGGGGCTTTTATTTTAATCATGGATTTGGGGTTTTATCAGAGAATTTGCAATTTTTTTATCAGGGAAAACCAGGATCCCTGATTATGAGACTTGAAAAACCTGAGCAAATGTTTAAACTATTGAGCAGTAAGATCAAAGGAAAAATTAGTTAGTATTTTCCTCTGAACATCCAATGGGAGGAATGGACCCCTTGCAAGAGCAGGGATATTTCTTGTGTTCCCCAGTACAAGCTCTTCCCCTTCCTTCTTTAGGCTACTCATCACTTGCAATCAAATCAAGTCTCCCAGAAGAGAAGCCAGGGTTGGGGGCACTGATCTGGACACAGGTGACTAAAGAAAGATAACAAGAAGCCCTTTTCAACTCTACATTTATAAAAAAAGAGCTAAAGCCTAATGCTCTGGGGGAAATGTGAAAGATGATATGGTCCTTAAAGAATGGAAAGGGGTAATCAATAATACATACTGAGAAATATTGTTCAGCTTCAAGCTGGTCTTGAAGCTCTTTCATTTGTCCATCTGCATCTTGACGTTCCCTGTAAAGTCAAAAACAATTCTTTTAAGAACAGTGTTTGCGCTTTTATGAGTGTGTACATATACATATAGATAAACTGTATCCCTGTCTTACTATTCCCTTACTAAGGTATGGTCCACATCAAATCCTGAGGATTTTACTGGTCATTAGCAAGGTTTTTTTTCTTTTCAACATATACAGCTGTGGATACAGCTTTCTCCTCTCTTTAGGGATTAGTTAGTGATCAGTCAAACTATTCCATGGTTTTGCCAGAAAGAGAACTAAAGCAAACAATTAACATCTCTCATTTTCATGTTCACACTGATGTTTGAGGGGTTTCCCCGTGCGAACTGAAGGGCAAGGCACGGAAGTGCTACATGCCCAATTTGTGGTGCCATACAAACAAGCCACAAAGATATTCCACATTTTTGGGGAATAACTTTGTGGCTGCTTTGATATTTTATGGCTACATAAATCAGATGAATGTGTAACATAGACTGTTTACAGTGTGAGTAATACTTTAATTGCACCATAATTGTAACATGTGCCAGAGGCCCAATAAGTCAACACCCTTTTGTGCTACGGTGAAGTTCCTGTTTCTGCCAGGAACAGCTTTGTGATACATCTACCAAATTTTTAGCTCAGGAAAGTGCTCATCTGGTCACTCAACTTATAGCACTAACAAGGGAGTTTGTAACATTACAAATATAACATTTATCCATGGCCAGAGATGATTCATTTGAAGTCATGCCAGAGCCAGGAATAGAAATGAGCCTCCTTTGGCACCTTGCTAGCTTTGCTTTTTCAGTCACAAGGCTGTTCTTGATCTACTACAAATTGATAACTATAGTAACTACAAAAGGTATCAATTAATATACAAAACATCACCAAAGATGTTGGTCTTCTTATTTTAGCATCATTTTAAAGATTCCTTTCAGATTAGGGGTACCTAATTAATATTAGTAAAATCTTTACTTTAAAGATGCAAGACATTCTAAGTACTTCAAAGAGCTAACATAACTCATATACTAAGACTCAGTCTATTTAAATACTCTTTTACACACAATCTATACATATGATCTCTGAACTATTTAGCTGAAAATTCAGCAGACCTGTGTTACCATTTTTAAAGTCTTACTCCAGTGTAACCTTTCAGGGACAGTTAATGTCAACCAGCTTTCCATTTCATTCAACTTGCAGTGTTCCCTTATGCACTCATACTGTCTATTTTTGGAAAACAGCATTTAGATTAGCTTACTACTTAATATAAAGTTTTATCCTTGAATCCCTCCCTACATGTGGTTATGAAATTATTTTCTATTTCCTAGCTACTTATGGTAGAAACTATGACCTCAATCCTATTCAGCCTCTAAGGGCTGGCCCTTAAACGGTTTGTAAGTGTTGAAAACTTCAAGTGCAATCCTACTCCACCCATTCAGAGTCCCTGGAAAACCCAGCCAAATACAAACTGCTCTTGAAAACTTCCAAGGATGCAGATTCCACAATTTCTCTAGGTAGCCTATTCTAATGCTTGATCACTCTCATGGTCAGAAAGTTTCTCCTAATCTCCAACCTAAATTTCCCATACTGAAACTTGAGGACATTGCTCTTAACCCTAGACCCTATGGCCACAGAGAAAAGCCATTCTCTATCCTCTATAAAACTGCCCTTCAGGTATTTAAAGACTTATCAAATCCCCTCAGTCTTCTCTTCTTCAGACTGAATAACCCTAGTTCTTTTAGCCCAGGGGTGGGCAAAATGTAGCCTGCGGGCTGCATGCAGCCCGCCAGGCCATTTGGTCTGGCCCACGGGGCCCCTAAAAAATTTAGAAAATTAATATCTATCTGTCCCCGGCTGCCTGTCATGCAGCCCTCGCTGGTTGCCAAAACTCAGTAAGAGGCCCTCCACCCAAAACAACTGCCTGCCTCTGTTTTAGCCTGCCCTCATAAGTCTTGCCTTCCAAGTCCCTAATCAGTTTTGCTGCTCTGCACTGAATTCTTTCCAATCTGTACGCAACCTTCTTGAAGTGTGGGTCACAACACTGGACACAGTACTCCAGGTAAGACCATGTTAGCACTTGAATAAAGTGCAAGAATCACATCCCCTGATTTGCAAATGACGTATCTGCTAATACAACCCAGTATGCTGTTGGCCTTTTTTTGCAATAAGGCCACACTGTTGCCTTATATACAGTCTATAGTCTATTGTAACTCCATCTTGTTTGTTCTTTGTACAAATCTTGCATTCCTTTACACTTGGGGCCTATCCATTTAACAAAAAGAATAGAGGAAGCCCTCAGACCTCTCCTGTATCTCAGGTGTTAGCAATATTTTGCTACCAAGGGCCACTGATTGCAACTCAACTCTGTCATGGGTTGCAAATGTTTGTTCCCTCTCTGCTGGTAACATATAAAGGGTTAAATTGGGGGTGTCAGACAAAAACAAGAGAGAGGGCTGGGCAGTCAGCAGATGTTGCTGATTTTAGTCTATTCCTCTGCAGGTGGAAAGACACTGGGGACATCCTCTTTGCTGCTCAGGATGCTGCAGGCAGAGGGAATAGACCAAAAGTAGTAAGCAACAGGACCCTGGAGAAGCCTTTTCTATTGCTCAGACCTTGCACAGGCCAGATATGATCTCTTAGCAGCCCAGATGTGGTCCATGGTAGAGTCGTAACTTGGTAGTTAAGCCATTTGCCTGACAAGTGGTAGAATGGGAACAGTATATCCCATAGGTAGTCCACTACACAACAAGCTCCAGAGGCACATAATGCTGCCTGCTGCCAGAATAGGAAAGCTATGCACCTCTGCAGGCAAAAAAGGATCAGCCTCTGGAGGCAAACTAGGCTGTCACAAAGAATGAGAACATTCTGCGTCTCCCTGGGCAGAAAAGGATCACTCTCCTGAGGCGAGATGCACATTTAAATATCTAAAAGATGGAATAGGAGCTGAGCTTCTCACTTATTATGCAGCTATACTCTGCCCAACTCACTGGGGACTGATGTCATCAGGCTATTAAGTACCTCTGTAATACAACAAATAGCAAACAGCAATTATTTGTAATTATTAGATTCAACACTGCAGGAAAGTGTATTGATAGAGTCAATTCTATACGGCAAATATTTAAAATAAATATGGTTCTAAATTTTTGCAGAAAATGAAAGTACATTAGTGTGTCTACAAAAAACCCAAAAAGATATTTTGGTGCAATTCTGCTTACTTGCGGAGTTCATTATTTTGCTTTTCCAAGCTCAGTTTGATTTCCAGGAGATGGTTATTCTCTTGTTTTAGCTGCTTTTCTGACATTTTTAATGAGTTGACTTGTTGCGTTTGCATCTTTAAGTCATTCTGTGTGAGGCAGCGTTTCTGTGTTTCCTGTTCTATTTTTAATGTTAAGTTTTTGATCTGCAAAACAAATCAATTCTTATTTGTACCTAGAGGAATTTACAACCCATGTAGCAAAGTGAGTCTTAAAACGGTATTTATATTTGTATGATGGTCTACTTTTTAAAAATACATTATTGCACATAATGCAGATGTCCTTTTTGAAAGCAAAGGATCAATAAATTCTAAATGCAAAGAAAAAAAACAAGCTCTTTGCCCCAGCATTACACAATTTTAGATTCTATATGAAAAACTCTTACATAATTTGAGTGCTTAGAAAAATAAAGCTTAAACTAGGAGGAAGTTTTCCCACCAGTGCAGATATTTTTACTGTTATTTTAAGTAGCAAATATTTATAGATACTGACCAAAATTAAGAGCCATAACTAAACTGAGCACTAATACAAGCTTTTCAATCATCAAAAAGGTTCCAAATCAGACTACTGATACAAATATAACTTACTTCTTCATTTAATTTATCCTTTTGCTTCAGGAGTTCATTTATTTTCTGCTGTGATTGTTTGAGATCACAGTCCAACATTGAACACCGCTTCTCAACTTCTAACATGCAGTTTTCTACTTTTTGCTTTGAAACTCTTTCTTCCAAGAGTTTCTTTTCCATTTCTGTGAAATAAGATCATTACGGTTAAGTCAATGCAAGTTGTGAGCATTCAACATTTCTAAAAAATTGGGACCCTTGGTTAGGTTCCTAACTGTGGCCAAATGTAAAAACCTTGTGTCTCTTCAGTTTAAAATACTGTGGGGTGTTTTGGCATTAAAGGTGAAATGAAGTATTAATTAAATTGATAATTAAGGATGTATACGCCTTTAAAACTAAAGAGGGTTTTTTGTAAAACTAGTACACAAATACTGGTCAGTTAGCTCACAGCTGAATGGATGAATTGAAAAGCATTTTCAGAATGTCTCATAAACCTCCTACTGATTGTCAGCTATTTTCTACTTTTCTGCTCTGGGACAAGTTCCAGCTCATCTGCAACCCATCCTCAGTCTTAGAACCTGATTTTTTTTTAAAGGTGTTCTCTTTGCTACATACACACTGCCCAAACTTTTTCATATGCTGTTTTTTGCTATCCTAGTTTGGAATCAACTGTAGACTATAATTTCAACTGTCCAGCAATCTGTTGTATTAACTGAACTGCATGTTACTACTGAATCATCATTATTCTTGCTTTCTGAATATCTGCAAGCCTAGGCTCAAATTTTTTTTATTCACATTCTTAGTTTTTCAAACTAATGCACTGGCTTACAACTAAAAGGGGTAAGAAAGCTGTTCTTATCACAAATTGACTGAATGATCACTGATATTTGCACACATTGTCCTCATAGCTTAACATTATGTATACATTTGATTTCACTAAAGATGTAAAATGTGTAAGTTAAAAGGTTTTTAGACCCCCTGATGATGAGCATAGTTTAAGAAAGAAAATATTAAAACAGAGCTAGCTGCATCATCTTCAAACTTTCAATTAAAAATACTGTTTGGAGTTCTTTTTCACTTTGCCAAGTTAACTGGGCTTTATTTTTTCATGCTGCATTTCTGCTTCATGCTGCATTTTTCCCCCAGCCAAAATAAATCAGAACCATTTCCAGGAACAGGGCAAGAGAAAAAAGACATCTTTTGTCCATATTAAAAAAATCTAACAAACTGCGTTTTGGGGGGTTTTTTTAGCTTTGCAGCCCTAAGTTTTGGAGCTTGAACCTGAAATTTGGCAAGGAGCCTGCCTTTTTGAGAGACACGTCTTGTCATACACAAAAAAAAAATCCCCCCACCTCCCCTCCTATCCTGAAAAATGCAGTTCATATAAGCAGTTCCTCCTTCAGGAAGCTGGAACATTAAAGCCAGGAAAACAGCCCCACAACAGCTGTGGTCAATCAGGATAACGTCAAAGAATGTATTGGAGGTGCTTGTGAAGAGAAAGTGGATGAAGAGTTTTCAGTTTTCTGGTATTAAGCGGATATATTTTATCTGGTCATCAATTTCTGCAGCATATAATGTACTGTTTGTTCTCCAGAAGTTCCTACACAACCTTGGTGTAGCATCCATAAGAAGGACTTCAAGATCAATAGCAAACAACAGGGTGGTGCTGGCAACATGAAAAGTGGGACAAGATTGTACATGATATGTGAAAAATAAAAAGTCAGAGTTACAGTTGCTGTTCCTTTTCAATGAGTGCAGTTGCTTTGAAATGAGCAGATGGTGTACATCAGTGGTCTCCAACCTTTAAGTAGGAGATAATCTTTGGCATTTAAAAGCAACCCAAGATCTACCGTGCACCACTGTACCCCCCCACACCCCCCAGCAGGTTAATCTGTGGAGAAGGAAGGGGATGCTGATCAAGGCAGAGCAAGAAAAAACTTATTTGAGGGCACGCCTCCCCAGCAGGTAAGTCCCACTCGGCTGGGCCCCACTCAACTTACCCCTGCTCCTGCCTCTGTGGCACTGTCCCTCACCGTGGGGCCCTCGATCTAACCCCCACCCCTCCCCTCCCCAACAGATTGACCTGCTGGGCTGGGGCACGTGCATGAACGCACACAGGCACTCAGCCCTCCACCCCAGCCTCGGATCAACTCCAAGAGGCTCTGAGATCTACTGCAAGAGGCTCCAAGATCTACTGGTGCATTGAGATCCACTGGTTGGTAACTGCTGGTGTACATCCACAGGCTGTATGATGGATATTTAAAATCACCAGTGGAAACAAACAAGTGGAAAAATGGCAGAAGTGCAGGGTATGGCCACTCAGTGTTTGGAGACTTAGAAATGTTCATTTTTGTCATTTACCCTTTCTTATCATAATGTAGTACATTGCTGTTGATCAGTAACTCCTAGGCCCCATTTAACATAATACACACACCTTTCATGGCTTCTGATTTTGCTTCTTCAATAGATTCATAAATCTTATTTTTGTCTGCTAATCGTGCTTTTGTAGCTTTATGTTCAGCTTCTTCCTGTTCCAAGTTCTGTTGCAAAACTTTGAATTTGTATGTCATGTCTATTTCCATGTTGTTCTTCTCCTGTTAAAAGTACAGGAAAAAGGAACTGACTTATTTGACAAAACAACTGTATATCACGCTAAGGTAAAAACAATGTATGGATAATAACAATGTAGAGCTCAACTGAAATGCTGGATAGTTTATTAACAGTAGAAGACCCAACCTACACTAAAGGAGCTGACATGTTAATGTCTGAATCCCACAGTTGTGTTTTTTTACGTGGATACAATGAGGCTCTGCACAATTCCCATTTCCATACAGTTGTGTTAATACACTGGGAACAGTTTAGTTTTCTTTAAAATAAAGCAAAATATAATATAACAGAAGATTGTACAGCACTATAGTTTCCCATGGTTCTTTACAAAGGTTGAAAATAAGATGGTTGCCAGTAAGAATCCCAGAGAAAAGGAAGAGTGAGGAAAAAGGCAATAATGCCTATGCTACAGCAAGTGAAAAAAATGTTGAGAATTTTAAATAGGGACTACAATGTTAACTTTGGTGTGTTTTCAGTCTGCATGACAGAACACTAAGTTAATCCATAAAACTATAAAAATTTAACTGATAAAAAGAAAAGAAAAATTATATTGTCATTACAATATGCTGTGAAAAATGCAGCAATAGATTACTGGCCTGAATAATGAAAAAGTTAGTCAATTTTTACACCAGATTTAATTTTAATTTCTCAAGGTGTTGCCAATAATATTGACAAAGAAAGGTAAACTTCCAAGCGGGACACAGAAGTTCAGATTTTACCAGATGGATTCATTCATTCAAACAGGAAAAAAGGGCCAAAGAAAGAAACAAGAAAATATCTGTAATTTGAAATAGGTTTTCCTTTGGTGAATTAACAAAAGGGGAAAAGGTGATGAAGTGTACTATATGCATACTTATATATTTCTTTCCCTGCTAAAAATATATTCCCACAATATGCATTTGACTAATAAGGACATTTTAATTGCCATGCACTGGGATTTTTTAACGTAATTTATCTGTGTACTAGGAGAAAAGTAATGTAACTTGTTGGTGGTAGGGAGGAGAGTTCAAAAGTAGCATCCACCACTGTGTCGGCTGACCATACTGCCACAGCAGCAGCTGGTGCTGCCCAGTGATTCATGGCTGCCCTGATTGCAGAACCGCCCTGCTATGCCTCTTTATGAGAATAAATTGAATGTATTTCTCTATCTTAAGGTGAAATATATTGATTAATGGCACCTGGTGAAAATTCTTTAAAGAGCAGCAAATGAAGGAAAAGAGAAACCAATTAACATATAAGTAGCAATGCAGGCTGATCAAATTTGGCACCTGAAGATGCCATTTTACCTTTCATAATGCAATCCAGTTATACGTGTTTTAAGCAATAGTTACCTTTTCCAAATCTGTAAGCTTCTCCTCCAATTGCCTCTTCTCCATTTCCATTTTGGCTAGTGTGCTCTTTCCAGTTTTTACTTCTTCTTCCAGGCCAGATATTCGACCTAAAAATATCCAAAACATCAACTAGCCAGAAATAAACAGTGAAACTGCTTCACAACTAACCTATTACAATTTATCAGTTAAGAAATTGTAGCTATTAAAAAATGTCCATTTTCTAGTTGATTGGAAGTTCTTAGCAACACTTTGTATTGACTGATGATGTTTCCCCCTCTCAAAATTTCAGCTTGTACATCTTACTAAATTAGTTACAAAACCCATTTCAAATAATACCACTAAAACCTGTTGCACTTCTGAAACTTGAATCAATGCATAATTTCAGACGTATCTGTTGAAGTACCTTGCAGATCGCTAATAATCTCAGATCCATGGCTTCGATCTCGTCTTTCTGATTCTAAAGCTGACTGAAGATTGAGGAAGTCCTTCTCAAGTTTGAGTTTAGCATTCTCTAGCATGCAGTGTTTATCTTGCAGTTCACGATTATTAGCTTCCAACTGCTGGATCTGTTTTGTACTTTCTGTCTGATTCTTCCTTAACCTGGCTGCAGTATCAGACTCTGTACGCAGCAAAGCATTTGCTTCATCCAGCTAAGGGTTCAAAAAAACAAATTTCAGGCAATTAAAATTTAAAACTATGACAAGTATCTGTTAATCAACATGTTATATATCAAAGAAACAAGACAAAGATTGAAGTGATTTTAATATGACATTACTAAACCAAAGTGTAAGGAGTAATTTAAATTCTTAAAGAATTAAACATAAATCTCATGTAGAGTTCATATGCTAAGGACTTCAATCCTGAACTTCAATAACTTATTCTTGTGATTATAAAGTAACTCACATACTCAAATATAACTTGCCTGTCTTTGTAACTGATTGATTTTCTCGTTTGATATTTGAGAGTTTTGATTTCTCTTTTTCAAATCTTCAAGCTGGTCTTTCAAACTGTTCACTGTAAAAAAAAAATAAATAAATAAAATAAAATTATATATATAATATATTTATATATATAGCAGTGACCTCTACCATATTGATTAAAATGCCTTTAAAAAAAACTGATCCTTACAAACAACTTAGATATCTTATGTTAAAAGAATTCCCTTAAATCCTTTTTCAGATTCTGCTCCATATACCTTCATTTTCCAAATTGCGTTTTTTATCTGCTTCATATTCCGCTTTCCTCTGATACTCTGCATTCTTGTGCTGAAGAAGAGCCTTCTCTCTTTCTAGGAGTCTTAATGAAGATTCTACATTCTTCCTTGAGGTTACCTGGAAATATTTATATAATTAAGTTAAAAACAAAAGAGACATAGCTACACAGAAAATTGCTTTAAAGAACAGCTCACGGATTCCAATTAACTTACAAACAAACAAACGTGTATTGCATCTGTTTCCTATAAACATGTGGCATAATATTTCACAGCTGTTCTGGCAGTTGCATACAAACACAACAGGCAACAGAGAAATAACTATAGTAATAAAATGTTATTTCTGATAGGTCTGGATCCTTCAAAAGATCAGTAATGGAGGAGGTCCAACCTGAGCATGTCTTAGTAACAGCATTTGGCTGCTGACCTCTATCTGAAGGCTTTCAGTAGTTTAGAGTCAATTAATTTGGTGGTCTCCATCTAGTTTCTAGGGAACAAGCATGTACTGAACAAAAAACATCCGCAAAAATAAATGTGAAATTTCAGGAGAAATTATTAAATGGGCATGTACAGCTTAGCTGTAATGGCCCCCCCAGAGGTGGTCCCAACATATTTGTACTGAACCAGAGGAATGCTTGAATTGCTGCAACCTGTACTAGGATCTGTTCTATGGAAAGAGAATTTCTGCCTACACTGTTATTACTCCTGCATCTTAAACTGCTATTAACTTCATAAGAATTTAAATCCTACTTTGTCCTCCAAAGTAATGGGATAGCATAGAAGTCATCATACTCTTCTTTCACCAAGATATTACAATATGGGCAACTTCTTATGCTAATGGTACTGTTATAGTTCCACTGTTACTTAATTGCAAAACTGTGTCCCCAGGAAAAGAAAAATAAAATTAAATACTTCACACATGCACTTAAATCAAGAAAAATACATCAATTTACCTCTTCATCTAGTTCTTTCACAATCTTCTCTAAACGAGCATTAGTAGACCTAAAGAATTTGAAAATAAATATAGGAAAAAAAAGCATCAGTTATAATAAAAAACAATAATATGGATGTTTCTTGTGTATTTTGTATAGTTGATACTGTTTTAGATAAGCAACAGAAGGATGCAGGGGAAAAAATCATCATTTGAATAAAAGAGGTAACCTCATCTAAAAAGATGAAAAAAGGGTGGCAGAAGTCAGATGACTTAATTTTTTTTCGAATGAAGTCTGTTTTTTGAAGCTGGGACCCTTAAAATACACTTTACTAAATTTGAAGTTTTCAAACAGGAAAACTATTGAAGTGTTTATTAGTGAAGCAAATAAGACACTGAAACATTCTTACCTGTACTTCAGTTCTAATTCATCTTTGGCCTGTGCTTCATTGTTGAGCTGCTCTTCTAACTTGTTTAGCTTTTTTTGAAACTGCAAATTGTCAGAAAAAGCATGGCCGACATGTAAAATACTGGACCATAAAAATGAGTCTAGATCAGTTAAAGAAACAGGATGGATAAGCAATGAAAAATGAGTACCACCATGCAGATAAATAAAAATTCTCAAGCAGTCACAAGCTCTAGACTGAGAAATAAAAATACATTTCTGCAAAATATTAACTTGATCCTTCATGAAGATATCCATAGTAACAAAACTTGTTGCATGTAGTATTAAAATAAATCTAACCACCACAGAATTATATGCCGCAGATGGTAAGCCACAAAAAGTTCTACAGAAAAAGAATGTTGTTTCTGGCTGCTGCCTTTATTCTTTCTAACCTCAGCCCACTGGATCAGATTCTTTGGATTCTCCAAGTAAGCTAAATAAGGCATATGATCAAAATGGATGACATTTTAAGAATACCACTGAGCATGCTCAGAGGGTTTACGTTATGAAAAAAGGTGAAAATATTTAGGACAACATTTGCCTAATGTCCCTATAACATTTGGGAAAACACAGTATAGCCGGCATCAAACATTAAAAAAATAAAACAAATACAAATAAAAAATAAAATAGAAATAAAATAATCATCATCATTAGTCAGTCCTGCAAAACATGTTAAATTGATTTCAAATGACTTCAGAGCACCATTGTCTGTTGTGCTTTTGGACACTGAAGGTTCATTCTTTCCAACTTCTCTGGAACCATGAGGGCTAGAATTTTTTTTTTTTAATGAGGTGTGTCCTGGTCATGGTTACAAGACTCTAGAAATGGAGGCTTTACAACAGCCATGGAATATTGGGAGATTTGTAAGAAAGAGTTGACAGAACTGAATATAGTTTTTTACTAAACTGAAATCTTCAAGTCAGAAATATATTTGCTGTTTTTCAATCTAGAACTGAACAGATGGTGTGGATGTTGCACTATAAACACCACTGAAGAATTCAGCTGAGACAGCATGCTATCTTCAATATCTATAACTTATTTTAAAAAGGAAACACAAAACCTTCTAACGTGTGCATTAATGACAGAAAGGAAGTATAGAGGTAGAGGTTAATTAAAAACTGTGGCCTAGATAACCTTCACATAAATTTTTTGGACTTGCCCGCATGTATCCTGAGATTCTTTGTAGCTTTTAAGTTTAAAAAAAAAATATATAAAAACAACCCCCCCTCCCCCCCCCCAAAAAAAAAAAACCCAGCAGATTGACAAAATGTTTAGTTAATGAACAAAGTCTGGGAAACACCCTTCTTGTCAACACGGTGGCAGAAAGGGATCTTGAAGTCATTGCTGACTCCTGGCTAAGTCCCATCATCATCACTTCAAGAGGGATATGGCTAAGCTTGAGAGGGTCCAGAGGAGGGCCACTCACATGGTGAAGGGGCAGTGGGGCAGGCCCTGCAAGGAGAGGCTAAAGGGCCTAACCTATTCAGCCTCCACAAGAGAAGGCTGAGAGGAGATCTAGTGGCTGTTTACAAACTCACCGGGGGGCCAGCGAGAATTGTGGGAGGCTCTGTTCCCCTGGGTACCACCCGGGGTTACTAGGAATAACGTCCACAAATTGTTATAAATAAGGTTCAGGCTGGACATCAGGAGACATTACTTTATAGTTAGGGCTGCCAGGCTCTGGAATGGGCTCCGAAATGAGGTGGTACTCTCTTCTACCTTGGGGGTCTTCAAGAGGAGACTGGACAGATATTTGGCTGGGGTGATATGACCACAGCACCTAGTCCTGCCTGGGCCAGGGGGTTGGACCTGATGATCTGTTTAGGTCCCTTCCAACCCTAAGCACTATGAAACTATGAAAGTCATTTATTATTTAGTCACAGGTATTAAGATTACTAGTGTATAGCTTACTTATTTTGATGCATAAAATTTCGAACTTGGAGAAACTCTCCTGTACTAACAGTTTTATGCTTACAAGTGTTCTTTCACACATGTGAATGAAAATGAGCTTCCATGTTCTTGACAAATTAGTAATGAATCACTTGTATAAAATTTGGAGCTAAAAATCACAAACTTCCCTTAAAAATATATTTTGTGATGAAGAGTGTTACACATTAATTTGCAAAATAAAAAATAAACTAGCTGCCAAATAAGAACTGAAAAAAGTGTTCACTCACATATTCAGTTTTATAGAGTAGTATTTTATACTTCTTCATAAATGCAATTTTAAAAATTGTTTATTCACAGACTGCTCTTTTTACCATTAAACACTTAACCTAGTTAAATTGTTACAATATAATTCCATGCTAACACAAATAACGTAGCTACCTTCATTTCTTCCATAATTCAAGATACTGGACCTACCTCTTTGCTGTCCTGTAAAAGGAAAAATAGACATATTTTTATTGGCAAGAATTAAAATGACAAAAAACAAAAAACATTTCCTGCACACCTAACTCAAGTGTCATTACTCTTAATAAAATTTCACATTTTAACATACTTATTTTATACTTTGAAGAAATTTAATGGGAGCCTTATGCTGTAATTATAAGGCACACAATAGATTTACAAATATTTGTTATAACTTCCATAGGAAAACACATTTTCAAGACGGACCTAGACATATACAACCCTTGCAGTCATTACTACAAATGTTATTAATTCCACTATATTTTAATTTCTAACTGAAACTTATCCTTCTGTCTAAAATATACACTATTGAATAACTACTTGTAAATACAGACAAATAGACTAAAATTAAGCAAAACAATCTACATACAATATTCATACAATATTCACTCTTGAATGCAAGCCTTTTCTTAACAGACAGCAGAATAATTCAAACAGATATTAAAGCACTTGCCTCATTTTTGCTAAGTTGCATGGATTCATTTTCTCTACAAGACTGAGGATAGTCACTTAACAACCTGTTAAAAAAACCCAAAAACTAACTGTTATTCATGTTTTCATCAACTCTGGCAACCAAACCAATCAACTCATTTTAATCAATTCACTCAGGCCTTAATCTCTCCTGGGCTAGTCTTAGAATAAGGCCAGTTTTTTCAGTACAAGTTCTCTTCCTTTTCATTTGAATGCTCTCTTGACTAAAGGGAATGTTCAGACTTTTTCAGTTCAATGCAAGGTTACAATGAATATTTACAACAGTTGCATAATGACAAACATGATGATATATACAATTACAAATTAAAGAGACACAGCTTTTACACAATATGCCTTAGCTGAATACTCTTTCCAAAATTACTACTCCAAGAAAAGTGAGCTATAACCAGTCTAGATGTTAAAACACAAAAGCAGTTAAAATACTATAAATTTGCAGCATGTAGACACCAATGTCTAATCACATAAGTATCAAAGTATTCCCTCCCCACCAAATCAGAATATTTTGATAAATACTACTTAAACTCTGCATTTCAACACGAGGCACGTACTAATTATGGTACACTATACATAAATCAATTGTATATTTACAGCAAAAAGAGGAGGATGTAATAAGAATCTTCAAATATGTTTCTAAGGATGCATATTTTAATGTCACATACAAATTGTCTCTGTAGTAGGTAAATCCTATAAAAGGCAGCTGGTTTCCCACAAAGGCTTTGGGAATTGGAAAGGTTTCCACATCTCCTTTGTCATCCTCAATGTCATCAAAATTACTGCTGTCTATGTCACTGCTAAGTTCAGGTACCACAGGAGCAGCAGCTACAAAGAGGGAGAAAAAAGTCAGTTTCATAATAAAAATTCCACATCCCTAGTTGTAAATCCCCCCAAACCCAAAACATTTTATAATGCAATATAAACTGTGGCTTATAGTAGCTTGCTATACTATTCCATGTAGTAGACCAAATATTATGTATTATTAAAAATTCATTTCTTTGCAATGCCACATATGACCAAATATTTTTAAAAGCTCTAGAAACAAAAGCTCAACAAAAATGTATCAGTTTGCTAAGGCATGCAGGTTTTAATGAAAAAGCATACATTTTTAAAACATCTACATTTTTGGTCAGCGACTAAATCCCAGTCTTTGTTTAAGTATTTTAATAAGTTTCAGCAAATGTTGGATTAAAGTAGTTATGATCAAACTGGTAAATAAGCAGTTGATTTTATCTATGGCAACTGAATTCAAACTGCCTTAAACTATATACATAAAGTAGTATACTTAGAGAATGTTAATTTATAAGATAATGGGACTTTTACCTTTAGGAGGTAGGCAAGTTAGGATAAGTAGAACTGAATATATGCATATTTGTAAAAATACTAAAAGCTCAAAGAAATAAACACAGTGCTTTGCAGCATGGAAATGTGTACTTATAATAATTATGCTTTTAGTATAAACAGGAATGACCGGTTTAAAAAACAAAACAAAAAGTTGCTTATGCAAAACTCAGGTAAACAGAAAAAAATACTTTACAAATAAAATACTAACTTTACAAAAATGTTGTCTTTTTCATTTTTAATTACACATTTAATGTATTAGGAATTGGTTTATGCAAATATTGAACATGATAAAAAAAATAAAGTTTTAGCTTAAACTACTTACTCTCTCGAATATTATCCCAGTTCCACTGATCACTCTCAAAGAAAGGGTGCTGTTTAATTTCTTCTACCCCATTCCTCCCAAGTCGCACCTCCCTAAACATAGCAATTAACCCAATGTCAGGTTAGGAAAAACATCACTTCTTTTTGTTTAATTAACAGTTGTCTTCATGTAAAATGGCACAAAAATTTTAAAGCAAATGTTAAAGTGAGAGCAGTTGGTGAATGCTAACCTGAATTACATTAATAACCAATTGATTTCTCATACAAAGTGTCCCCAGTTTCTTAGGAGGCACTCTCCCTGCTAGTACTCAATTTGCAGTCTGCCACGTGGGGAGTAAAGCATTTTTCCACTGAGAGTCTGTGTAGAAAGGGAGCACACAGGCACAAAGTTTTAAATGAAAAAAAATATCAACTGAAAACTTACAGAATCTGCCAAACCACACAATAAACCTTAGGACGCAAATGAAAGGAGGTTTGGCTTAGTATACAGAACAGTTATTCAAGCCCCACTAAAATAAATATTTAAAAAATTCTCTCGTCTTCTACTAAAAAAACAACCCTTACACATCTTTTGATTACACTCGCTATGAAGTCAACAAATGGTAAAGTTTTAAGAGCAACAACAAAAATTCTAGGTCTTTACATAAAGACCGTCTTCTAGAGCGGTCTACAAGAACAGAAAAACAACTTGTATTCTAGAACTAATATGCCACACAAGAGATGCGCATTCCTTCTTGTCACTTCAAGTGCTTCAGTAGTGATCATCCACTACAGAAAGAGGGCATCTGTTTTAAATAAATCCCTTGAACACCACATTTTAATATAAACAGGAAGACATACACATGTGGGGGAAGTACTCCTGGCCACATTTACAGTATTAAACTCTTCTCATATATCCCCTCTCCACCCTTCAACCATTCCTTGGATGCAAAGAAGGAAAAAAATCCTACTAAAACAGTTTTCTCATGAATGGTACTTCTTTAGCTGCACACTTACTCAACAGGCTACACAAATGCCCTTTGAAATGCAAAACTAAGTTTAACTGGCATGTACTTTAAAAACATATATATTTTTAAAAATCAATCATTTCACAAGGTTACTGGGCAAGGTTCTCTACTGAAATTCTGGTCAGTGAAGGACAGTATGACACCCGGATGCTCCCAGTTGACTCTGCATGGTCCAGTCCAGTCTCTTTTAACAGTCTGGGGGTTCTCTAGCATATGCCAATAAGGAATCAGCTAGCAAAGCACATGAATGTGTGTGTATGTACATTTGGTTGGGTGGAAGGAGGGAGTGGAAACAATTTAGTATCTGCCAGCTTAATGTCAACAACAAGCTCCCCTTGTACAATGGGAAATCTCTCTTGGCAGTTTATATCCAGAACAATTGCCCCTTTCTGGTTCATTATCTATATTTGCAAATTCATACGTCAAAGAGGTTAAAATAATGATTTTTTTTAAAAAAAGCTGTATAACTCAAGAAAGAAAACCCAACTGTATAAAACTCTTCACTTTTGGACACAAGTACCACTGAGCCTGCTAGATGTGGTCGACATGAAGCGGACAGATATACAAACCCAAAACCAGTTTAAAGCAGCTAGGAACTCTTCAAAAGTTTACCTGGAAAATCAGGTGCTCTTTCAAACCAACATACTGTGAACTGGGTACATGCTTTGTGTGGACACCAAGGCTTCTGTGACATTAGGCTGGTCAGAGCCCAAGGCACCCCACACTCCTCACCCCCTTTAAGTGCTGCAACTAGCTGCTCTAATACATGACCAGAATTCTACTGTGCCCTCTCATTTGTTGGCATTTGAAAAAAATGAGGTACCTTGCACTGCTTGTTCAATAAACAGCTATCTGACAACCAGCTGTGAACTCATTTTCTACTTAACTGTGTTCCCTTGTTATCACCCCTTGGCTTTGGCAACCCCACCCTGCCAGCCACCCCAAATCACGCTGCAGACTTCAGTCAATTGCACTACTGAAATATACCGAACTCAAGTTTAGGAGAGAAGGGCAAGCAGAAAGTGAAAGTACCCCCAGCCACAAGTCATTCATCCCCTCAAATGCCCAAAGCATGGGTGCAAGCACTCCTCCTCCACCCCCCGTGAGGCATGCTAGACTGGGTCCTCACTCCTACTCCCTGGTGTTGGAGCCACAGCACTGAAAAAGTGATACTTCTACCTGGTATGCATGGTCACTCTGTGTGAATACCTCTGACCCATGACAACCGTGAACCAATTCCCAATCAATGACATTTGGAAATGGTTCAATTATTACATGTCACTTAGTCTGAAGCAAATGATTAAATAGAGGATGAGCGGCAAAGATGTTTTCTGCAGTTTTTTTACTTCAAAGGACACTGCTTCTCCACTCAGCCAGGGCTCATCAGTGATTACTGATCAGTAGCTGTTTATTGTGGCCCTGTCTTCACAGAAGGCTGAAGAATCTAACCCTCTGAAGTGTCTGGTTCTAGTGTGTTTTTCATAGTTATGCAGTGTACAGTATTTAATGAATGAAAGTCAGGTTGTAAGTTACCATATTTAAGACCTTTTTGTAGCAGGGATTTTTATTAAAAGTCTGAACACTGCACTGAAGTTGGGACTTGAGGTTTTTAATTGCAAAACTGTTCCATAGAAGGAGCTGCCAGAACTGCTCAGAGAATCACTGATTTTACCTACACATAATGTGCAGAGCTTGCAAAAAAAGCCAGCAACTATGAAGCAGAGGTAGGCTTAATTTCTCAGAAAATGAAGGTGATTTGGGGAGTACAATTAAGAGAAGTAGCCATTATGTCTAAAATAGATATTGTACCAAAATAGTACACACACATACCTGTCAGTTAAAAAGGCACAGATGAGATTCTTTGCATGCTTAGAGATTTCCACTTCTTCTGAGAAAACTAGTGAGTTTTTGTGATCCATGATTTTACTGTATGTTCCTACTAATGAGTCTGCATAAAATGGAGTATCACCTAAAATTAAAAAAAAATTAATTGGCAAGATTTATTTTAACAGAAATCTTAAACGGACCAATATGCAAGTGGAAGTGTGAATGCACTTTTATTCTGTAAAGCAGTTCTTTAAAAATGAGATTGATCCCACATTCACTGCATCTCAGTTAAAAACAAAACAAAACTGAAGCCAGTCAAGTCTACAATGGAGAGCAAAGTGTTGGCCCAGAATCAACCAAGATTTTTCCACATTGCACATCACTGCTAGTCCTGAAGTTGCTGCACACTATATTGACTTTTGTCACAAATACATAGTTCCTTTATGTCTGCTGATTATACCCTCAGTGATACCTCTAAATCCACCAACTTCAAGAGGCTTGCACAGGTATAACTGATTTCACCAAAGAGAGAACACGCATTCTGATTAAATGAATACAATCAGTTCTGACCTGGAAAGGTTAAAAACCCCAAGAACTCTTCCTACAAATTAGTATATATATTAACATTTAAATCTACTATAAATTCCTAATGAATACTATTTTGGTTCTGCACAGATTTCATGGTCAACCACTCTTCCCCTCTCATCCTCCTTCCTTCTATTTTTCTAGCACCCTGAAAAGAGACTAGTATTAAGAACATTCTTCATTAACTTTACCTGGAACGGTAAACTAAAGCATCCAGATAGCCCACTCCTCCAGCTAACAATTTGTACTTCAAATCTCATCATTAAAATTTCATTTACTGAAGCACCTTTGTTGTGAATTGCATCCCCAAAAGATTTCTTGCATTATTTAGCACAGACAATAACAAATTAAAAAAAATAGAGAGAAAGCAGTTGAGAAGTAGAGGTAAGAGAATAGATAGGTAATAGGAGTTGTTAAAGAGAAAACTTTAAACCAATTTGTGCAAACTAGAATTAAGCAGATTTCAATTAAGAGAAGGAATGGAAGGCAACATAGTAAAAAACTGAGAGGCTTCTGCAAGTCCGCTGGAGTTTCAAAAGCAAAATGAGTAATTTTGAGTTGGATTCTGGAATCAATGAGGTGGCTCTGGAGTTTTTTTTTAGGATGGGAATGACATAGCTGCTTCTCTCACCTAGTATAGGCACCCTCTGCATGCACTGAAGTCTGAACACTGCACTGAAGTTGGGACTTGAGTTTTTTAATTGGAAGAAGGAATCTGCCCTAGTCAAAGCAAGGCAAGATGAAAACATGAATGGAGATTTCAGCAAAATGGCATTCAGCCCATATTACAGACACTGAAGGCACACTTACATACAATGCAAACATGAGAAGAATAGTTCAGAACCAAGTACGACATCAATTGTGTATTTTGTTGGGTGCCAGTCAAAGACACTGCTAATGATCTTACTTGGTGGAAATCACTTTTTTAAACATTTAATTGACTGAAGTTAAACTGCAGCTCAATATAAGGGGAGATGGTGCACAAGAAACATTAAAGGTGACAAAGCTGGGCATAGTTTAGTATAATTATAGTAAACGCAGACAAAGGCTGAAGTAAGATAACCCACGAGAAGACACACATGCGCGCGCTGAATTAAGATGACCAATGAGAAGATAAAAAAAACATGACTGGAAAATTATGGGATCCAAGTGAGTGGTGATCATGGTACTGAGATGCAGCAGAGTTAAGCATCTGAAAAACACTGTCTGGATACTGGCTTACTGTGAGTTCAGGAACAAGCCATCCTGATGTGCAGGAAGACTAGCAAGTATGGCAGAAGACCATCTTGGCTTAGCAGGGAACTCTTTAGTAAACTAAATCACAAAAAGGAAGCTTATAAGTGGAAACTTGGACAAACAACTGGAAGGGAGTATAAGAGCATTGCTCAAGCACCCAGGGATGAAGTCAGGAAGGCCAAAGCGCAACTGGAGTTGCAGCTAGCAAGGGACATGAAGGGTAACAAGAAGGGTTTCTACAAGTATGTCGGTAACAAGAGGAGGATCAGGGAAAGTGTACATCCCTGACTGAATGGGGGAGGCAACCCAGTGACAGATGATGCAGAAGAGGCTAACGTGCACAATGCCTTTTTTGCCTGTCTTCACAGGCAAGGGCAGCTCCCAGACTACTGGGCAGCATAGTTTGGAGAGGAGGTGAGCATCCAACTGTGGCAAAAGAACAGCTTAGGGACTATTTAGAAAAGCTGGACACACAGTTCATGGGGCCAGACACGATGCACCCAAAGGTGCTGAGCGAGTTGGCTGATGTGATTGCAAAGCTGCTGGCCATCATCTTTAAAAACTCATGGAAATCAGGAGAGGTCCCGGATAATTGGAAAAGGGCAAACATAGTACCCGTATTTAAGAAAGGGAAAAAGGGAATCCATTTCTAAACACTTGGATAAGAAGAAGGTGATTAGGAAGTCAGCATGGACTCACCAAGAGCAAGTCGTGCCTGACCAACCTGACTGCTGTCTACAATGAAATGACTGGCTCTGTGGATGTGGGGAGACCGGTGGATGTGGTATACCTGGACTTCAGAAAGGCTTTTGATACAATCTCCCACAACATTCTTGCAAGCAAGCTAAAATCTGGATAGACTGTAAGCCGGATAGAAAACTGGCTGGTGCACTGGGTGCAAAGGTCTAGTTGGCAGCCGGTATCAAGTGGAGTGCCCCAGGAGTTGGTCCCAGGGCCAGTTTTTTTCAGTATCTTCATCAACAACCTGGAAGACAGCATAGAGTGCACCCTCAGTGAGTCTGCAGATGACATCAAGCTGGGGGTAGTAGCAGATGCGCTGAAGGATAGGGCTAGGAGGATTGGGCCAAAAGGAATCTCATGAGGTTCAACAAAGACAAGTGCAAAGTCCTACACTTAAGATGGAACAATCCCAAGCACTGGTACAGGCTGGGGGCTGACCAGCTGGGTAGCAGCTCCGCAGAAAAGGACCTGGGGGTTACAACGGACAATAATCTGAATATGAGACAACAGTGTGCCCTTGTTGCCCAGAAGGCTAATGTTATACTGGGCTGCATTGGTAGGCATGATGCCAGCAGGGCAAGGGAAATGATTATTCCCCTCTATTCCGCACTGGTAAGGCTACATCTGCAGTACTGTGTCCAGTTTTGGGCCCCCCACTAAAGAAAGGATGTGGACATATTAGGCAGAGTCCAGTAGAGGACAACAAAAATGGTGAAGGGGCTGGGGGACATGACTTACGAGGAGAGGCTGAGAGAACTGGGCTTACTCAGTTTGGAGGAGAAAAGCCTGAGAGGGGATTTAATGGCAGCCTTCAACTACCTGACAGGGGTTCTAAAGAGGATGGAGCTGGTCTGTTCTTAGTGGTGGCAGATGTGAGAACAAGGAGCAACAGTCTCAAGTTGCAGCAAGATTAAATATTAGGTTTAGGTTAGATACTAGGAAGAATTTTCTCACTAGGAAGGTAGTAAAATACTGGAACAGGTTACCCAGAGAGGTTGTGAACTCTCCATCCTTGGAGGTTTTTAAGACCTGGCTAGACAAAACCTTGGCTGTTGGGGATCTAGTTGGGGATGGGTCAGCAGGGGGATGGACTAGATGACCTCTTGAGGTCCCTTCAAACCCTCATTTTCTATGATTCTGTTTCTATGACAGAGAAGGGCAAATCTACAACAGAAGGGAAAATAGAGAGGCTTGCTTAATTACTGTATGGAGAGGGATCCAAAAAAAAATATTCCAAAATCCTTCACTAAGATCATGAAGAATGAAGAGGGACAAATGAGGAAAAAAAATATCCCTAGAATTTAAAGAACCGAAGTACATCAAACAACTTTATAATTAGAAAAAATAATCTTTGTAAGTCAAATTCTCTTCAAGCTCAAAAGGTACTAACATTTCAGTAACTGCATACATGCAAGTATCTTTCTCGCTCCAGGAACCCAGAAAAATACGTCAGATTCTTCAGTGTTCCCAGAACACAATGCTCTAGACAAAGTAATCCAGAACCAGATTTCTAAATCAACACTCTGCTACTGGACTATGATGCTGACTTCACATGCAGTTTTAAAAACTGAGGTTATGGGCAGACATAACACATAAACCGGTTTAAGTGATCAGAAACTGGTTTAAACCTGTAATAGAAGAGATGTGCTGTGCACATAAACCCGTTTCAAAATGGCCCAGTTAAATGACTGAGCTCAAACCGGTTTATGCAATGTCTGTCCCAGATCTCTTCCTGGTTTAAGTTAAACCAGAGTCCCCCCAGCATTCTGCCTTGCTCTCTGGGCTCTCTGCTGTAGCGGAGCAGGTCTGGTCCTGCCGCTCCACTCTCCCCTCCCCACCACAGCAGCTGGGATCTGCCTGTCTGCTGGGAAGCAGCAGAGAGGAAGGGTCGGCAGCTGGGGCTGGCAGACCCCAGCTGCAGTTCCCTGAAGCAGCAGGGAGAGAGGGAGGAATTAACCCCCTCCCTGCCCCATTCACCTTAACAGGGTCATGCCCAGCCCAGCCCAGCCATGTGGCTGTCTTGGCCAGGGCTCAGCAGGGCCACTCTGCACAGAGCTGCCCTCCTCACCTTGTGGCAGCAGGGGTCAACAAAGAGGAGGAGGAAGGGGAAAAGTCCCCCTCCAGCACCAAACAGAGCCCCCCTCCTGGGGTGGCGAGGTGGGAGGAGCAGGGGGAAGAGTCCCCCTCTGGGGCTGGGCAGCCATGTTGGAAGAAGAAATTACATTAATGTAGTTTTACTCACCAACTAGCATCTCAAAAAGAAAAACTCCTACAGACCACCAGTCGCATTCCCGCCCATAGTAGCCATCACCTCCTTGTGACTTCAGTACTTCGGGTGATATGTAGTCAGGTGTTCCAACAGCTGTATCACAATGCACCATGCCTGTCTAACAAAATGGTAATAATAATGACAAAAACTATCAAAATGCACTTAAAGATAAAATTAATAGATTCATTGTTTCAACAAAACAACATTTAGTACATGTATGTAATTTTGAGGAAAATAAATGATTCAAGATGATTAGCTCGGAAAATATTTATACCATCTCAAACTGTTTCTATTACAGAAGTGTTTTAAGATAGGAGGGTTGTTTGGTTGTAGCCACGTTGGTCTAAGGACATAGGCAGACAAGGTTCTTTGGGTAGATGTGATTTCTTTTATTAGATCAACTAAATAGTTGGAAAAATTGTTCTTTGCAAGCTTTTGGGCACATCTACCCAAAGAACCTTGTCTGCCTTAAGATAGAAGAAAAATTCATGACATTGCTCATTAATTCTTTTAAAAAGGAGGAACTTCTCAGATCCGTAAAAAGAAAAAGAAAAATGTGATTTAATTTAAGTTCCAATACATAGGAAGCCAAGCACATGCACTATGGGATTGAGCCAAAGCCTGCTGAAGTCAACAGCAGTCCTTCCAGAGATTCTGGTGGGTTAAGGCTATTAAGCTTTTCCTGACCACACAGCTTAAGTTATGAAGTCCAGTTGTGGATCAATAGCATGTTTTTATTTTTAAAAACTGCATTTAAAAATCAAATAAAATCCATATCAGAAGAACAGGAAGGCTATAAAAAGTGCAGTGTTTGAGTTAAGCAAAGTTTTAAAATGCTTGCTCAATTAATACAGCAGCAGGCAGGGCCTGTTTCCAGCTGACAGACCAATAAAAACAGATTGCAATGTCAGGTTTGCTAGTGCCCTGATTCAAAGAAGTTACATAAAGCTCAACATGCAGAGATGGAGAGAATGAAAGGAAATCAGAAGAGAGATTTTATTCTACGGAAATGCATTTTTCTCATTCTCCAATAGACAGGATATTGTGCTTCCAACAGCACAATATGGGAAAATGGGAAGCCTTATGCACATCTGCGAGTCACCTACAGACAGCCTATAGGAAACATGAATTCCTACCACTCGGGGTTATACTTTAGGCATCTTTATCTATAGATCCTATTCTACCTCCCAGAGATGACAGCAACAAGGAAAATGACCCATATACTTTCTGCCCAACAACCTGGTTGTTAGGGCAATGACTTAGGAGTTCGGAAACTTAGGTTTGAAGTCTCACGCAGCTTCCGATGCTGTTAAAATAGTGACTGGATAATGTGCATAAACAACACTCAAAAGCAGAAGCAAAACTCAGGACTGACTCCTTTCCAAAGCAATGTCTTCCTCATTGTCTCAGAGTCAAACTCTCACTTGCTTCCTCTCATTCCTGCCTCAAGAATTGTATTCTTTCCCATCCAGTGCCCAGCTTCAAAGAGGGGAAGACCCACCTATCACATAGCCTGGTGCGTAGGGCACTTTTGTGAAAACAGAAGATGTGGGTTCAGTCTGATACAGGGCCTGTAACCTAGATATCTCAGTTCCTGAATGAGTGTCCTAACCACTATACAATATGTGGGCAGAAACTCCCTGTAATGGAGGAGCATAAGACTAAAACAAGCTTGTGTTACAGAAGCAGAGATGCTAACCATTTTCCAGGTATTCAGGCAGAGTGAAACAGGATCACAGTTAGTAACTGAAATAAGTGCTACATAGACTTCTAAAAGGCAGTACAGGATCTGGGTCCAAGCATCTAGGCTGGTTTAGAGAACACTGCTTTGAATTCCTCAAAAATTTCTCAAACAAGGAAGTTTCCTCTCAACTGTTCACCCCTTTGTGCTGCTATTTTTTTTTTTGTTTTGTTTTATACAGAAGAAGCTAAATGCTTATGTATACAGCTGCAAAAAGAACTCAAAGTCAGAAAAGAAAAAAAACCCAGAAGTTAGGGTGGCATATTTTCTCTAGAGGTCATTTTTTTAACGCCAATATAGTATTTACACAGCAGGGATTTCTCCGTCTTGTATAGGAAATAGAGCAGGAACTGGAGACAATCCAGAACTCTTTCAATATCAATGTGTCCATTTCTACAGTTTCCCATATAAAATATTTCCTCTATTTCATTTAGTCCGATATTCTAGGTTTATGAAACCTCATAACCTAAGCTGCTAAAAATAATATTAATAAAACCCCTCAATTAAAAAAAAAAAATATTGATTTCCAATCTTCCATAGTTTCATATACTGTTATTCCTCACAAGAACGCTGCATATAAGTAAAACTAATAAAGTCTTATGTTTAGTTCAAGTTGATTAAAAAGGAAAAAATGGAGGGGTTTAGTATTCTTAGCTTTTGTGGTTCCCAAAGAAATCACTAATGACTTTCCAAAGTCTAGAGGACAGTATAATCTTATACCATGAAGCACAACGACATTTTATTATTGCCTCTAGTTATGAGTTTTGTAGTGATCGCAGCAGTTTTATTACCATATTTACATGAATTTAAGATGACTCTGAATTTAAGATAACAACCCAATAATTTGACTGTATATATGGAAAATGTATACATTTGTCATCATTTTCCACGTATAAAATCTAATTATTGAAGGATCATTGTAATAGGGACTCAAGCAGGAGCCCTGTTACTTAGACAAGGTCTGGTCAGACTGACCCGATGATGACCCCTACCAGGTGGGAGAAATCACACACCCAAGACAAGAGTGGGTGATTAGCCCGCGAAAAAACAGCATAAAACTGGCAGCAGGAGACAGACTGAGTGCCTTCAGGCACGAGAAAAGGTGGGAGAAACAAGGAACCTGTCTGACAACCTGGGAAAAGATGTCGGGACTACAGGACCTGAGACGAAAGACATCAGGCAGGCTGCTTACCGTACTCCTCAGACTATCCTGGTGAGTGTGAGAAAAGCTGAGACGCAGCATAGCGGCTTGGCGGGGGAATCCCAAGTAGTGATAAAAACCCTGGGACAAGGGATGGGCAAGGGGAACCCAGGCTGGACTAAACCCCGACCCCAGATCCACAGCTTTGCCACGTGCAGTGGTGCGGAGAGCCAGAGGATAACCTAGACTGCTCCCGGCACTCAATATAAGCTAGAGGTGTGGGGAACGCGCCTTGCTAATAAGACAATCAGCGCTTAAAACGTTCAGTTCAGCGCTACATTGTAACTGGAGAGGCATCCGGTGTTGCAAGATCTGCTCAGCAACTCAGACATGTCTCACTAATGAGGTAATTGGCGAGACTTCTGTTTCTGTGCTACTTTTCTTTGGGAAATAAAATTGCATAAAGTATGTACCATCTGGGTGGTTTTATTCGATCCTTAGCCATAAAAGGCCACAGTACATGGATCAAACACTATTTCTATTTATTTTAATGAAAGGAAAATGAGGCTTGTTACAAGGCTGAATTCAAACTCAAATGACTAAACGAAATTAACTAATCACAGTGTGCTTGCCACCTGTCACTCAGGGCTCTAAAAGTCACCAGTCTAGTAGGAAAGCATCAGAGAAGGGAAGATGGAGTGCATTAAACCAGAGCTGTTGAACTCATCTGGCCCCATGCACCATGAGAATCTCTGAGCCTGCCTGGGGCCAGACCAGGACTGATCCACCATGGAGCAGCTGCAGCGCTAGGTCCAGTCTGCATGCTGCATGTGCCAGGCCCCAGGACCAGCATGGGATACATGTAGCCCATGGTGTGCAGGCTAGATCAGCACTGCAAGCAGCATGGGGCGTTGATCCAGGGTGCTGCATGCAGCCCACACCCTGGATCCCCTTTGCTGCTGCCGCCATGCCAGATCCAGCCGGTGCACTATGGGCAGCATGTGTCCTGTGCTTGCCTCAGGGGCCACATGTAGGGTGTACCCCAGGGCCAGTGCATGTTGCACACTGCATGCAAGGTTGGATCATCCGCATGTGCTGCACACAGCACAGGACCAGCACTAGGCACTGGCTCCAGATCTGGCAGGGCACTGCATGCTGTGTGTACACCATGCTGTCCCCTGTGCTGCCTACAGCATAGGTGGCTAGTCCAGCCCTATGCACCGCATGAAACACACACTAGCCTTGGGGCTCACTGTGCACATGGCCCCTGGGCCGGTATGGGATGCGCACAGCCCACAGTATGTGGGCTGGACTTGGCACTGCACACAGCATGGGGGTCTGGGGCATGGTCTGCATGCACCGCCCTGGAAAGACCCCCTTTCTAACCTGCAAGCCATGGGCAGCGTGTGCCCTGTGCCAGGCCTGCAGGCTAGCACACAGGGCACAGGCTGGACCCGGCACTGCTTGTGGCACAGGGGGTCCAAACCCCTATACTTCCTGCAACACATGTACTGCATGCAGTGCACAGGGCCAAGGCCAGGGCCAGCGCCACCAACCTGCAAGCTGGATAATACACCTCCGTGGACTGGATTCAGCCTATGGGCCATATGTTTGATATTATATAGTTTGTGCAGTGAAAGTAGCAATAGAACCTGAAGACATAAACCATTATGTAGCAGCTTAGTTAATATTCAGATAGACATAAATGTGCAGTAGGACTTTAACATCTATAAGGCCCAAATCATTTATTTAGATTTACCAATAAAAATATTGTTTACTCAAAAGCTGAGCAGCCTGGCTATACACTTACAGCATAACAACTCAGCTGCTTAAGTCACTGACAAGCCAATAAATTAACTCTTCCATTCAGCAGCCCAGAATCAACATAAGGGTCAACAATTTGCCTACTAACAGAATAAAAATCACGGTAGCATTAACAAAACAGAAGTTTGTTGATGCTCCAAGTAAATGCTATTAGTTTCTCAAAAACTTGATGATTTATCGTGAGCAGGAAAAAAAACCTGTATTTCAGGCTATATTTACCCTTGTTATAAAAAAGTGATAACTCAAAATAGCACTATAGAAAAAATAGTGCAAAGAATAAATGAAAGATGACAAGGAAAGGAGGGAAAAAAGTATAAAATATTACTAGCTCAATACAGCCAAAGAGGATCCCTCAAGCCAAGATATCCTACTCCTAAAACAGAAATGACAAAACAAAGAAAAAAGTTAGGGTCAAGAGCTTAACTACCTTTACTGCAACAACATCCCCTGAAAGAATGTGGCTCATCAGGCAGGACATTTTAACACATGGACAATTAAAACGCATTGTTCTGAACAAGAAGCAGCAGCAGTCCCATACCACATTTCACTGGGTACTCTACCTTGCTCTAACTTTTCAGTGTTACTAAATGCCACTAGGGGGTGCTATAGGAGTAATGATATATAGCAAAGACCACATGAGTTTGCTGCCTTCTCAGTTACAATTTCATTTACAGAAAAATGTCAGTTCATAAATTACTCCAGGGTTACTAATGTTGAAATTAGGTGGTGTCTCATGAGCTGTTCAGACATGTGACTAAATAATGACCCTCAAAGATTCATAAATATATTCTCTCAGAAATAACAAAAAATAAGTTTCCTTCTTTGCCATCCCAGAGCAGTTTATTATGGATGCTGTTCTACTACATTAAGTCCCCTTCTATTTAAAAATAAGATGGCAAGAAACACCACAGCAGCCAAGTGAGTCAGTTAGCTGAGCTTTCATTCAGGTGTCATAAAACAAAATGTCAACGCTGTATATTTTCCTAATGGATAAAAAACACATAGCAGCAAACCTACTTCATCCATTTTCATACAAGTGCCAAAATCTGCCAGCTTCAGGTGCCCATGTTTATCCAAAAGCATGTTGTCAGGCTTCACATCTCTGTGGATCAAGCCCATGGAGTGGATTGCATCCAGAGCAAGAACAACTTCAGCTGTGTAGAATTTAGCCCATTTTTCAGGCACATCATAATTGCTCATAAGGTTTACAAGATCTCCACCTGGCATGTATTCCATTACCATGTACAGGTATTTGTCATCTTGAAAGGCACAAAACAGCTGAAACAAAATGGAGAGCAGATTATTTCAGAAAGGTATCTTAAGCAAGGGAAAGGGAGACATGGATGGATGGTATTTTGCATTTGTGTTTTAACAAACTCCAGATCTTCTGAGATTTTTAAGGTTATGGTACGGCAACATTTAGATTTTCGAGTTTTAGGCATTTCACATAGCATCTCAGTCTCAGAAAACTTAAAAGATTACTCATTCATTCCAATGACTAACCAACCATCTAGCCCTGTTTCTCAGCCTAAATCCAGCATAAAAAGACATTCTAAATTAGTTCCCTTGAGATGCCAGCATAATTCAAAGTTCTTGAAATAGCTAAATGATGACTTGTATCTCAAACAGTTTTAAAGATTCATGTATATATTATTCAGATATTTAGAAGCTATGGCATAACTGCTATTTAAAATTCAACAGTATTTATTACATCTCACTTCACCAGTCTGACATGACAAAAATAGGTTAAGTGATATAACCCTGAAGTGAGGAAGCTGAAGAATCTAACTTAAATGTTTAATTTTAATACCATTTTGGATCTAGTTACATTTACTATTTTAGTTACTAGCAGCATTAAAGTAAAATTATTTCTTTACAAAAGTATTTCAGACTTTTTTTCTGAGTAATACACTCCAGGCATTTTCATTTTTAAGTAACCTCCGCTTTAAGGTCAAGGGCATTACCATCTGCTTCCTCAGCGACTGGCATGCAACAAGTCTCAGAAATGGCTGCTCAGCCCATTTCTCAGAGAACAGGTTTAAACATGATGATAGTCATATTTTAGACTTGCTCAGTGATCTTCTATTACATAGTTTCATAGTTGGTAGGGTCGGAAGGGAACCAAGCAGGTCATCAAGTCTGACCCCCTGCCATGGCAGGAAAGAATGCTGGGGTCAAATGACCCCGGCTAGGTGATTATCCAGGTAGCTGCTGGCAGCCACAGAGCCCAGACTGGGGGGCAGGGGCTTTGGGTGGGGGGCAAGGGGCACAAGCAGGGCATCCTGCCATGTACCCCTTGCCCTCATTTTGTTTTTCTGCCATGCCAGCACTCCGGCACCTTCCGATTATCCAGCCTCCTTTTGAAGACCTCCAGGGTAGAAGCGAGAGCACCACTTCCCTTGGAAGTTGATTCAAGATCCTAGCTGCCCTGACAATACTGGCCCTCATATAAAATGGCAATTAAAAAGCCATTATTTAAGCATCCCCTATATCTCAATGACATTATAATACATGTATTAATTGGATAGAAAATTATATAAATATTTAAACTACTAATAAGCTTTATTTAGTTTTTTTTTCCTTTATAGCTCTCAGCCATTCAACAAAAGTGTTCCCCCTGAGGGAAAACAAAATGAAGACTTGCGCAAGATAATGGCAGTTAATAGCTGGAAACAGAATCACACCATCTTAAACCAAAGTGTTGTGTTGTATTCTATTGGACTATGCTGTCAAAATACAGCACTGCCATTTCATGGAAGGCATATGCATAACTATATTTTCTTACTCCAAAAGTAGTATGTATTAAATACATTGTACAACAAAAAAAATCATTGGTGTAAATATCTTATTCCTTTCAACAGTAAACGCTACTTAAAATTTTGAAAAGTAAAATTATTTTAGATTATTCTTGATATACCAAAATTTTCCTAAGCCACAGATTTAAACAAAAATGGCTTAATTATTAAAATACTCAAAGGCACTAGAGAGGATGCAGCCAAATTACACTCAGATTATATGACTGAAAACAAACTACATAATTCAGATTGAGTAATACATATATTTTCTCATTTAATACAATGTATAATTAATACAAGACACTTCTTGCTACAAGTAGTGTAGTTTAATCTAAAAAAACAGAGTATGCAATCAATGTTCCCTGTAAGCCAGGGGTCGGCAACCCCTGGTACATGTGTAGAGCGTGGCACGTGAGGCCATTTTGCTCGACACACCGCAGCCAGCCCCGGCTCCGGGAAGCTGCTGCCAGCGATGGAGCCCAGGCTGCTCTGAGCAGGGCTTGCAGCGTCCCAGCTGCCTGCTGGGAGCAGCCCGGGATCCCGGCCTGCAGCAGCTTCCCAGAGCCAGGGCAGCTGCATCCGGGAGGCTCCAAACAGCTGTGCCAGGCTCCGACATTAGCGCCGCACCAGCGCGTGCAGGCGCACCTCAGAACAGGCAGTGGGGGCGGGGCCTGAGGCAGCGCAGCCCCAGTCTCTCCCCCGCTCCTGGCACGGAGGTGATGAGCCTGGCGCAGCTGTTTGAAGCCAGCCCGGGCTCTGGGCAGCTGCAGCAAGCAGCGGGCTGGCTACAAGCCCGGGTAGCCACAGAGCCCGGGCTAGGGGGCAGGGGCTTTGGGTGGGGGGCAAAGGGCACAAGCAGGGCATCCTGCCATGTACCCCTTGCCCTCATTTTGTTTTTCTGCCATGCCAGCACTCCGGCACCTTCAGAGGTAGGCATTATGGTGTTTTTCGGCACTCCAGCCAAAAAGCGTTGCCTACCCCTGCTCTGAGTTATAGCAATCCGTGAGCGCACCACTTCAATCCTGCCTCTTAGGGGGAACCTTGATGGATACATCTTAGCGGGAACATTGCTGGTGAGCACCTCAAACCCACCAGTCCTCCCTCCCTCTGGTTTCTGCACCAAAGCTGAGAACCTTTCACTTGCCCTGAACCGAGCCTTTTCTGCTCAGTGGCTCCAGTTCTTCCCCTGAGGATGAGATTGCTCTTCATAATCTTAAAACTCAATCTCTCCTTTAAATCCTGAGCCTCAGCCCTGCCCTGAAAGCCCATGCCCTCTGAGACCTTGGCCTATACAGTACTTCTCAGCTGTTTGTTAATGGAAAGAACAGCCAAATCCCCTTTGCCCGAGGGTGAAGCTGGCAGTGCTCGAGGCGAAGCTCGCCCGAAGGGGCTGGGGAGCGGAGCAGTTCCTCAGATCCAGCGGATCCCGTGCCATGCCCAGCCCCAGCCCCCGTCCCTGCCTTGCCTTGGGGGCTGCTCCAGCTGGAGCTGCACTGTCCCTCCCCGCGGGGATGCCAGCGTGGCAAGGAGCGGAGCGGCCCCCGCTCAGCCGAACAGTAAGTGTACCGCGGTCCAGGGGCAGAGCCCAAAGTTTCTGGGAAGCCACAGCCCTGCTCCTCTCTGGGAAGGTCCTTGGTGCCAGGGGCCGCTGTCCCCGAGCCACAGCCAGCAGTGGAGCTCCTCTACGGTCCCGGCCGGAGCCCGGTTCCTCCAGCTGTGTGAACAACTTCCACAGTGCAGTTACTGCGCGGCAACATTTTTTATTGTGTGCAGCTGTGCACTCGCACAGCTTAGAGGGAACCATGTATGCAATTATGTTAGTTGTGATAAACATGCTAAAACTAGCAATTTTCATGTTGTAGGAAAGAAACTGGTTATCAAAAGGGGATTGAAGAATTTCTCACTATAGAATTATTTTGATAAGTTAGGTGCATCATATGTATTTAATGTCTTCTTTGAAGGACTCTATCAACGTTTTCTGAGTTTGCTCATCAAACAGACTACTTAATTAGCAAGTCAGTTGCTCATATATCACATAAAGCAAAAAGCTTTGTGCTCACATTTTAATATTTAAAATCAAAGCCACAAGATGAAGATGTTTAAAATTGTAACTTTTTAATTCTTATATTAAAGTACAAAGAATTTTTCATGCATTCATGTTTTTTGTCATTGAAGATTATAAAAAGTATTTATATAAACACAAGTTAAATCTACCCTTCCCTTACCTAATATATTCCATAACACACTTAACATTTGTAATATTGTAATTGTTCCCACTGCCTTAACAGTGAATCTGGCAGAACTAGAAAAGATAGGTAAAAAAGGCATGTCCGTTCCAACATATATCTGCAATCACTCTATAAGTTAGACCCCAAACTGAAACAATTTTTTAAAAATAAAACAAACAGTTACAAAACAAAATTATAAAAACGATCCTTACCTGAACAACCCATGGACTGTTGGCAAAGGCCATGATATCTCTTTCTTCCCAGAAAAAGGCTGAATCTGATCTTTTGATCATTTCAAATTTACTAAGAAGCTTCATTGCATAAACTTTCTGCGTCAATTTATGGCGAACCTATTGATTAAAAAAAAAAAAAGATGAGGGGGAGAATTAAAAATTCCAAAACAAACAGACAACATCAAGGAAAGTAGCTAGTAAGCTTAGTTTGTTTTCCATTGATACGACTAACTCCCTTAAAATAATAGATCTGTACAGCCATGAGCTCGTACAAAGTGAGAGAGTGCTAAAATGGAAGTGGGCAAAGTAACAGGAGTTACTGTTACGGAGATGCCTGGAGATATCTGGAAGGATAAGGGGGAGAGAGAGTTGTGGGGGGTCTCTACCATGCAATAAGCAAACTGTATATGCTCCACTTCCGAGGGACTCATTTGATCCGGAGGCTCCCTCTTGCAAAATACCTTCCAAGTAACAAAAGAAGAATCGGTGCATAAATAGGATTATTCCAAGAGAAACACAGTACATTCCTCTTTCCAAGGAATGAGAATGTCTCTGTGTCCATTATTACAGATACAAACATTTCAGGATATGCAGATCATGTAAATTTCCCAAACTTTAAAAGCTCTTACCCCAACCACCATAAAAACCAATACCAATTACATCTCCTTCACCCCCCCCCCAAATAATGTTAACATTCTAATCTTAATTTGCATGCAATGATTTAAGGAACAATGAAAGTTTTCTTTCCGTGTCTTGACAAAACTTTGGAATACTTCTCTCCCTGCTAAATCAAATGGCCATATTACAGCTAAACAGCAGATAAATACATTCTTCTACATAAAGAGTTACAAAGTTCTCTCTTTGTGGAGGAGAATGGCGATCACATGCATGCATACCAGATTTTTCCATCTCTGAGCAAAGGCAACAGCCAATAAAGAGGTTTCTTTTGGGGAGCAGGCGGAGCGGTTATAATCAATAGTTCAAGGGCATCTGAACACAGCATTTTCAAGGCTAGGTTGAGACTCCAGGGATTTGATTGGCAGTCATCATTGGATACCTTGACCCTATCCACTTAAACTCTTCTATTCAACTCCAAAGCAGGTGGAAGTAAGAAGTTAACGGGTTGAGGAAGCTACTTAAGAGCTCTTTCATTAACAAGCTTCATTGAGCTTCAAGGCTATCATAGCCAGAGGATTTTCTTTTGGTGAACAGTCTATAGATAGCTTCTGTGGTGCAGGCAGATCAGACTTTAGAGCAGTGATTCTCAACCACAGTGTCTTGGAGTGCCTTGAATTCCTTTCAGTGGTGCTGAGGTGTGCCATGCAATGCTAGCACTGTTTGGTGTGCGACCATAATTTACAGGATAAACCCTGAGGTTTCAAATAGGAATCTATAACATTAAAAACATTCTTCCCTGTTGATTGTGGTCTTTCCAAGTATTTTGCAACAGAAAAATTGCACTATTATTTTTATATAGTCACATGAGTGAAAACTGAGAGCTAGCATTTTGTGAGGAGAACCTCAAATCTAAAAAGGTTGAGAACCACTGCCTTAGAGTATGCACTGGTGGTGTTGGTCTTGAGGAAATAAGAGTATTCACCACCTATCCAATCTACCCTTTTCACCAGCCAGTCCACACAACTGAACTGCAAGACTGAGGTGGAAGAGGTCACTTTTGAATGAAGCCCTTTTTCCTAAAAAAAGGGTAAAGCAGAGAAGGTCTGAAGTGGACCCTCACCAAGCCATTCTAGAGACAATGGCCCCTAGGACCTTCATGATCAAAGGGAAGGTGATGGTATAAACCAGTGATTCTCAACCAGGGTGCCATGGGACCCTGGGTAACTTGAGATCATTTCAAGGGTGCCATGGGGTACCACACAAGGTTAGTAGTGCTAAGTGTAAAAACATGATTCACAAAATAAACACAGAGGTTTCAAATAGGAACCCATGGTGATAAAAAAATATTCAGCCCTATTGTGGTCTTTCTGAGCTCTCTGCAACAGAAGAACTGTTGAATTATTTTTCTGTAGTCAAAAAACAAGTGAAAACTAAGAGCTGGCATTTTCCAAGGGCTGCCTCACACCTAAAAAAGTTGAGAAACACTGATATAAGCTATATCCCCTTCCACAGAACAAAAAAGTCCTTGAGCCCATGTTTACAGACCTAAATGGGTAGTTTCTGACAGTACCTGAATAAATGAGGATAAAATTTAAAACTGTTCATTTTTCAGAATAGTAAGAATTCGAGAAGACTTTGATATGCTAGATGAACAGGAACTTGAGGACATGCATCATTTAAGCTGGTTAAGGTAAACGGTAGTCTCCCTGATCTGGGTCAAATATTTTATTAATTAGCAATCATATCTAGGATTGAGCAGTTTCTTGATATGTAAGAAGTACCTGGAGAAAAAAAAAAAAAGGGGGGGGGGGGGGGGGGGGGGGGGGGGGGGAGAGATGGGGGAGGGGACATGACATGACAAAATCTTGTATTCTCCCAGTCTAGGGAACATTGGTGCTCTCTCTAATTTCTGTCTGGAAGTAAGAGATAAAGGAAAGATGGAAAGAGGAATTCTACAAAATAAAACCCACTCAGAACCACTATCAAGAACCGCCTCTGATCCTTGGGTTCTAAATAATGTATCAAGTCAAGAAGAAAATTCTGATCCCCTTTTCAAAAGTCCAGCTGAGGGGGAATAAGTTTCTTTCAGCCTTTTTTTTTGCCCTGCAAAGACTTCCGTTTTGGACTTATGAAAAGTTCTACTGTAATCTGCATTACTTGGGCTCATGTCACTGGACATATCATATCTGCACATTTTCCACAGAACAACCACTCCCTCTCTGACCTCATAATCCTTGTGCTCAAACAGAATTTTACTAAACACCTCCAAAAGATGGGACTGGGAGCAGAAGTTCACAACTATACTGTACAGTAAAAAAATCTGGTCTGAATATAGACAGTGGCTTCATCATAACCTGACAAAAACTGCCAGTGATCGTCATGCACTTCACAAGTAATAACTAACCCCATCTTGAATGGCTTGGTTCTGCCATACACTAGATTGCCTCCTCTGCTATACTATTTGGGTACATTCATACTTCTTCATTCCTAGTTTACAGCCCTCCTCTATCCCTCTAAGCAGGATGCTTGCTTTGCATGGTCTTTTCTCTGATAGTTAGATCAACCTGTCTCTGCTTCTTCTTCAGACCTGACGAAGGACACTTGATACCAGAAAGCTTGTCCAATAGCTCTCCAACAATACAGTTAGTCCAAATAAAAGATATCACAAAAAAGCCTTGCCTCCCTGGAAATTTCTTTGTAGGAATGTGAGGCTGATGAAGAGAGACTGATGTTGAGAATTTATATTTGTTCATTTAGAAAGCTGGAGTGGAGAGATTTCTTTTGCAAGACCTCTCCTAGTACAGAACATCAAAACAAGCTGAAGCTCTTCAAAAGAAGGGAGACGAGATGGAGTTTAGCCAAAATACCACCCCCCCCCCCAAGGCTCATTGTTCTAAGTCGGAGAATCCCAGGAAGCTGGCTTCTAGTCAGAATGACTGTTATGTTGACTTGCTGAAATCATTTACTATAATAAGAGAGATTTCTGAATACTGCATGTTCCACAGTCCCCAAGAGTGATGGTTTCAACTGATTACTGGAACAGAGAGAATGCTGGCTTGTATGAAAAAGGCAGTAGGAAGACTGAACACATACCAACTATCTAAACCAGTGGCAGCCAAATGCACACTGTACCGACAAGCAAAGCTTTTCAAAAGTGCCCAGATCTAGAACAGACTAAAAGTAAAATGCATCCACAATGAAATATTGTCACTGCAAATTTACAATATCAATGGCAACGCTGGAACCTAGAAAAAAAAAAAATCACTGAAACGTCATTGTCAGATATGCATTTAGAACACACACGTGTGCTCTGCTGAAACAAAAAATACCAAGAGGTGAAAGTTATCTGGGGACCTGTGGAACAAAAGCATGGCAGAAAACCAACTGTTTGGGCGTTTTAAATGAGGTTTACAATTACTATGCATTTTTACTCTAATTTGTGTAACTCCATAGTTTAATATTTATTAAAGAAAAGTTTCAATACTACCAAATTCTTTGGGAATAATACTTTGGAGCAAAGAGTTCAAAGCTTAACAATAAATTATGAAAAAGATACTGCCTTTCATCTTTTAAAATGTGATGGTTTTTACGGTCAACAGGGTCATGTTGCTTTTCTAGCACCAGAAACAGTAACAATAAACTGGTTCAATGTTTCAATCTTCTCAATAGTTGTCATTATTTTATATATCATTATTCTGTCTCTGTCAACTGTCTGTTGATGGAGAAGAAGATAGTCTATTCAGGAAGGACAGTTGGGGGAAAGGAAGAAAGAGGCATTCCTTTGTAAAGAAGGGATGTATGTACCAGCGCTCAGATTAAAAATTCAGTGGGAAATAGCTCTGTTTGAGAGTCTCTGGGTAAAGATAAAAGGGGAGAAGGAAAACTAACAAAATCAGCCCAAGTACAGGACTTGGTGTATGGCATCTTTATAACTAGCCAGATACTGACAGGAAAGGATACAACAGGACTTACACTTTGCACAATTGTTCTGGAGCGTGCCAGGGTCATTTTTTTAATTTTATTTTGGAGAAAACTAGAAGAGAGGGCCTTCTAGACTTGATGCAGGCCAACAGTAAAGGACTGGTTCAGAGTATGAAAACAGAAGACAACTTGGATGACAGTAATTCTTAAATGATAAATTTTATCATTCTTAGAAAGATTTTATGATTCCAAAAGCAGCAAGCCTAAGGGAGAAATGAGTTCAGAGGAGTTTGCAGTTTCTTAAAGAAACAACATCAAGGGTAAAAACACAAAACTATCCCAGTATGAACAAAAGACAGAGGCTAGGTACAGACATTCAAAACCCCCCAAGGCAGGACTAATGTAAGTTATACGGTTTTCTGTAAGTGGTGTAGTTTAGATGGGTAGCAAACAGAACACGTATTCACCCGGGGGGGGGGGGGGGGTTTCCCCCGGGGGGGGGGGGGGGTGCTGCAAGGGGCTGGGAAATCTTAAACTGGGTTCCCCTAAACTTCTGCTCTCTTATAAGTATAGACTGGTTTCGTGTGCCCAACGTCTGTTCTGTTCTATTACAGCTACAGACTGGTTTCCGATCACTTACACCAGTAAAAGCGTAATGTTTGTACCTGGCCAAAAAGTGTAATAAGACACCAATCTGGATAAATCATGAGCTATTCAAAAATCAGAAAAATCTCAAGAAGGAAATACACAAAAAGCGAAAATTAGGTCTAATTACCAAGCCTGAGTATAAAAAAAAAAATACAAGAACATGCAGAGACAAAAATAAAAAAGATTATATTACAAAATAAAGTTCAATTGGCACAGAACATAAAAAGTAACAAAAATATTTTTGTAAATCAAACAGTAGGAAGATGAAGTCCAAGCAAAAAGTCCACTACTCAACAGGGACAAAAAATTAATGAGAGATTATACTGAAACGGCCAAACATTTTAATGCTTTATTTTTTTTTTTGCTTAATCTTTACTATGACAACTTAACTTTAACCAAATAGATAATTAACACCAATGATAAGGTAAAAACTCAGGCTAGACTACAGGATAAACATGTTAGAGACTATTTAGACAAGTTAGAAATCTTCAAATCAGATAAGCCCTATGAACTTCATCCTCCTGATACAGGATGAAGCAAATCTCAGAATCTCTGAGAAACTGTGGAAAACAGGTGCAGTTCCAGGAGACTTGAAAACGGTTAATATAATGCTTCTTTTTTCAAATGAGATATGAGAAAAAAGGATGACCAGGGAATTATACACCAGCCAGCCTAACTTCAATTCCTGAAAAGATACTGGAACCAATAATCTAACAGTCTATCTGTAAGTACGTAAAAGGTTACGTGAACAATAAATGCCACAATGGATTTTTCTAAAACAAGTCGTGTCAAACCAACCTAACATTCTTTTATGACAGGGCTGCAGGTCTTGTCGATAGGGGAGATATAGAAACAAATTCAAACAATATAGTCTAGAGAAAGGTACTATAAGGCGGGTACACAACCGAGAGAAATGTTTTCAAAAGTATGGCCAGATGTATCAAACGGAATTCCACAGGAGTCTGCCTTAGTCCCAATACTATTCAAGATTTAAATTAACTACCTGGATAATGGAATCAAGACAATGTCAAACTAGAAAGGGTTGCACACCCTTTGGAAAACAGGATTAGAGTTCAGAATGATCTGGACAAATTGAAAAAATGGTCTGAAATAACCAGGACAAGTGCAAAGAAGTACAGTGATGTAGAAATAAGTACTGCACATACAGTAAGGGAAACTGGGAACAACTGTGAAGAAAAAGGATCTGTGGGTTATAGTGGTCACAAATGGATTGTGATTCAACACATCATACTGCTGCAAAACGGTCAACGCTACACTGGGATATACAAACAGGAGTACTGCATGCAAGATGTGAAGTAATTCTTCCACTCTACTCGGCACTCACTAGGACACAGTTGGAATATCATGCCCAGTTACGGGCACTGAACCTGAAGAAAGATGTGAACAAAATGGAGACTCCAGACAAAAGAAACAAAAATGATCAGAGGGCTAGAAAGCATAAACCAAGAGGAAAAATTGAAAGAAGGCTCAAGTTTTGTGGGGAGAAGAGAAAAACGCCGAGTAATATATTTGAAGGCATGAAAACAGTTGTCAACTATGGAAGAAACTATTGCAAAAAGGAAGGTTAGTATCTGTTCTCCATGGGCCAGATTAAAAACAACCAAAGTGATACATGCCATGCAATGTCCTGCCTAAAAATTTAGGAACATGTGCCCACAGGCAAAATGAAACAAAAGTACAGCTGATATTCCTGGGGTCTGAAAACCTTGAAATGGAGACACCATGGAGCAAATCCTCACCAATCTTTTTGGCCAGGATTCACAGCAGCTACCACACTATGCAGAGCAGGGTGCAGACTTGCCGAGAGGAAGTGCAGAAAGGATGGAGCTATCTGGGGCCTAGTTTCCCATCTGGACTTGGGAGATATCTATGCAGTTTCTTGCACCCTTGACTTGGGCATTGCCAACAAGTTGGGTTTGGAATTCAATGCTTTCCCCCTGCATAGTGGTGATTGTTTTGTTGAACTGGCCATAAAAATTATACACCCTGATTAATACTTTTGTGATCCAAATGCCTATCAATAACAGCAAAGGAGAGCCCCAGTCCTGAGCACTCTCCTTTCAACTACTGTGCTGTCCCAAATTACTGTACTTTTCCTGCCAGAATCTTGTATCCTTTCCTACTTTTCATTTTCTTACACTTGTCTCTTGGATTACCTACCCATTTTGTGGGGGGGAGGGGGGAAAGCATGCTGCAGGGGGGGAGAATGGCAAAGACTACACTTGGGAGTTCTCTTTCACAGAAGCCAATTGCATTTATAAAATGATGCAGGCGTGGCAGCTCTGGGAACAGGTGCTATGCCCTGCTGCTGCTTGCCCAGCTGGGACAGGATGCAGGCATGGCTCACGCCAGGCGGAAGAGGGCTAATGGCAGCAGGACACAGCCCCCACTCCCAGTGCTACCACACTTGCATCCCCCCCCCCCAGCCCCCGCCCCAGCTGGGCAAGCGGCAGCAGGGC
>NW_005842006.1:2227856-2256392 GCF_000455745.1 Alligator sinensis
CGCCCCCCTGCCCCGGCTGGGCAGTTTGCCCCAGCCCCAGCCCCAATTCCCACCCCCTGCCCAGCACAACAGACTTACCAGCTGGAGGCAGCTGTGTCTAAGCTTAGTAAGGACTGCTGCCTGTTTAGTCTATGGCCAAATCTCTGAAGCAGTGCCGAATCTTTTCCAAATTGATTTGGAGGCTTCCAATTTGATTCTGACCTTTTAACTGGTCTCCCAATTAAATTTGAATTTGGAGATTCTGTCACTGAATTGGGCCAAATCTCCTCCGAATCGAATCGGCTACCGAAGCTTCATACACCCCTACTAGTCACCCTATCTGGGAGAGCACGCATAGGTCAGCTGGCAAAACAGACACTATTTTGTGTAACCTTTTTAAAGCCAACAGTTAAATGGAAGACCATTTGTATGCAACTTGCTCTGTGTGGTCCTTCATAAACTCCTAAGACAACAAAGGTTAGCAACACTGGAATCGTGAAATACAAATCTGTGATCCATAATGATTTTACTGCCCAGGGATGTGAGAAACAGCCTTAGCACACTCTGTACCCAGAGTTAGCCTTTCTATATTTTGTAAGCAGAAAGCTACCAAGAACAAGGATTATGCATGCCAGTTAGCCATATCATTCAAGTACAATCCAATATTTTGTAAGACACAATAGATAAAAATCAATAATATTTTCTCCAAAAAAACTTCACGCTGGTAGTACCTGAATACAACAAACTTCAAAAATTTGCCCAGTTTATTTCACTGTACTAAAATTTCATATAAAATCTTTTCAAAATAACAAAATAAAAAAAGGAAAGCAAACAACACCTCGAACTTATTAAGGTTTGCTGCAGCAAATACTGCATGGGGTCACCAACACTAACCCTGCCCAATATTATGGGTGAGAAGCTCGTAATTTTGTATTGTACAAGATTTTGATTTGAGCTTGAATTAATTTATATGAAGAGTGCTCAACCCCAGGACTATGGGCTACATCTGGCTCGTGAAGCTCCCCACAGGTCCAAGAATTTGGCAGTGGGAGTGGAGGCAGCTAAGTGCCACTGCCTTGCTATCAAATTTCCGGATCTGGATTGGATAGCACAGGCCTGCATGATAAATTAAGCACACAGCCAATCAGGGTGGTATGAGGCTAAGTCAAACAGTGCAGCGCAGCATGGAGCCTAGTGGAGCAGCATGGAGCCAAGCGGAACTACATGGGGCCTGATCCTAGGGCACAAGGTGCAATCTGGGTCACGAACCAGTTCTGCACCATTTATCCAGTCCGGATGGCGAAAAAATTAAGCATCGTTGATTTATGCCACTTAACTGTGCAAAATCTACATCTGGAACATCTGTATAGAGTAGATTGGAATAAGTATAGTTCTCTAGACATGCAATGGCCATGGAATGATCACGATCAGCAGTTCTGTTACTTCAGCTTCCTCTGCCCCATCACTAACAACAAATAATAAATCCTGATAGCAAAGAATCATCTTTAAATACTTGTATTTTATGGTCAAAATAAAGTCAAGATAAAAGGCTCACTTGAGCCTAGATGTCCTACCAAACTGGCATGGTTAAGGCATGCTGGTTTCTGTAGCCATCAGAACCAGGGTTAGCAAACATGTGGTAAACATGAACCCTGGCCACCTTTGATTCTCAATCCTAAATGATTTCTGTATTTTCTCACCTATAAACTGGATCTTTTTCACCAAAATCAGCTACTGAAACTTAGAGTGTGCATTATATACAAGGAAATCAGAGCCCAACAAGACTAGAAATTCTGTAGCAGGGAAACAGTAGCAGCATTAATTGCCGTGACTCTGGGAGCCATAACAATTAATGTCACTACCACTCCCCTGCTGCCAAATGGATAACATTGTCCTGCACATTGGACAAAGCTCAGTGCAAAATGGAAAGGCAGGACACATGCCCACCTTCCCTCCTCCCCAGCCGCTGCCAGCCGCATGGCCGGAGCAGAACCGAGTGGAGCAGGTGCAGATGTGGGCTGCACGCAGCAGGCTCCCTGCCCTGCTGCCTTTATCCTGGGCATCCCACACCGGCCGCACACCCCATGCCTGTCCAGCAGCAGGAGGCACAACTCCATACCACTGCCGCTGGCAGGCAGAGGGTGTCTTGCCAGGGCAGCGCAGCCAGTGCAGCCCCCAGGGGTGGGCAGCAGGGCAGGGAGCCCCAAGCCCACAGCCTGCATCTGCCCCTGTCCTGTACACAAATCTGGGGACACATATCCCCCCCCACACCCCTTAGGGAGTGCATGCAGAGGCGGGAAGCCACCCCTTCTCCTCCCCCCTGCCCCCCACTGTGGGGGCCTCAATCCTCCCTTCTCTTTCTGTGCCCCCTCCCCCCAATACAGACTTACCTGCAGGGAGCTGCTCTCCATGCTGCCTGGCTGCCTTGATGACCACATGCACGTGTGCAGGCGTACATGTGCATGTGGCATCCCTCGCATCCCACTCCTGGCAGCCCCAAACAGCCCCTTGCAGGCTGGAATACTGCCAGCCTGCAAGGGGAAATCCGTCACTTCCTAAACCTGGACCCCTGTAGGATACTGTGAATCCGGGACAAATGCTGTCCTGGGACCAGGACTTGAGGTTCCTATTTTGGGACTGTCCCACCCAATTAGGGATGGATCTTTACCCTAGGTCCCTGACAGACACACAGGGCTGGCAGTAGGCTCAGGAGCAGGCTCAAATAGCTGCTACTACTCTGTTCCTTGAAAGATGTTTTTAATTCACCCTGCCTCTTAAAAATTAGGCTATGTATATGTACACACACACACACACACACACACACACACACACACACACAGAGGAGGGGGAAGGAGGCATGCTGTATGAATTACAAACACAGTATTTATAGTTGGATGTGCTGGGGAGAAAGCCTTTAGTAAGTCTGGATCAAGGACAAAACTTGCACTCTCTCTCAAGATGCCTTACGCTCTCTGCCAGCACATGCCTAGAATGGACTACTGTATTCTATTCCCTACTAACTCTGCTGAGCCAAAACCAGGAGAGAGCAAACACATAAGACTTGAACCCTCACACTGCCATACAAAAAAAAAAAAATTCCAAGCGCAGCTTACATGAATCACATTCAAAACTTGCAAGTTACTTACGAGTCATGCAAATGGCATCAGGGTTAGCATTCTTCTCTTTCTTATTTATCTTTCAAGCTACTATTTCATTTTGGAAAGCATTTAAGACATTTTGCAAGCGAGATACTATACAAGCAGTTTCCATCTTTTTTTTAGTAATTTTGGCTACATACATTTTGGTAAATAACTTAGATTTACTGTCTTAATTAAATACTATCAGACTAAGTAAAAAAATAGGGAATGCAAACTTCTAATTTCATTCATTCAGTATGAATATGTTTATTGGTCAAGGTGTGTTAAATCTTGTAAGACAACCCTTTTTTTTTTTTTTTAGTTAAGTTACCCAGCTTGGGTGCAAATCATTATTGCAGGGAAAAATCAGTAATAAAAACAACAAATGTTGTCATAAGCCTCATAGGCAATGCTGTTTTTCTTCAACATGCTACTTATTGAAATACTCTGATCATTTTCTTGGCTTTGTTAGTATAATTTCACCAACCTTGACAAGAGAACTGCTAGCAATTTTAAAAATGGATTGTAAGGTTGTCTTATTTCACTGTAACTCCTGTAAATATTCCTAATACTTTACTGAACAGGGTTATTATTTGGAAACTGTTCTCAGAAAAAGGCAAAAATATTCATATGTATTCTGCAAAAGCTGTAGCGTATGAGCAATGTTTCTGGAATTTGCCAATAGGTGGCCCCAAAAATACTTAGAAATACTAAATTAACATTAAAAAAAAGTACACAAAATAATCCGTAATGCACATATTCATAGCTGGGACAAAGCAAATTCTGACAAGTAAGGCTTACAGAATAAAACTCAGTAAATTATTAGACCAGGTTTAATATAGGTATCTTCAGTGGCAACAGCTGTGCTCATTCAAATTCAGGTGTATGTTATCAAATGCACCTGTGGCAGAAGCTTTAACTTATTGTTGCTGCTGTGGATAAACAGATTCAGATAATCTAATACTACAACTCGCCTTTAGTAGAATATTTCATGTCATCCCTGACAAAATGGGTTCTCTCAGCCTGTTATACCTGTTTGAAGGGGTGGGGGGGCAGGGGAGGCTGTAGCATATTAAACATTCACTCATTCATCATGTTTAAAACAGAAGGGAGAAAAAGAACTATAAACTGGCTTAAAATAAAAAAAAACTGAAAATGACTAGAAGGATTCCTTTTGCCACCATCACTCAAGTGGCTCCACTTGTTCAAAGCAGGGTACTTTCAGCATCAGTTGCTTCTGCCAATCCTTTACAATTACAAATTTCCTGATAAATCTTTGCAAAAATGTCCCAAGCTACTAGTTCTGAGCATTCACAGGATTCAATATTTTAGCATTCACATGAATGTCACTGTCAAAAACCAAAAGACACTGGAACTGCGCAATAATTTTCACAAAGAAAGCAGCTTGTTGATCCAAAAAAAAAAAAAAGGATCTTGCATTGATTTACTTCTGGTCTAATTTCAATATTCATAAAGATTCATGATCATAAAACCCAGAAAAGCTTTCTAAAGAGTATTTGTTTTTCCAGTTGTTAGTACACTTTATGCTAGTCCTTTTAACATATTCCTTATGCATTGAAAAGTGCACTAAAATGCAGATTAAGGTGTTGGATTCCTCTTGAAGTCAATAGCTTTTGCCTTTTAGAATGAAAGAGAATGATAAATCATTGATAAACCCTGGGGCATACGGGAAAGAACCCTCAAACATAAGCTTCTTTTTAAACATCTTCATACTGTGACATTTATGTGAGTACCAGCAAGCTTGGTAAAATATTCCAGCTACTGGTTCAGCTCTCAAATGCAATCTATGCAAAAAAACCCCAACAAACTACCCAGTTTAGCCAGGGCTCACAATCTGGTGAATTTTAACTTCTGGAACATCTTGAAATTTACGGAGGATCTCCCAGGGCATGTCCAGATGAGCCCGCACATGGCTCTTGCCCCGCCTCAAACCCTTTTGAGGCGGGGCAAGAGGCACGTGTGGGAACGAAAAAATGTTCCCCGCACTGCAAATTTGCAGCACCAGGAGAAAAGTAGACCCCTGGATATCCAGGGGTCTAAAATAAATGGAACAAAAAAAAAACAGGGCAGGGCACAGTGGAGGTTGGGTCCTCCAGGGAGGCACTCTGGCTGTCAGAGCGTCTCCATGGTTGGCCCCTCACCCTGGTGCTGAGACACACACGGCCGACCAGGCTGCATGTTCAGCACCAGGGCTCCAGTGATGGTAAGTAAGGGGTCGGGGGAGGGGGCAGGGGCTGGAGGAGGGAGGAGGGGACCATGGGAGGGACCCCTGCTGGCCCCACCCGCTCCCCCAGCCCCCCCGATCCCTGCCCTGCCCAGCCCCCCAATTCCTGCCCGGCCCCTCCACCTGCACGACCCCCAGACCTCTGAACCCTGCCCAGCCCCTCCCCCTGATAGCCCCCAAGACCCCACCCAATCCCTGCCCAGCTGGGTCCTGCTGCCCGTGGGGCCCCTGTGCCACCTACACCAGGTCCTGCTGTCCTGAGCCTGGCCCAGCCAGATGGCTCAGGGGCCCTAAGGGTGGCAGGGCCTGGCACGCGGGGACCATGCGCCGCGCCAGGTCCTGCCACCAAGGACCTGGCCTGGCCAGGCAACAGAGGGACCCCAGGGCCAGCTGGACCCAAGTGGGCCCAGCACGCAGTCCCCATGCACCGTGCCGGGTCCTGCCACCAAGGGCCCAGCCCATTCAGTTGGCAAAGGGGCCCTGAGGATGGCAGGTCCTGCAACCAAGGGCCCGGCCTGGCCCGGCAACAGAGAGGTCCCAGGACCCATGTGCCACGCCAGGTCCTGGCAGCAAGGGCCTGGCCCGGTTGGGCAGCAGACCGTCCCCAGGGCCGGCAGGACCCGGCGCACAGTCCCTGCATGCCACACCAGGTCTTGCCGCCATGGCTCAGAGCGCCCCACTCCGCTGCTGCTACTAAAGGTAAATATGGGCCCTGGGTGGGGAGGCTGGGGCCCTCCAGGGTGCCTGGGACTCTGGGCAGCTGGGCTGAGACCCTGGGCAGGTGGGATGTGGCCCTCCAGGGTGCCTGGAACCACAGGCAGCAGGGCTGGGGCCCTGTGGCAGGGGGCATTCCATGTGCTGTGTGCGGGGGCTGCACCCTGGAGAGGCCAGGGGACCCACCCCTCCTGAGCAGCCCCCGACAAGGTCCCCCACACCCACAGTCCCCCCAGCAGTCACCCCACACTAACCCACATACCTTCACACATACACACCCCCACCTTCCCACCCCCTTCCTGCAAACACCACATCCCCCCATCACACACCCATCATGTGCAAAGAAAACCAAAAGTACACATCAACAAATACAGGTATTTAGAATTTATTTTTTCATGATGATGAGTCACGGGTAAGCTTCCACATTGCTTTAACATTGTAAATATACCAATAAAGCATTGCCCAACTGATTGCTCTCTCTCTCTCTGTTGTTGTGCGTGCGCGCGTGTGTGCAGAGTGGTCTTGTCGGCTAATTGTGGAAAAACATGGATTTGGGGATATTTTTAAAAATGGATTTGGGATGCTGCTGCAGCAGTCCAGCTGGCACAAGGGGTAGTGTCCCCAGGTACCAAGTGGCTGGGCCCCAGAAGCTCTGGAGAGGGAGGAGCCCTGAGCTGCTTGCCAGGGCAGCTTTTTGTATGGATGGGGCCAGGAAAGGGCAGCTTTTTATACTGCTGGGGACAGCGCAAGTGCGGGCCCCAGGCTCTAACTCCCCCTGGCTGCAGATCTGGGAGGAGCTAGGCAGGGTTATTTTGCCCCAAGTGGCACAATTTGCTCCACAACAAAGTGGGAAATACATGGTATTTGGTAGAAAACACGCAGAGCTACACCTAGGTCATCCCTGACCAGTAGCTGCCCAACCTCTTCTTGAACACCTCCAGTGATGAATAGTCCACAACTACCCTAGGTAGCCTATTCCACTGCCTCACAATTTGCACAGCAAATAAGTTTTCCTGGATATCCAATCTGAATTAACTTTGCTGCAACTTCAAGCCATTGGTCTGCATCCTTCTCTCTGCAGCAAGAGAAAAGGTACTTTCCCTGTTCTTCATGGCAGCTCTTTAAGTATTTGAAAACTGCTATCATGTCCCCTCTTGAGAGCCTTTTCCGCAAGTTGAATGTGTCTAGCTCCTTCAGTCTCACCTCACATGACTTGCCTTCCAAGCCCTTTGTTGCCCACCTCAGGACCCTCTCTAACTTTCCCATGTCCTTTTTAAAATGTGGAGCCCAGAACTCCAGATGAGGCCTAACCAGTTTTTTTCCATAGAGCTGCCATCCAGCTAGGTGTCCCCCATTTTGCATTTGTGTTTTAGACTATTCCTCTTGAGGTTTAGCACCTTGTATCTGTCCAAACCGAACTTCATCCTATTAGCTCTAGGCCAGTGGTTCCGAAACTCTGACTGTGCACCACCAATTTAAAAATGATACAACCTTAAGTACCACCAACACATTTTTCAGTTCAACCTTAAGTACCACCAGCAAATTTTTTTCAGATAAAGTCATTATAATAAGTCTGTTAATGTGTACCACTGACAGGCTGCCATCGTACCACTGGTGGTACCTGTACCACAGATTGGAAATTCCTGCTCTAGATCAACTTTCCAATCTGTTGAAATCCTTCTGAATTGTGCTCACATCTTCAACTTCTTTGCAATCCTTTCCAGTTTTGTGTCATCCACAAACTTGCTCAAGAAGTTTTCTATGACAGCATCCAAATCGTTAATAAACATATTGAACAGCACCTGGCCCAGGACAGACCCTTGTGGGACTCCACAGAAAACCTCCCACAATTCTGACACAGGCCCATTAATAACAACAACCCTTTGCTAGCAGCTATTGAGCCAGTTATCTATCCACCTTGGAGTAGTCTTTTCCAGCCCACATTTCTCCAATTTGTTTACAAGAAAGTCGTGCAAACCTTTCTCAAAAACCTTGCTGAAGTCCAGATACACTATATCCACAGCATTCCCTTCATCCATCCAAACAGCTACTTTGTCAAAGAAGGAGATCAGGTTAGTTTGGCATGATTTGCTTTTCATAAATCCAAGCTCATCTGGCCCTGCTGACTTTGAATTCATTTAGGCTCAGCAAAAGCTCTATAACCATTTCTTTTGTTAATCCCTCCCTCAGCTAGCCCTCTTCCTTACCTAATAGGGATTATCTGGACGTCTGACAACTTAATTGTTTTTGTGAAGTCTGAGGCAAAAGTAGCTGTTGAGCAGCTTTGTCTTCTTTGCATCTCCAGTTAGGAGTTCCCCCTGGCTTGTTAACAGAGGACCTAACTGAAGATGCAAAGGCAAAGCTACTCAACAGCTTCTCAGTCCTTCTTTTCTGGCCAACATACTTATAAAGCTTCATATTGTTGTCCTTAACCTCCTTTGCAAGGTACAGCTTGTTCTTCATCTTTGCTTTCCTGATTTTGACCCTTCATGTTCTTGCTATTTCCTGGTATGTGTCCTTGGTTACCTGCACATTTTTCCATTGTCTCCATGCTTTCCTTTTGCATTTGAGGCATTTTAGAAACCCCTTGTAGAGCCACATTGATCTCTTTGCAATTCTTCTTGTGCTTCCAATGTGTTATGACAGTTTCTTGTTGGGCTTCCAATACTGCACCCTTCAAACTCCCAGCCCTCCTGGGTGCCTTTATCCTTCAGTCTATCCTCCCATGACACTATGCCCATTAGCTCCTTGAGTTGGGTGAAATCTGCCTTTTTGAAATCTAGCATCCCGATTTTGCTGACCTCACGCTTTCCCCATCTTGGGATCTGGAATTCTATTGTATAATCCCAAATTACTTATCAACTTCGCATCCTCTACCAGCTCTTCTCTGTTGGCCAGGACAAGATCCAATATCCCCTAGGTGTGTCCTCCAGTTTCGGGAACAGAAAGCTGTCCTCCACACAAGTTAGGAACCAGCTTGACATTTTATGTTTGGCTGCAGTATTCATCCAGCAGATATATGGAAAATTTAAGTCTCCATCAGTATAGTACCATCCCATAGCTTTTGGACAGATTTGCCACCTGCTTGAAGAGTACTCATCCACCTCCTCTTCCTGTTTAGGTGGCCCATAATAAATCCCAACCATTATATCGGTGCCACATCTTTCACCTTTCATCTTTACCCAAATGCATTCTTCTTACTCCTGAACCAGGGAACAAGTGTATGCGTTTTTGATGTACAAGGCAACACCACCTTTTCTCCCAACTCTGTCCTTCCAAAACAGTGTAAACCTCAGTGTTCCCATTCTAGTCATAAGAGCTGTCCCACCAGGTCTCAGTGATGCCTACTTTTCACAGGCTGCAGTTTCCAGCTCATGTTATTCCCCATACTTCTCACATTTGTATACGTGCAATGGATGTATTTTGCATATCGACCTCCTTACTTTCCTTTTGTGCCACTTGTCACAGTCCTGTAGCTCTCTGGCCCTTTCTCAGGGTTGAGTTGCTTCTTCAAGTCCTTTCCCCTCTAGACTGAATGCTCTGTTGCTGGAGGGTTTTGATCACCATATCCCACGGAACCTAATTTAAAGCCCTCCTTTATTAGGTTCACCAGCCAATGCCCAAAGACACTTTTCTTCGTTCTTGTCAGATGGATCCCATCTCTTGATAGCAACGTTCCTCCCAAGAAAATCTGTCCCTTGTCAAAGAAGATGTAGCCTTCATGTCAACACCAGCATCTCAGCTATGCGTTCACTTCTAGGATATGACAGTCTCTGCCTGGACCCCTGTCTTCCATGGGAAGAATTGATGAGAATACCACTTGTACTCTAAGCTCCTTAAAAATCCTGCCAAGAGCCTCAAAGTCACCTCTAATCTGGTCAGTTTCGTTACTGGTGGTACTGTGGGTGCCTATGAAGACAAGCAGGAAGAGATAGTGGCCTGAAGGATGGATGAGCTTTTGCAGACTCTCTGACATCCTGAGTTCAGGCTCCAGGCAGGAAGCACACTTTCTGAGCTCCCAAATCTGGATGACAAATTGGCACCTCTGTTCCCCACAGAAGGGAGTCACCAACCACAACCACTCTTCTCTCCCTTGTTGGTTCAATGCTCCTGGAGCCCCCAACCTTGGGCCCTTGCACTTCCTGATCTCTAGGCTACTCCCTCTGCCTCATGCCTTCAGATGTCTTCTCTTATGCTTCTTACTCAGCAATTCCACCACAGAGTGCTTGATAGGGTTGGCAACCTATGCCTACAGGGCAGATTTGGACCATTATGAGAATGGATCTGACCTGCAGCAGCTTGAGGAATCAGCACCACACTCCAAACAGAGTGACAGAGAGGATGTCCCCATTGTCCTACTGCCTGTGTTCAGTTTAGACCCCGTGCGGCATTAGAGGTAGTGTCACCCAGGTTCAACTGCCTCACTTTTTACATTTATTCCCTCCATAGATTCTGCTGATAACCATGGGATGTGGAGCCTTACAGCCCATGGTGGGGTTGCAAGCAATAGGCTATGGTGGAAGAAGGTTGTCAGTCTTAGCTCTAGAGATATGGACAGTACTTTGCAAGAATTTGAGCTGCTAGATGACAACCTTCCAAGCCAAATCCTTTTATAGACACTGTGATACACCTTTATTTTCTCCCACAACTGAATTCATTGTATTTGTGCAAAATTCCATGAGGTTCCTGGAAGGCAAATCTCTGGAACTCAAAAAATGTAATGTTTTAAGTTAATTGTTGTCATTATTGATCCCTCACGATCTAGGACGATCACTCCCATGGGTCTGGTGAAGGATTGTAACTGAGTCTGTCGATGGCTAGAACTGCAGACTCTCTAGCAAATGCCATAGGTGGTGGTTAAAAGGAAGGTTGGACCACAGATTTCTCAATTTTGTTTCCTTTACTTCCATTTCTGTCTTTTTTTCTTCTGCCTTCAGGGCAAGATGGCTTTCCTCAAAGTAAGGTGTACGAAGGTGTCACCATGTAGCCCTGCCCCAGGCTAGTTTTTCCCAATTTGTGGTGTCAATGCCAGGCTGCTTAATGTTTGCCTTGAGGATGTTCTTGAAACGTTTCCTCTGTCCCCTGTGTGTCCTCTGTCCTTGGTTGAGTTGGTAGTCGTTTTGGTAAACATACACCAGATATGGGCACACAATGCCCTGTCCATGGCAACGGATGTTGAATAATCAATGCTTCCAACTGATAGCGTTAACGTCGGTGAGGACACTGGCATTTGTGCAATGATACTCTGACCAAAGATCTTCCAGAGGTAGCACTCGTGATGGTGTTCCAGCTTTTCAGGTGGTCATTGTAGGTCACCCAAGCTTCACAGCCATAGAAAAGAAGCGGGATTACCTACTTATATAGTAGGAAATTTGTTCGAGTCCTGATATCGTGATCATTGAACACATGATGATACAGTCTTTCAAAGGCAGAGCTGGCACATAGGATCCTATACTGGATCTCCTTGTCGATGCTGGCCTTCTTTGAGATATGGCTGCTGAGGTATGGAAAGTGTTCAACAATTCTCCAGCTCCTGTTCATCAATGAGGATATTTGGCAGGGAAGTAGACTGGCCCAGAACAGGCTGGTGAAGCACCTTTGTTTTTTCGATGCAAGGATTAGTCCCAGGCACTGGCATGCTTGAGAGAAGCAATTAAGGGCAATTTTTAGGTCCCCCCCACACATGTACAACGACAGCACAATCATTGGTATGCTGAAGTTCCACAATCAAGGCCAAAGTAACTTTGGTTTTGTTATGGAGGTAGGAGAGATTGAAAAGGTTCCCATCCATCCTGTACTCAATGCCAATTAGATGTAGCAGACAGTCATGGATGAGCATCTGGGCCACAAGAAAGATGGAAAAACAGAATCAATACAATCACGCAGCCCTCCTTGATGCCAGTTTGAATGGCAAAGGGCTCTGTAGTGGAGCCACTGCATAGAATGGAGGCAGTCACCTGGTCATGAAGGAGTTTTAGGATGGTGATAAATTTCTCTGGGCAGCCGATAATATCTTTCATAGGGCCTCATGGTTAACAGATTCGAATGCTTTAGTCCAAACAATAAAGGCCATATACAGTATCTGGTGCTGTTCTTGGCATTTTTCCAGGATCTGCCAGTCCACAAAAATCATGTCCATGAAGCCTCTCAATGGTCTGAAGCCACAATGAGACTCGAGAAGGATTTCCACAGCAAGACGGAGCAGTTGGTTCAGCAGAATTCAAGTAAGCACCTTCCCAGTGATGGAGAAGAGGGTGATACCTTTCATAGTTTCCAGTCAGACTTCTCTCCCTTTTTAACAGTGGTGACAATATTGCCATTCCTTAGGTCAGTGGGAATTCCCTCAGTTGATTTTGAGAAACAGTGTACAGAGCTTGTTGGTCATAGTGTCCCAATCAACTGTGAAGACCTCAACTGGTATACCATCAAGGCCAGACACTTTGTTATTCTTTATCTGTTTGATTGCTTCATGGACTTCTTCAGAGGTTGGTAGACTGGCAAGTGCTTCCCTCACTGGATGCTGAAGGACAGATTTTATGGTTTCATCAGCCACCATGGATTCTCAGTTCAGGGGCTATTGGTAGTGCTCCTTCCAGTGGTTTTTGATGGACTCGTCATCTTTGAGGAGTGTGCTGCCATCTTCAAAACTAAGCGGGATGAGTCCACAAGAGCTTGATCTGTAGACAGCCTTCATTACACTGAAGCAGCTCACATGTCATGATTGTTCACTAAATGTTGGATTTCTTTCCCCTTCTCTTCCTGCCATTTGTTTTTGATTTCTTTAATCTTCCTCTGGGCTTCAGCTTTAAGCCATCAAAAAGATCCCTGCTTGTGACTTGACATAGGATGGTTTTACCAGTCACAAAAAACTTTTCTCTTCTGATTGAGAAAGGCTTTGACCTCAGTACTGTTTTCATCAAGCCAGTCTTAATGGGTGATAAAGCCAATTGATTCTGTGCAAACCTCATGGATGGTCTCCTTTAGAGCTTGCCAATCTTCCTCAACACAAGTATTATCATTGCCAATCCTAAGATTGGTGAGTTTCTTGCTGAGATATGTTCGGAGGGCTTCACAGTGTCTAGAGTCTGAAGGCATTTGATGTTGTACGGTCTTCGGACTGATTTGGGTTGCTTTTAATTCATAACCTTAATGGCCATGATTAATCTAAGTGGTGATTGGTAAAGTAGCCATCAGCTCCTCTCATAACATGTGTGATACGAGTGTCTTTTGGATTACGTGCTCTTACCATGGTGTAGTTGAGATACCATTGTTTCAAGCAAGGGTGTTGCCATGTTGTTTTGTACCTATCACGTTGACTGAAAATAGTGTTAGTAATGACAAGGTCATGCTCTGCACATTTACTCAGTAAGAGGATGCCATTGGAATTGGCCTTGCCCACACCTTCCTTCCCAATGCTGCCCCTCCACACGTTAAAGTCCCAGCCAACTCTCAAATTGAAATCTCCAAGGAGGATGATCTTATCCTGTTTTGGGATTATAGTCAGGATTTCATCAAGGTCAGCATAAAACCATTCTTTCTGTGCTTCCTCATCATTGAATACTGAGGCGTATGCACTGGATGACAGCAGCAAACAAACTGTTGGTCAGTTGGAGGTAGAGATTCATGAGCGCTCGTTAATGCCAACAGGGAATTTGGCCATTCAGCTGATAATCTGGGTCTTAATGGCAAAACCACTGTTGCATATTTGCCTGTCATTTGCAGATTTCCCTTTCTAGAAGAACACATAGCCACCCCTTTCCTCCCTCAAATGGCCTTCACCTGCACATCTGGTCTTGCTGAGAGCAGTGATATCAATGCTGCATCATGAGAGTTCTTGGGTGACAATAGCTGTTCTATGTTCAGGTCTGTCGCTATTCAGTCATCTAGTAGGGTTCATACATTTCAGGATGCAAAGGACATTTTTGTTTTGACCATAATTTGAGTGATCCCCCTAGAAGCCACTATCCAGTCGGATAAGATAAGGTGGAACAGCCTGCTTGTGGCACCTTTTCTAGCATCTTTCCTATGTTGGGTGAGGAGTAGGGATCCTAAAAAGGACTGCTCAGTCACAATCGCAGCTGCTGAATCACCCTTCTGTCCCATTCCAAGGGTGAAGCAACCAACACATGACCGCCGCCTGGGTGTGGATCCATGATTAAGGACTCCCAGCAATCACTTTGTCCCCACTGCTGCTCATCCATCACCACAAGACTTTGTAGAAGTTATGGGTATTGGTAATTGGTTATTATGGTAGATACTGGATCCAGCAGAAGAAGGCCGTGCGTGACTTGTTTGATGTGAGGAGACCATTGAGCATCAGCAACCAAGAGGACAGTGGTTACTCTTCCACTGCAGCCTTCAAAGCCATTGAAAAGTATGCCTTCTTCATCTGCCTGCTCCACCATTGAGGTCTTTGTTAAACTAGTACACATGGATTGTAGAGTTGAATCTAGGCACTCAAATTCAGTACAGTAAACTTCTATGGTAAGATCTTCATTACCAAACAGAACACCAACAGCTAGATGCTTTCTATTTGCAACATCTATAATTTCATTAATGATTGCACAACAAAGGACAGACCTTTAAAATATTAGTCAACTTTTTATTGTAATAATTAGCCGATATTTCTTATATTAGGTGCCCTTTGCTCATGTTGCCTTTGTCTGTAACATGTAGATTTTTAAATACATTCCATAAAAGTCTACAATTTAGAAGTTGGCAAGTCTCTCTTGATCATGAAAAAAAACAAACCTGAGCTTCAGAATTCCTTGTTTTAACGTCAAGAGTTCTCATCAACAAAGTAATCACTGATGGGCCTTATGTGGTCTGAAACAGCCTTCATATTTTGTACACGAAACCTGGTTGTCAGGGCTTGGAGTGCAGATTTTCCAGCTTTATCTATTTTCAGAAACTTAGGACATGCTTTGCAAAGCTAGGCTATAGCTCATTTCTTGACTAGCCAATCCTTAAAAGCAGATTCCTGAAGTGAATTACCACAAGATGTCTGGGAATGTTTCCTTCATTTTCCTCTGAAACTAGGTGGGTTTTGAATTTCAACTGCTTTAACATCACTGTCTGACGTGCCCTATAGACCACAATGACAACACTTTATGCGGTAACCTACCATACTCACATTCTCAGATCCTTCTGCAATGCATGAACCAGTTAGACCACCAATTCAAAGCAGACTGAAAAGGCAGAAAAGTACTGGAGCAAAATGAAACTTTGGGGGAAAAAAACACCTGTAATACTTATTAAATATACATGTATACTTTCAACGAAGGAAATAACCTCAGATATACTGCAATATCTAGATTAAGAGACAAATTACCTGAAAGAGCCCTCTTCCTCCCCCTTGTTCAATAAAAGCTAAAATAGATTTAAAAAACTGAGAAGTGGAAACAATGAGAAGGAGAATATTTTCTTATTTTCCCTTCACCTTAGAAACAAATATCATAAGGCTGTTAAATGCATAGACAGTTTTCAACATTAGTTCAATTGGTTTTACATGTACTACATGCGCAGCACATTTTTAAAATGAAAAGTTGGTAAAATCTCTCTCTCTCCACACACACACACACACACACACACACACACCGCAATTTAAAAAAAATGTATAATTGTTGTCTTATCTTGGAACAGCACTCGGGAATCTTATCCAAAACAAAATAGCAAAGGAAACTATGGATGACTAAGATCAGGCCAGTAGATGGAGAGTTGGGGGGGGGAGGGGGTTAACCTAGAAAAAAATATATTTTAAATTTAAAAAAGTAACCCATTCTTAAATAGTCATCCAAATTCAGTTTTATACCTTGACCACACACTATTTTAAATTAAAAGCAAGAGTTAAGAAAATTAATTCTTAATTAAAAAACTTGTGTACTTAAATAATATGAATTAAATATGCAATAACCACTGGCCAAATTGTCAAGAGCAAGAGAGAACTGCAAGAAAAACATTGCTGGTCTTCTACCAAAAAGGGGGTTTCCTGACACTGTAACAACCTTCTATGGCCAAAAAAAAATCATCATGAACAAAACCTAAACACCCCAATTTTGATCAAGGCAATCTTTCAATTCTTTCCTTTTCTTCCATATCTTTCCTTTCCTTAACCATCATGTCTAAGTATTTTAGGAGCTATAATATTTTATTATCTTAAATACTTAAATATATTTATGTTATACTTCAGCACAGGAAACAGTTAAAGCCACTGCTTGAACACACTATTTCAACTTCAACAATTAATCACTTTGGTTACATTTATATCACAAATGTACTATTTAAAACAAGGAATGTGATACTAATTGCTATAAAGCAGAGATAACTAAATCCGTTTTTCAAACCTTACATATTTCCCATTACAATGTGTGACAGTGGAGGAATTTCTTGTTTGAACCATAAATCTCACTGATTTAATAAATCAGACAACTCATAGACATTCTTACCAGCTGCACTTCTCCAAAAGCACCTCTTCCAATCACTTTAACAACATCATAGTCTTCAGCTTTCATTTGTAAAGCTCGAATTTTTTTCACAATTTTCTCATCTAAAACAAATTAAAAGAATGGTGTCATAAAATACACATACAACAGAGTGCACATGTTTTTGGGAAAAGATGTGGTCAAATAGTTACAACCAGACATTTGAACACAAGCATTAAAACATTCAAAAAGCTTCTGTATTATCTTGATACTGTTTGCTTGGAACTAAAAGCCACTTGTCCATCTCAGTGAAGAGTAGTTTTCCTTATTTTCCAAAGTGAATACTGTTTTGTTTTCAGTTGTATTTCACATAATGCTTTCACAGTAATATAAAATTGACAAGCTTTCAAAAAACTCCAGCCAGAGAGTCAATGGGCCAAATCTGTGATGTCAGACTTTTAATGTACTGCCACCATCCACTAACCTGATAACAGAGGAATGGTGAGGAGGACCTGGTACATTCATTCAGCAGCTTAGCAAGTGCAACCTACTAGCATAAACTTGCACAATTCAATAGTACTTAAGTGGTTAAATAAAAAACTCAGTAAACCTTTTTTTTAAATTACAACTCAAGGCTCATTTATACAGAGATGTTACCTTGGATAAAAAAATTAGTTAATTCTCAAGGTTGCAATCAAATTACACTGCATTAATGTGTATGCAAGTGGTGTACACACCACTTTGTTCTAACTCAGGATACTTTCCTTGATGATTGTGTCCACACAACTCTATATGTTTGAATAAATGGCAAAGCATTCTTTGCATGTAGTCCATAATGCAATATTTCATTGCTCTGCTCTACACACTAATTCTTCTTGAAGTGCATTATGGGATGAGTGTTCAAAGCCAAGAGAATCTGGACTATGACGTGATAAGGCATTAGGGAACAGTCATAACTTATTGACTGTATTGTATTATTGGTTTAAATGTTATTAAAATGTTTAAGTCATGGGCTTTTTAGAGATTGGATTTCTCATTAAACCTTAAAAACTACTCTTGCAAGAAATGAAAAAAAAAAAGGGAGCTATTAAGGCAAATCCTCAAAGCATCTGTTACATGCAATGTCAGTTTTGAAGTTTTACCTGTTCCAGCCTCCCACTCACTTCTAAGAACAAGAACAGAGCCTAGTTTGACCCAATTCAAAACACTCTTGACAAACAAAACATACTAAACTGCATAAAATAATGGTTCCCTGATCAAGAGAGGGAGATGCATCTGGGAACAGATAGGGGCAAGATTGAACAACAGAACCAGGTCAGATGGGAAGAGCTGAAGTAACTTAGACTTTCCAGGGAATCTGTGTGTGACCACCCATTATGGTAAACACAAACAGAATTTCCTTTGGCTTTAAGGTATATGTTTTCTATTAAGTGTTTTTGTCCTGAATAAATGATGTCTTGTTTTAAAGAAAAAAATAGTGATCTCTTTTACTGGCCCAGCAAAAACCCCTCAACTCTCATACATTTCCTGGACCATCACAGATATAAGACCACTCCAACCCCATTACAATATACAGAATTGCTAGTAAGCAGTAATAGAAGTGAAAGCTAGGAGTGCAGAAATGAAAATAAAGCACAAAGAAAAATCATGAAAGATGAGTCACGAGCAAATGAAAAAAAGCTGTCTGGTTGAGTATTGCAGATATAGCTACAGTTAACCTCTCAAGCGGACGAAAGCAGAGGTGACGAACCCATTATCTTCTGAGGACCGCAAAAGAAATGATACTCCAAAGCTGTAAAGAGCATTCAGATCTGCAGGAGCGATGGTAAAAGCGAGAGTGATCTTGGAGACTACTTCCTGGAGATCAACAGGAATTAGGCCAGCATCCAGCAGTATCTATACTACTACTCCACAGTGGAAAAGGCTGCCATTTTAAGGAAGAAAACTACAGATGGAGAAAGACTGAGCTTGGAGGCTCAGCAACCACCTACACCCAAGACAAACTGCATCAATACAAGCAAGAAGAGAGAATAAAGCAGAAGCAGAAGGGGGATGAAAGAGAGAGAGAAAAAAAAGAGGGGGGGTACCAGCACCTAGAGAGAATGCACCAGCATTTCCTGTCTTCAGTAATGGGTAAAGACCCTTTATTATCTGCTTCCTCAGGTGGCAAAGACTCCTTACTGTGGCCTCTCTTTAGGGCTAGGGTTGACTGATACATTTGCAAGTGATGTGCACTGTGAATTAAGTACACCCTGGGGAATCATGCAATTATGCGCCCATGCAAATTTGCACATATCATGCATGATCATGCATAATTTTACATAATTTAACCCAGGCAGGCTCTGTGCCTCCACCTCTGCAGGGCTCCCAGCATTCCAGCTGGAAGCCCCATGTGGAGGTACCGAGTGCAGTGGCACATGATTGGAAAGTTGGTAAGTGGGAGGGAGCTCCTGCCTGAAGTGGGGAAGGGGGCCGGGGATTTGCGGATGGGTGTGGGCCATCGGACTGGGTCGGCCAGCTCTGTGCCTCCACGTGGGGCTTCCAAGCACTCCAGTGGGAAGCCACATGTGGAGGCAAGCAGGAGCCCATCCGGCCCAATGCCTTCATGTGTAGCTTCCCACTGGAGTGCTGGAAGCCCCACATGAAGGCAAGGAGACGGCCCAGCCCGATGGCGTGCAGCTCCTGCCTGCAGTGTCGCAAGCCCCACATGGTGGTATGGAGCCAGCCTGGTCTGGTCCAAAGGCATGTGCCAGCAGGTCAGGCCAGCTCCATGCCACCACGTGCAGCCCCCAGGACTTAGCCAAAACTACACGCCAATGAGGGCTCTGCTTGCCGTAGCCATGAGCACCACAAGGATGCACCACCTACTGTTGCTGAGCCACCAGCAGCAGAGCCTGTGCACCACTGGGGGGGGAGAAGAAACGTGTGGTGGGGTGCTCACATCCACACACAAACCCCACACCAACCCCCACACACCCCACACATTCCCATACTCTCCCACACACCCTCAAAAACCCCACACCTTCACAAAGTCCTCCATACCCCTCATATCCCCCCTTCCACATGCACACCCCACACCCACCCCCAACCATATAAAGTACATGCATACATTTCTAAAGAAGGTTCAAATAGTGTTACTTTTAGTTTAATTTGTAAAAAAATAAAAGTAATTAATTTTGCAAATTTTTTATTTTGTGCATGTAAAATTTTGATTTTTTCTGTGCATAGTTCCCTGTGGTGTAATAAAGGTTGATGTTACAGCGGTCTGGTACCTTATTGGTCTCCATTACCAACAGCAGAAGCTTTAAAACACTTTAATCCATGCGGCTATCTTATCTGAGATACAAAACATAATTGCAGCTGATGCTTGCACCCCAGATGCTTGTATATATTTTACAGCGTATAAATTCAGAACAACTCTCCCCTGCAGGGGAGAGAGGTTAAGTTAATGGGAGACCATTAAAAGGACAAAATTACACTAATTGTCCAAACTGTAGTCCAGTGGATCTCAACATTTTTAGACTCAAAGCACCCCTCAGAAAATGTCAGTGTTCATTTGTTCTTTGCAACAGAACGTTCTGTAGTCAAAGAGCTAAGAAACACACAATGGACCAGAACGTTTTTAACACTACGGCTATTTGAAACCTCTGGGTTTAATCAGGTGAATCACATTTGCACATCTACCAGTGCTAACCTTGCCTGGAATCCCACAACTCCCTTGAAAGGATTTCAAGGCACCTCTGGGTGCCATGGCACACTGGTTGAGAAATACTGCTCCAGTCAAACAACATGTAACAAAATCATATCAAATACTGAAAGGGTGTAACACCAGAGAGTAAAGGTTACAAATGTGAAAACATCTGCACTACCTACAGCTCAGGTTTCTGTACTGACACAGGAGAGATCAGGAATGCTGGCTAGTGGGAGTGTTAGAACATATACCTATGAACTATTTATTGCTTGGAAATTGCATTAAAATCTGGGAAAATCTAGCTTTTTATTATGAAAGAGATGCATGTTTGAATTGGACTCTGACAGCAGACTACAAAAATACACATGAAGGTTAAAGTGCATGGAGTACCTGACAGAAGTCATCCTCTCCTTTTTGCCACAGGTAGGGGGAAGAACTGTTACACTCAAGTTACCTCCTTAGAGTCTTCGCAAAAAAAGAAATCAGAAGTAGGGAGGGCAGGGAGATACTTTTACTCCTGGTGTGGCTATGTAAATTAGGTCACTGCCTGCCTTTATATTTGTACCTTACAGGCCAAATAAATGAGAGATGTGTAGGCTTTCATAAGCAGCAGCTTATAAAGTGAAAATCTCCCCTTGTCTTCTGCGTGACTTCAGACTAAAATGGCTAACTACCTCCCTGCCTTTATACAAGACAACAGCTATGGACAAATATACATCTCAGCCATTTTAAAAAGGGCAAGAGAAGGTGCTGCTTGGGAGCATGCAGCAGTTGTTTCTAACTCAGTGGTTCTCAACCAGGATCCTGCAAGACCCTTTAAGGGGTGCTGCAGTGCAGGCACAGCCAGATTAAGATGTCCCATACACCCTATGTGGAGCCAGATCAGCGGGTGCAGCAAAAACATGCACTTCTACTTGCATTAGGTAAATCGCTTTGAGGCATGTGGGGCAGTTCCTCCTGGCCTCCATGGCAGCAGCACTCCAGATGAGAAGCACTGCGGAAGGTGAGGCAGTACAACTGTGATTCTCAACTGGGATGCCACTAAATTCAGAAGAGTTATGGAGGAGTACCTTGAATCTAAAAAGGTTGGAACTACTGTTTTAACAGTTGCACTCTTGTGAGTCTGTAGCAATACAAGCTAGCTAAGTTGTCCTAACTCTCACCTTGCTTTGTTCAGGGTCAAAGCTGGAGTGGTTTTACTACACTTATATCACTAGAGCAGGGGCATCAAACTCATCAGGCTCAGCAGGTTAAATGACTGGCACAGGGCTGGTCCACAGGATAGATGAGTGGCATCCAGCACACAGGACTGGTCCAATGTGGGCCTTGTGCTCTGCGTGCAGTGAGTTGGGCCAGTCCAGCACATGCAGCATGCAGATCCAGTCTGAAACCCACACATGGCACTGCAGGCCAGATGTTAGGGCAGGGCTCCATGGGCTAGATTCATGTGTGTACCATGCATCTTTGACATCTCTGTACTAGATAATTACACAGATGTTACAATTGTATCAGAATAGCTTGTAGCAGTATCCTCTGCTTAGTCAATGCAATTGTTATGTTTATCTATATCCAATGGAGAGCACTGTCGTAGCTGAGATTCCTATCAGGTGTAGGAAAACTTAAGACAACTGTTCCTGCCACAGCTGCTTAACTACCCCAGACTGAGGAAACTAAGGTAGTTAGAAATACTGCCACCAACATGTACAAGAATGAGAAAACCCTAAAAAAAAATTAAATAACTGCTTAGGAGTTTGTAGAAGGACCAACAATCAAGGAGGAAGGGGATGGTCCATGACAGCCTGAGGTTTGTGAAAATGTGGATGACTTTAAGCAGGATGAGAGACACCACCCCCCCCCCCCCCCACCCCCTCCTCCCGCCTCCCCCTGGGGGGAGGACCCCGGAAACTTCTCATCTCATCTCAACTGGGGAGGAAGACAACTCCATAACCCTCACACGCACAAGAAATAAAAACAGGTAGGAGGGGTGGGAGATGGCTCACTCACTGCCTCCTCTCCCCAAGGAAACTCTTAATGATGCCACTAGGATTTCCTATACCCTGACCTACAGGGTAAAGAAGGAGTTTTGACCTTCCAGAAGGATAAAAGATACTCCTTTGTCAGTGGTTTGGAGTCATTCAAATATTAAAAAGTACCTTGAGAGGAACCTGGCATATTCCAGTTTCTCCATCTGACCAAGGAGGAAACACCTAAGCTAGTCATGGCAGCTCAAAGTTTGATGGGAAAAAAAGGCATCATCTGTGTTTTGTATCAGCCAGATGAGAGATGGGAGTGGAAGGACTAAGTTTCAGTTTTGTACACAATGGTTTTGAGATCACAGAAGTAAAGGGGGTTAATGTCCACATATTCATACATGGGATAGTTTTCAAACAAGTCAGCACTATTCAGTTTTACTGATTAATACACGAATTAGATGACATTTAAAATTATGATAGTAAAAAAAAAAAAGTAGTATAGACTTTCCCAGAATACTGGACTCATAACTCATTTTAATACTCTACATGATTTGTAAGGTTTTTTTTTTCCTCTTACTGTAAACTGCCTTGTTGGGAATATAAATCCATAAATAAATAAATAGTAGACAGTCTTTCCTATGTCCTCCTTGAAAGGGGGAGATGCAAGAAATGATGGAATCGTGGAATATTTGAAGACTACTGTGTTCCCTGTACAAATACTACATGTATCATTATAGACTTATTAATGATTGTATCTCTAGCTAAATAGCTAAGAAAAAATGGTTCCTGACAGATCTAAAAAAAGACAGTGGGAAGTAATGAAAGAAAATCTCCAGCACTGGCACGTTACATACAACAAGTGTTTTGGCATTTCACCTTTTCCCCACTCCCTCCTTTCCCAGTGCTTGGAAGGGGGACAGAGGCAGTAAGTGTGGCCAATGGTCATGAGAAATAAAACTTTAAAGCTTTAAGTCTTTGGCACAGATGCTATTTTGAGCATCCTGGTGAGATAGAAGATTAAATACTGAGCAGATGGAGAGAGTCTCCTAGCTCTGCTCAACTTGGCAGAGGACAGCCAGTGCCTGGAATAACGTATCATAATACATAATGCATGGGGGATTTAATTAAATTTCTCATAATGCTTTCTGGTACAGCTCTTATCCATAGCATTTTCATGTTGGCTGTTGATGGAGCTTCCCTTCAAGGCAATTACACAAGGAGCCATCAAAGCAAACAGCCATATTGGAATGTCTGAATCTGCCAAATTATATTAGATCTTGGCTACCAAAAACAAGCTAGTTCTTCTTGACCACTACAATACATGTGGGATCATAAAACTTACCCTAAGGCCTAGGACACCTGCTTTATCATCCCAGGTACTTCATCACTTACAAAAATACAGTCCCAAGTAGTGAGAATTACAGAGTTCACACTTGTCTTCATGTATATCTGCTGGATCTCCTTTATTCTGACTTAGTACTAGTAAAGTTCAAGTGTGTCCCCTCTTCTTCATTAGCTTTAGCAAGTTCTCGTAGATTACTGCATTAGTGACTTCTCCAGAGGGAGATTGGTTTTCTTGTCTAGAAAGCTATAAGTCAATCCAGGAGCTCTACAGAGAGCTATGAAAGAGGCCTTGCACACGATGACAGACAGGGATGCCATAACATGCAACTGAAGGTGTATGAACACATTACTACCTGGTATCAAAAAAGAGCTAGCATTTAACCAGACAGTGAACATCTAGGCAAGGATGAATGAGGAGCAAGCAATGGAAGGCACACCAGACAGCCTGAGATGGGTATGAATCAATGCAGTGTAGTACAGCAGCTCAAAGACTGCTGTATAGTAATTATGAACACATCCATATCAACCCTAAAGCAATAAATGCATTGCAAAAATTAGTCACTCCTGTTCCAAGGAGAATTACTTACCGCAACTTAAAGAAGCCAAATAAGTCACTTTAAAAAAAGAGTGTGTGGATGCAAGTTACAGTTAATCCAATGCAATGGACATAGGCACAGAAGTGCTCAGTAAACTCCAGAATTATGTTCACAATGAACTTTTGGGAAAAATTCTTTAATGTGGACAAGACCTCAAAGATGCATACTGAACAGAGCTTGTAGCCAAACTACGGGGCTTTGAAAACTTTTTGAATATGGTAGGAGGACTCTTGGCATAACCAAAAAGATAAATATAGTAAGATTTCATAATAATATGTCACTTCATATACTGGCATTCTATTTACTACATAATACAATAAAACCTCAGTAATAACAACTGAGAGATATGTAGGGGAAAAAAAGTGTTAGATGGCACTTACAAATATTTTGTTAATACAGGTTTCCCTTGCCAACCACGGCTTTGCCAACCATGGTTTTGAGAATCCACACTTAATAGTCCTTATAGCATTTTGGCTACCACGGTATACAGTTCTGAGTAACCATGGTTTTCTGTGGCTGTGCACCACCTGACACCTGCTATTTTCCCCCATAAGCCTTTTGTCTTGCCAACCACGGTTTTGCTAACCACAGGAACTTTCAGGAACCTAACCCCAGCAGTTGGTGAGGGAAAGCTGTATACTAAAGTTTTAGCAACAAAACAGCATAAGAGCAATCGGATATTAAGCCTGTACTGAGAAGATTTTTTATGTACAGTATACAGCTCAGGGTGATGGCAAAGTGTAAATGAGTAATATATTGTATTTCTGGTCATTTAGCTTCAAAGGCTGTTTTACTAAAGTCATATCAGCATCAGAGATGTTTAAAAGCAACTTACATCTATTTAAGAAATTATCTATGTTCTTGTTTTTCCTCAGTGCTGGATAATCCAGATCAAGAACCAATGAATTCAGGCCATCCTGTAAAATAAATAAATAAATAAATAAATAAATAAATAAATAAAAATTCATTATAATCACGCATCTGGAACTTCCAAAATTAAAAGCTATCCAAATTACTGTAATAGCTGAAGTTCTATACAACTCAAGCACAGACTACAAACCTATCATGCAAATCAAATTACCTGGAGGGACTTATTGCCACAGGATGCTATAGAAGAGAATATAACTAGATTAAAAAAGTAATTAGGCATACTTCTAGAGGATACACTCATCAAGGACCAAACCTAACAGTCAGTATGAACTCCCAGCTCAGTAGTTCCCTAAACTTATGACTGCTGGTAACTGAAAAGGTATGGCAAGATACAGAAACTTGAGCAGTCTACTCCTACCCTATTTCTAAAATCCACTGCTTTACAGTATAAGCCTGTGGTCCATGGACCCCTAGGTCTAGGGTGTTCGTGAAAGATGACTCTGATCAATAAGACGTATGTGAATAGACCACAGTTACAATTCAGAGTGGTCTACACCTCCATTAGAAAATTTTTAGGGGTGCACAAACAAAAAAAGGTTGAAAACCATTGCTCTAAAGAATATGCAACTTGCCAAGGTCACAGATTGGATACAGGGCTGGATGGATCCTTGGTCTCACCCAGTATGTCATTTCTTAAATTACACCCTGGGGAATTATGCAATTATGTGCCCGCACAATTTTGTGCATAAAAGGCATGAATGCGCATAATTGCATAATTCAGCATAATTTAACTGCAGCAAGTTCTGTGCTTCCACCTCCATGACGAGGAGCTGCGCGACTAGACAGCTAGGTAAGTGGGGAGGGGAGCTCCTGCCTGCAGCATCCTCCCAGTGCCCCCAGTGCCCACTCTGAGCCAACCCCCAACAAGAAGAGACCCAAGCAGCCCTAGCTGCAACCCACCCCACACAGATCTGGGGTGCACATGCCCCCCCCCGCCCTCCTGGGGTGCAAACAGCAGCAGGAGCTGCTTCCCCCACGAGCTGTGCCGCCCCCCCCTGCCCTGCCTAGGCAGCCCCTGCCCCCTCCATAACTGCGGGGGGCATTGATCTGCCCAGCCCCCACACCTCTTCCCTCCCCCCTCCCCTTCCACCACACCAGACTTACCAGCTGGAGGCAGCTGTGTCAGAAATTGGATTGGTATTGGCCAATATGCCTCCTTAAATAATAGGCTAATCAATATCAGCCCTAAAAAGCTCCATCAGTGCAACCCTAGTCAGTAGGTATGGGCTGTGCGCCATCAGGCCAGGCCAGCCAACCAGCTCAGTGCCTCCACCTGGGGCTGCCAGCACTTTACCAGTAAGCCACATGTGGAGGCCAGCAGAAGCCTGCCCAGCCTTATGGCATGAGACACCATGCCTCCATGTGCAGCTTCTCACTGGAGTGCTGGAAGCCCTACATGCATCTGGGAGCTGCGCAACATTGGGCCAGGTGGGAAGCCACACATGGAGGCATAAAGTTGTGTGCCATCAGGCCAGGCAGGCTTCTGCTTGCCTCCACATGCAGCTTCCCACTAGAGTGCTAGAAGCCCCATGTGGAAGCATGAAGCCCACCCGGCCTGATGATGCATGGCTTCTGGTCCACAAGCCATAGGGCTGAGCCAGCTGGCTCTGTGCCTCCACATGGGGATTCTAGTACTCCAGCAGGAAGCCGTACATGGAGGCACGAAGCCTACCTGGCCCAATGCCATGCAGCTCTGACCTGCAGTGCCACAAGCCCCACAGACAGGCATGAAGCCAGCCTGGTCTGGTCTGAAAGTGTGTGCCAGCAAACTGGTCCAGTTCCATGCCAGGATGTGCAGGCCCTGGGAATCAGCCAGAGACATGCACCACCAGGGGCTCTGCCTGCTCCAGCCATGAGCACCCTAAGGACCCGCTGCTGCTGAGCCACCAGCAGCGGGGGAAGTGCACCATAGGAGAGTAGTTGGGGGGCCCCCCCACCTTTACAATCCCCCCCATACATATACCCCACCCCCCAACAATACAAAGGTACTTGCATTTATTTCTAAAGTAGGCTTAAATAGTGTTATATTTAGTTTAATTTGTAACACAAAATTTTAAAAAGTAATTAATTTTGCATAATTTTGAGTTCTGCACCCAGCCCGCATGCTTTGCTCCCACACTCATGCGCGGGAGGGCCCTGGCCCTGGCCAGCACACACCGCTTCTGGGCAGGGCCACTGCTGCAATTGCTGGGGTACTTGTTCATTTTGTCCAGCCCCCAGCAGCTCCTCATTGACTCCAGGTAGCAGGTAGGGAAGCTGCAGCTGGGCAGGAATGCAGAGTGTGTGGCTGGGGGTGGGGGGAGCGGCAGGAGCATACAGCTCAGGTGAGCAGGGTGCGAGTGCGTGAGGGAGGGAGGGGGGATGTGGGAACTCACACACACACACACACACACACACACACCCCTCCCATAGGGGACAGCCCCCACTGCCAGCAGTAGCAGGCAGCTGGCCCCAAGGGTGCTCATGGCCCACATAGGTGCAGTTGACTGGTGGCATGTGGCTCCAGCCAGTTCCGGGAGCTGCACATGGTGGCAAGGAGCAGAGCCAGGCCAGCTGCTTCTATTGTGTGGGGCTCACATGCAGCTTCCGGCTCTTGCGCACCACCAAGCGATGGAGCTGGCTGCCTGGCCCTGCTCCCTGCCACCACACCTAAGTCCCAGGACTTCACCAGGAAGCAGCCCTGCATTTCTGACAGAGTACTGGTGGTGTGCGAGTATTGGAAGTTGCATGTGAGCCCTGTGTAATACAGGCAAGCTGGCCTGGCTCAGTTTCCTTGCCACCATGCACAGATACTGGAATTGGCTGGAGCTGTGCGCCACCAGGCAGCTGCACTTGTGTGGGCCACAAGTACCCTGAAGGACTGCTGCCTGCTGCTGCTGCTGCCAGATGTGAGGGCTGTGCGCCATGGGAGGGTATGTGGGGGGGTCCCTACTCCCCCACCCTCCTTCACACCCCACACTCCCATCCTGCCCACACCCCCCCAAGATACACAGCTACATCCCCCAACATACCCTACATCCCCACACAGCCATACAACCTCACATCCCACACACGCCCCCGACAGTACACCATACACACAACCCACACCCCACATACTCCCCTCCACACAAAATTACAAGAGTAAGAATTTATTTTTGAGCCATTATGCAAACACACTAGGCAAGCACACATAAATCAGAACAAAAATATTCTTTTAAATAAAATCAAAATATGTTATAGTGGATACTTGAATTTTAATACATGATTGTGTTTTTTCTAGCTCAAGCTGGCAGCCCACCCTCCCAAAAGGAGTACTACTGTGGACAAGGGGAAGAACTTCCAGTGGCAAAGGTCAGGGGCTAGGAGGCGGGACTTCTGGTCCCAATATGGTGACTAAAGGGCAGGGCTACCCTTGTGGCCCTCGACAGCTCACCAAAACTCATTAAGCAGCCCTCCAGCCAAAATAAATCCCCGACCCCTGACCTAGAGAATCAGATCACCCAAATCTCCATCCATAACAGGAGGTG
>NW_005842006.1:2256403-2256761 GCF_000455745.1 Alligator sinensis
GGGAAAGTAACTTTTGTACTGTGATAAAGAGGTACAGAAGAACCACAGTCCTTCTCAGCATAAATTGGAGAGTCAGACTAGACTTTTAGGAAAATGATCCAAAATTTGGCCATACCAGATACCAAGAGAACCATCAGGAAAACATCAGCTATATAAGGCCTGCAAGAAGTCCTCTGAAAAAACTGATTTGGGAGTAGAAGATCCTCCCCTATTTTTACAATTCTGTTCTAAGAGTGGAGAAAGCATAACCAAACCACTCCCCTACACACCATCAAAAAAGGAGAGAGCATGTATCTAATGCAGCTAAAAGAGACAGAAAAGAAAATGGGAACTACTGGGGGGGGCGGGGGGGGGGGGG
>NW_005842006.1:2256805-2282853 GCF_000455745.1 Alligator sinensis
GGGACCAGCAAAAAGCTATTACCTATCACTTCATGAATATTCAATAAAAGGAGAGACACTGGCTGAAGAGGAACAAAGAAGCCAGTCAGGACTCAGCTAAGGGTTGTTGACTGGGTCTAGGAAGGCCTATGTGTTGAGGGTAGGGAATTCGGGTATTTTGAGAAAATACCTTGACATTAATGAATTGGTACGCAGGTCATCACTCAGGCATCAGGAGTGACAGGTACAGACCATGACTGCACACAGCCCCAAAGTATGGAACAAGCTAGCAACTCTTGCTACATAATATTGCTCCCAATTATACAATTTTTGTAACCAAATAAGAAAACATGACTAAATTACTCTGTGTGTGTGTGAGTGAGAGAGAGAGATTATATATAATAATGATAAAAAACTTGTATCAGTCATTTAAGTTCTTCTTAGCACTGGCCACATCTCATAGCTAGTATGCATACATGAATTACTGCCATTACAGAACACACAAATACATTCACTATTCTGCCTGAACCATAGATCATTTGGCATTCAGGAAAAAACTTTTTTCCCCACTCTTGTAACTTTTTATTTCTTTTACAAATTGGGCTTTAATATGTAATCTCAGGTCCTGAGAAAAACAAAATGTGTTTGTCTGGCTAAAAATTATAAAATAGAGGCAAACCACTAAGACATAATCCAGATACTGAAGGCTATTAAAATACACATGTGCATGCACACACAAAGCACAACATGGGTATCTACAGATTTAACTGTATTAGAAAGTGTAAAAAATTATAGTTATTTAAATGGCTTTGGTGCCATTGGGTTGAGAAGCAATTTTATATTCCTTGAGTGCAATAAAAAAAAAAAAAGTTATCAATGCATTCCTCTCTGCATGAAAAGACTTGATAAATTCCTGAATTTTACCAGGTGGGTACACTTAAAACGGGGGCAGGCAAATTATGGCCCACAGGCCAAACGCAGCCTGCCAGGCCATTCTATGTGGCCCACGAGGCACATACAAAATTAATATTTATCTACTCCAGGCTCCCTGTCAAATCTGACAGGAGCCCAAGTCAATAGGACCCAGGGGAAGCCAGCAAGAGTCAGGAGAAAGGCCAGCCCCCTCCCCCCCAACCTGGAAGTGTCTGCCTGAGGCTGCTTTCCCTGCAGTAACTGCTCAAGCGCCACGTGGCCCTGCTGGACCACGGGAACCGGTACCCCCGGGGCTGGGGGCAATGAGGGAGAGGGAGAGAAAGAGCAATGAGGCAAGCACACACTGTGTGTGTGTGTGTGTGTGTGTGTGTGTGTGTGTGTGTGTGTGTGTGTGTGTGTGTGTGTGTGTGGAGGGGGGGAGGCAAGCACTGTGTGTAGGTGTGTTCATAAGGCGAGTCCTGTAAGCCTCCCCCACCATACACATCCATCCATACCCCTCTCTGCACTGCCACATAGCCAAACCCCCACAGCCCAGCCACACTCCCCCCCACACAACCCCCCACAAACCCCATACCTACCCACACCCCACATATCCACACACATGCACACATGCTCCCTCACTCCGTACCCACTCCACCACAAACCCCCCACTCACACCCACACTGTCTCCCACATACCCACACACCTACAGCCCCCCTCCCCCCACAATTTACAAGAGTAAGACTTCATTTTTAGCTACTGTGCGATCACTTCTATGTACACTTCACAAACACATGTAAATCAGGACAAAAAGATTTTTGAAATCAAATTAATGTATGTTGTAGATGTTTGATTTTTAGCATATAATTTGTCAGGGAAGGACTTCTGGTGGCAAAGGTCAGGGGTTAAGGGGCAGGACTTCTGGTCCCAAGATGGCAACCAGGGGGTGGGGTACCTGTCAAGGGGCCGGGGTATACATGAGGCCTTTGACAGCTTGCCAAAACTTGGTAAGCGACCCTCTGCCCAAAATTATTGCCCGCCCCTGACTTAAAATAACTGATCAACTGTACAGAGCTGACCTACTAGATCATAAACAACCAACTACTACACCTCCTTGCAAAAAGGAGATAATGCAAGAGTTGTTTTTTTTTAAAAGACAGTTCATGCCCTAAACCAGCCTTTGTAAACATTGTGTTCAAGCCTCAATATCATAAAATGTTAGGTGATAAACATTACATTAAAATACAGGAGGAAACTTAGGTCGTATATAAAATGTACTAGCATCTTAGTATAAAAATGCAAATTGAATGAAACATAATGCTGAGATGGAGGCATTGTGAACTCAAGAGTAGGCTGGGATATCAATGTGCAATAATGAGTTGCACATATTTGTTAAGGACCCTCAACCACCCAAATACTACTAGTGCAAAGCTCTGAGCCTCAGAGAGCTGAAGAGGAACATCTGAAACAGACCGAAAAAGCAGGCTGTTCCACTCCTTAAAATATCAAATGCTATGACGATATTACCAATGTATTACCATACTTTTCAATGAAAGCTAGCTACTTACGAAGTCCTTGAAAGCATTGCAGATTATAAATTAATCAGAAATTCAAGTAGATTTAAAATGCAGTGGAAGAGAGAAAATTCCTGCGTTAACCCTTTGAAACAGTCATCTGAAAAGACCTTTTGAAGAGTCAACTGAAGAACTGGGCTACTTGTTATGGTAAATTCAGTGATCCACAAACACACTATCCTTCAGCCTTCATGGAAAACACCAGAGGAATCTATACACATCCAGAGAGAAGCCCATCTTGGACCCATAGTGACAAGGGAGACCTTCCTAATGAATGTTGTATTTTGAGGCCTTGCATCTTTAAAGCTGAATTTGAGACCGTCTTACATGATTCACATGACACTGTGTAGAACCTGCATCTCAAGTGCATGCAAAGTTTTTGTACTGACACCTGGAAAGCAAGCAGAAGAACTATGTGCTAACCACATTCAAATACTAGTTTGCACTGGATCTAACTTACTGGTTTAATGCCCTTGCACGGAGAGCAGCATAGGTGGGAACAGAGGAGAACAAACATTTCAAGGATTTCCATGCATCAGTGCTTTTGACCTTATCTGCAGAGGTACAGTAAGCTGCAGGCGTACTATACCTCTTGGAGGTCTTTTCTGTCCTTTTCCGTCTGCGACATTTAGATAACAAACCTCTCTCTCTTGTAACACTCTGGGGGATAAAAGTATTATTAGAAATTCATCTATTTGTGAACTTTGCACAGCACCCAGACCTTGCACTACAAAAGCCTGTTACTTCTACGTGGTGCAATATTTGATTGATTAGAAAGGCAATGGGACAGGAGAACAATAAAATCGCTTTAAGACATTGTTATTTTTTTATGCATCAAAATTGTTTGTGCTGCACAAAACAGAAAATAACACTGATCTACCAGTTCTTGTTAGAGAGCTCCTTCAACATCAAGCAAGTACAAAAATAACAATTTTAACATTAGCCTCTTGCATATTCCTCTTGCAACAATTCATCAGCTAAATGAGTTTTAATAAAAATTAGGCTACATGTTAAATGCAATTGTATGACCTCAATTATGTGCTATTTCCAGGATCAAAGATATACTAACAAAATTCATAGGAAAGGTGATTTTATTCTAAACAACTCTCATCCCTCAGCCACTTAGAAGTTAAACTGCCTTGCTGTAAGGAGTTAGTTGGAAGAATAAAACCAGTATCATCCTGACTCATGAACAAAGGCTGCTAGATGCAACTGTGGTACAAATGAACAACAGCAATGATTTCAACATTGGCCATTTTGTTTTTGGGAAAAGCACAGCCTAGCTCTTAAATTCTCCACTGGGTACTGAGCACTTAAGTCATTGGTCTCTCATTAGAAATCAATCAAACAATCCTAAACTGAGGAACTTCAAAGGAAGGGAGAAATATCCCCAAAAACATCAAGGAGCATTTTCCACAGAAGAAATGGAAAAGTTCCAAGATGTCTGCTTGCTCCAAGACATCGTTTAATACTGTCACCTCAGCCCTTAAAAAGCTTATTCTAAAATTTCAGGAAGCACTTTTGGAACAACCTGCAGACACATCCAATGTCATATTTTTGGCTTACTTCCGTTGTGAAAAAGTCTATAAGCAATCTTAACTAAATATAAATATAAATATAACCTATGATCACACACACACACACAGGGTTTTAAATTCAATTCAATTTCTGCATTAAAATAGAGAGGGGAAAGGGAACCAATGCAGCACACTAGACCAAATGGACTATGGGTCCCACCCACTGTTAGTTCCTACCTCTAAAGAGTGCTTTTGAAGTACTGTACTAGTGCTGCAGGGAAAGATGGAAGAAATCCTATCGTTGGCAAGATATGGGACAATCAATAATAATAATAAATTTATCACTGTCTACTTCTTAGCCGTGGCAATATATCTCATAGCTACTAGTAGCAATATGGTACCATAGCTCACTTGTATAAATTAATTAACTATGTTGAATGTAGTTCTATACACGATCAATGAAAGTCGAATTAAGTTAAAAACAATCAGATTTAAAACTTGCATACAAGTTATTCAGATGAGGGCAATTGTGTGAGATGTGGAAGAGAGAGAAAAGAAGTTATGAAGTTAGAACTAATGACTGGAGTATAGTGGGATTGTCTCCGATTTCATAATACTTGGCACAATGGGATCCTGTCTCCTATTAGTAACCCACAATAGAAACAAATCAACCATCACCAAATATGAACTGCAATTACAATTGTCATAAAGTGGGTTAATGATGACGACTATGGCTTATACCATCATTTGGGTTTTTGTCATCCCCCAGAACCCCTCAACAAAACTGAATTCATAATCCAGCCTCAGTGTATTTTGTAGGTGGACCAAAGTTCTTACTCTTATTGCACAGATTTAACAGTAAAACTTGCTCTTTTCCCAAACTCCACTAGCTCTCTCTCTGTATTCTTCCCTAGACAGACCAATATCTTACTTTGTAAATTTCCTGCTAACTCTTAACCACTATTTTTATGTCTGCTCTAACAAGTACACGAATGACTACCTTGGGACAAAAGCACTGGAGCGCCTCTCTGGTTGTTATGAATGGATCAATATGTTTTTTATCTCTATATCCAGGAAAAAAGGTATCAAATTATCATCTCCCACATCATTGCAGTAAAGTAGTATGTTAAAGTCAGACAAAAATTAAGCAGTTCAATGCTAGTTAGTTAAAAGTGACATTGTCATATTTAAAGTATCTATTATTTCATTGTGAATCACTTTGGTTGTGGAAAATTTATGCTGGTTAAATTCGAATCATTCTCCCTTCCTAGCTTGCTGCAATTTGTGTTGGTAATAAGTAACCAATAGCTTTTATGTGTAGCTGTCAATGGGCAGCGACAGAAATTAAAGATCAAGTTATGCTATTTTATCTGCACTAGACCACTTGAAAATTTCCTAACTTGTGACAACAACTTGTAATCATTCTTTGAAAGACAAGCAGAAGCTAGGGCTGGGTGGCATGTAGCTTTGTCTGTTCCAATGCGCTGGAAATCCAGCACATCAGAGCAGACTCGATTAAATCGAGTCTACGGAGCACACAAGTTGACATGCCCAGTGCTGCGGTGCATGCACTTGTATAAATGGCGAAATGTGCATCAGCACACAGAAAATGATGGCAGTGCACTTTTGAACTAAAACACCTTTGATGTGTTTTAGTTCAAAATTGCGCTGTCACCATTTTCTCAGCTCTGATGTGCATTGCACCATTTGTACAAATGCATGCGCTGCAGCACCGGACATGTTTAAAAGCACCCAGCGCTGCAGAGCATTCATGTGTTCAAACGCCCTTAGAGATTAACTGGCTCAGAGGCATGAGCTTTTGTAGGCAACCAGCCTACTTCAGATGCTATCAACAGAATGCAGAAAGAAAGGTATTTAAATAGTAGGTTAAGGGACAAGGAGAGGGAACACTGATGAGATAGGCAAAAAGTGGGCATATTAAATCAGTGGGGACCAATCTTTTTGGTAGATGCCCCAAATTAGCCCCAACCCCTTCCCAAGAGCCACTTCAAACCCCTTCTTCTGCCCAATCTGTTGCTCTGCTTTCTGCTCTTGGACCTGTCTGCCACTGTGCTACCCATCCCTACCCAGATCTGGTGTGTACTACACAGAAGCTGCTGTGCCACAAATTGGCTACCCCTGGACTAGATGACTAGGGATAAACAAAGCAGTTAACATTAAGGGACACTGGAGTTAACCACTGGATTTAAGAGCTAGTCCAGGTAATAGAATAGGAATCCATAGTCTTTTCTAATTAATGCAATCCAGTCTGTGAATGATTTCTGCCATTTCATGTTCAGGCTGGTTTTTGAGTTTTGTTTAATGACAGCTACTCATGTCAGGAATGGAACATCCAGGAAGGTTGGAATCTTTCTGGAAATGATATCAGATCAATGCCCTTTCATTCTTTTTTACATTGAATGGTTACACACATGCAGAAAGCAGACTTGATCAATCCAGTCTGCTAGAGCACGTAAATTGACGCGCTCTAGCAGCCTTGTACGCACAAGGCGTCATGGGCATCAGCGGCGCAGCGCACCTCAAGCTGAGAAAGTTCAATGTGCTTTATATCAAAGCACACTGCCACCATTTTCCCAACATGGAGGTGCACTGAGCCACTGATACACTTGATGCGTGGGGTGCTTTTAATTAGCGTGGAAAGCACCAGTGCTGTTAATTAGCGTGGAAAGCACCAGTGCTGTTAATTAGCGTGGCTCACTCATCAGGAACATGTGTAAAAATGCCCATAGGGATTGTTCTGTCTGGCCAACATAGACAGCTGAGGGGCACTGTAAGCAGGTGATGGGATAGGTGATACTGGTAGAAGAGCAAGTGAATGAACCCCAGATGTTATAATTCACGTTGTTTGGGCTAGTGATAAGTAAAAGGTAGGCTTAAAATGTGGTTAGCCAAGTGAGCCATTTCAAAATTTTCTTTATATTTGCTGTAAGAAAGGCTGAAGTACCTTACAGTTTAACTCTTTACCAACATATGTTTAAGCTCTAACTTGTTGCATTCACCTATAGGTAGGGACCTACCTAAATTGTGGTAGAAGTTTACAGCATAGTGGCACCTTTAATCTCACTCTATTTGCCACATGCCACCCCCTGGCCACTGAGGGGCCGAGAGGCAGAAACCCTGGCATTAACTGCCTCGGCCACTCAGCAGCTGGAGAGAGGTCTCCAGTGGTGTCCCCCAGGGACTGGTGCTCGAGTCTGTGCCATTAACATCTTTATCAATGACCTGGATGAGGGGGTGGTTTGTGGATGACACCAAGCTGTGGGGAAATGCGGGCACATCAGAGGATAGGGTAAGGATCCACAATGACCTGGACACACTGGTCCTATGGACTGAATGGAATCAGATGAGGTTCAACAGGGATAAGTGCCGGGTCCTTCATCTGTGTAGGGAGAACCTTCACCATAACTATACAATGGGTAGTGGACCACTGGCTGGCACAGCATCTGAACGGGACCTGGGGGTGACAATCGACCAGAAAATGAACAAGCCAATAGTGCGATGAAGTTGCCAACAGGGCAAACGGGACTCTGGCATGCATCAGCAGATGTGTTGCCAATAGATCCAGAGAGGTGCTCCTCCCCCTCTATTCAGTGTTGGTGAGGCCACAGCTGGAGTACTGTGTCCAGTTCTCGGCACTGCACTCCAGGAAGGATGTGGATAAGCTCGAGAGGGTACAAAGAAGGGCTACCAGCATGATCAGGGGCTTAAGGGATGGGCCCTATGAGGAGAGACTCTGGAAACTGGGTCTGTTCAGTCTAATTAAGAGAAGACAGAGGTGACCTGATAGCTGCCTACAAGTACGTTAGGGGTGAGCACCAAGATCTAGGGGAGCAACTCTTCAGAAAGGCACCCCTTGGGAGGACAAGGACCAACGGGCATGAGCTAACTGAGGAAATATTTAGGCTGGACATAAAGAAAAACTTATTTTCTGTAAGGGTAACTAGAATCTGGAACACACTCCCAGCAGAGGTGGTGCAGTCGCCATCCGTGGAGGTGGTCAAGAGGAGGCTGGACAAGCACCTCATGGAGTTCGTTTGAACCCAATTACCTCCTGCCCATGGCAGGGGACTGGACTTGATGATCTTCCAGGTCCCTTCCAGTCCTTTGATTCTATGAAAGGAGTGGGGGGGAAGAGGGGTGGCTCAGTGAAAGGAGTGAAATTAAGGTGTCACTGTCACAAACTTCCACTGCGATTTAGGTAGATTCCTATCTATAGGCAATCGATTTTGTGTTACAATTTTGAACATTGGTGAACGTTCCTGGGTCAAAAAATTATACTACAGTAAAACAGACCATCCAAACTGAAGATAAGTAATCCAGGAAATGACACATTCTCTGTCTAGGCCTCAAGATATGTCATTCCAACCAGGAAATATGTTATTAAAATGATTTCACTGTTCGCTTCCTTTTTCTGTTATTACAGAAGATTCAAAAGCCAACAGGAATAAAAATAGCAGGATCCAAACAAACAGGTTGTTGCCAAAAGCAAAGGCAACACTTTTGTCTCTGCCCCACAAAATGCTCTACTTATGCAAATTAATTAAAAATATTCTTTTATCAAATTATATATCTACAACAGACAGATCTAAGCTAGAAGGATAGATACACACACACACACACACACACACACACACACACACACACAGAACATTCACCTGAACCCAAAGCAAGGATTTCCCAAACCATTTCCCTGGATTTTCCATTCTCAGCAAGCCACTTAAAGAGTTTTCAGATCAGAATCAAGTGAAGGAAAACAAGCCAACAAAAGTCCTGGAAACAAACAAGTCCACAATGCTTATACTGCTCACTGACAAAAGCCCCATCACAATGAGAGAGGGGAAAAACAGACAAAGACAGGTTGGAGAGCTGTATATCAAATTTAGCTCGGACAAATTAAATTGGTATTAGTGCAGCGGTTCCAAATCTGTGGTACAGGTACCACCAGTGGTACACAAGACAACCTGTCACTGGTACGTGTTAATAGATTTATTATAATTAATTTATATGACAAAAATTTGCTGGTGGTACTTAAGGTTGTATCGTTTTAAATTGGTGGTGTGCAATCTGTCAGAGTTTGTGAACTACTGTATTAGTGGGTAAATGTAGACTAAGCTTGTTTAAACCATGTGAAAAAAGCAACCTTTTTAATAAAAATATGGGATCATTAAGAACATATTTCATACTCCTAACTCATTAGGAACAAGATGGGGAAAGGGCCAAAGAACCATACAGTATTGGATACCTAGAATGGCAAAGTAGTTCCTAGGGAGAAATGCCATCTTTTATGTTTTGCCTTTAATTGTGACAGACAATTTTAAACCTAAAATTAGACCTCTGTATTTATTACAGCATACTACTTCTGCTTTTATAAACAAAAGAGAAGGTGTCTAAATAGGCATTAAACTTCCTCAAAGGAAAAAAAAAAAATGTTCCTTTAATACAGGGGTGGGCAAAATGTGGGCCGTGGGCCAGATGCGGCCTGCCAAGCCATTCTATCCAGCCCGTAGGGCCCCTAAAAAATTTAGAAAATTAATATTTATCTGCCCCTGGCTGCCTGTCATGCGGTCCTCGATGGCTCACCAAAACTCAGTAAGCGGCCCTCAGCCCAAAATAATTGTCCACCCCTGCTTTAATATATTACTCAACAAAAAGAAGTGAAAAAAACTGAAAGGAACCAAAAGTATTTCACTGTTGCAGACTAATCTTGTTACAGACTGATGTCTACTGCTACCATGTTCAAGTTAAATTCTTAATGTTTTCATTTCCTAAGCAGCACCTAGAGAAACAAAATTAAAATCAACAAAGAAAAGGGTTACCATTTGCTCCCCTACCAGATAAAATTAGAAACATACAAAATTTACTAGAAGAGTTGTACTAAACAAATGCATTTTTTTTTTAAAAGAAGAGTAAAAAAACAAAAACAAAAACAAAACCCAGCTACAAACTGGATGAGTGGTGAAAACCATGGAACAGATTTTCAAAAATGTTTAGAAAAATAGGAACCTTACACTTCGGGAATAGATACGTTTTAATATATACATAGATAAATTGATACTCTATTAGGCCTTCCACTAGTGTCCAAACTGTCACATGGATTGTGGAATTGTATACTGGGTTGGAAGAGACCTCATGAGCCCAAGTGCCTTCCTTGAAGTAAGATCAAGTATACAGAGCCTTAAATGGTTTTCCTCTCAGTTTATTTAGTCTCTCCATACAATTTCAGTAACAACTGAAAATCAGATTAACATCCACATGGCAGCATCACAACAATGGGCCCTGGGCTCGAGAATGCATCTCCCACCATGCCTCACCAAGCCTGATTTGAATGACTTTCAGGATATAGTAATAATCACTTGCTTTTCTCCTAAAGAAAGAATTATATGAAGAAGGGTCAACTGACATCGACTATTGGCAGATTTTAACATTCTGGATATCTGTTACAAAATTAATAGTCATACATTAATTAACTTAGTGGCAGAAGGCAGGGCAACACCTTACTAGCTCTTTTAAGAGAGTCATAACCTTTCATAAGCTACAGCATTTGCCAAAGTAAACTGTTGCCCATGAAACCTTATGTCTTTCTGAACCAGTTAGTCCCCAAAAGGTGCCACACTGCCCTGCCTTCTGCCTAACTAGAGATTAACATGGCCAATGACTTCAACTGACATCCACTGAGGGGCCCCCAGTCTTCACTGGTCTATGGGTAACACTAAAGAAGCATGTAATGTACTCTAAGCAATGGCATTGCTTTCCATGCAAAACTTACATTTTTAATTTTCTGAGATAACTAGCAAAAACTGAAGTCAGAGGGTATTACAGGTCAGATGTTGTCCAGAACTACAGGTTGGAGACTCGTGATACAGAGAATTCATGGCTTAGACCAGTGATTCTAAACCAGGGTGCAGGTATGAAAACATGACAAATCAAAAAGAAAGTATATAAAAAACTTTTCATTCCATCCAGGAAGAGCACACACCAACTGCTGAAACTTCCTTAGCCTGACGAAGGGTTTTTGAACCCGAAAGCTTGCTTAATAACTATTCTCCAACTATTTGGGTTGGTCTAATAAAAGATATCAAATTCACCCAAGGAACCTTGTCTGCCTATAAAAACAAAGGCACTTGACTAAGGGAGAATATTAAATAATAGTACAAAGCATGGTAGGAAAAGGCTCAGGCAAAATGAGTTGCAATTAGCAGGAAAGAAAGGCTCTAGAAATAAGAGGAACATAGAAAAAAACCTACAACCAACACAAACCAAAACAAACCAACACACCAGAAAATTATTGTGTCACTACAAAGCTGACAGTAGGCATTTCCACAGTGACTGATCCTGAAGTTGGTGCTAATTATAATTTTCAAAAACAACCTGGGTGATGAAACAGAAAATACACTTACAAAATCTGTGGATGACACCAAGCTGGGAGGGGTTGCATCACAGAATTAGAATTCAAATGATCTTATAAACAGGAAAAATGGTCCAAGATCAACAAGTGTAAACTCGGTAAAGACAAATCCTTACAAGGGAGAAATCAAATGCACAAATGCTCGATGAGGAATACCTAGCTAGGCAGCAGTAAGCCAGAAAAAGATCTGGGGATTATAGTGGATCATAAACTAAATGAGTCAACAATGTGATGTCATTAAAAAAAGTGTCATTCTGGGTGTATTAATAGGACTGTCATATCCAAGACTCAAGAGGCAATTATTTCTCTCTACTTGGCATGAGTGAGACCTCAGTTGGAGTACTGCCTCTAGTTTTGGGCAACATATTTTAAGAAGTTATGAACAAACTGAAGAGAATCCAGAGAACAAGTATAAGTAGCTTTAAAGGATGACCTGTCATGAAAAATTGAGGGAACTGGGTTTGTTTAGTCTAAAAAAAAAATAAAGGAGGGAAGACTTGATAACTGTCTTCCAATTTGTACAACATAGGAACAGAAAGGACAGTGGTCAATTATGGCCATGTCTACTGGGGGCAGGACAGGAAATCACCTTAGTTTGCAGCCAGGAACAAATAAATATTAATTTAGGGGCCCCGCGAGCCAGATAAAACGGCCTGGTGAGCTGGATCTGGCCTGTGGGCCGTATTTTGTCTGCCCCTGGTCTAGTAAGATCAGTGGTTCCCAGTATTGTTAGACTGAAGACACCCATCTATAACTTTTGCAAATTGAGTGACACTCCATTAAAAAAATTAATTTTATTATAGTGCTTACATGCTTGAAGAGGGACTGGAAAGGAGGGTGATTAGCCAGCAGGGAACAGCCTACACTGCAGTGAGTAGAGGGGGAAGAGGAGAAGCTGGAAGGGAAGAGCCTGCACATAATAGAACTGGAGCCCAACTGGAGCCCAAGTTTACCTTCCTTATTTTCTCTCTCTCTGTGGCACACTTTTAATCTGTCCTGGCACTCCAGGGATGCCACAGCACCCTGGCTGATAACCAATTGTTCCAGGCATATTTGATCCTGCTTCAATACAGGGGGTTGGGTGAGATGATCCCTGGTGGTTTCTTTCAGCCATATACTTCTAAGGAACTTAGACTCTAGTTTTCAGATGGATTCAACAGATAGAAAAGTAAGGGGAATGCAGGGAATGAAAATAAAAGTAATAAGTTCTGAAGGTACTTACCTGTTGAATACAACTAATTTAAATTTCAGATATTAAAACAGTCCTTGTTTTAAAAGAACTGAAACTACAGACTTGAAGATAATACATCCCTTAGTTAGCAATCCATCTTATTTTTACACTGTATTTTGTATGCTATATAAATTTACACCAAAAAATTCACCATTTGCTTCTTCCCATACAATGCGACTGCATTTTCTCCTCAGACTCCAGCAGTGTTGAACAAATGCTGTGTTTACGCCTGGCGTGGCACTGCACCATGAAACATTCAGTCACCTAGTATAATCTGATCTGAGGCAAAGTCACTATATGTTTACAGGTTCCTGAGTTGGATTTAATCTTTGGTCTGGCATTGCTTTCTGGAATTCAGAAAAGCATAAAAATGCATCGAGTCCTAAAATTTAAAAAAGGCTACTTAAGTAGTTAAGTATAAGAGTATTATAGGTAATTTATTTCCTATTGATTTGGTTATTCCAAGGCTTCCAATAACAAATAATACAGCAGGCTGTTTTCCTCCCAACAACAAGCAAAAGCATTCTGACAACCCTTCTCCCATACTCAGCTACATGTCAGCTCAAATGAAGGCTTCCCAAGCAACCAAATCAAATTATATTGAAATGAGAACTTAAAAACGCTAACAGACTGTTAAAATATCAAACTAGAACTTTGCACCATCAGCCAAAACTAGTATGGTTACCAATTTGGTATCTCATAGAAATAAGAGATAGAAAAATATTTCTGATATTTCATTGATGTCTCTTACCATGATAGGGGTATTTGAACAGGATAACTATAAACAGATAATTAGGACATGGACACACACAACACTTAGAACGGCTTAAATGTTGTTTAAACCTGAAATGGACAAACATACAGGCCTACTAAATTGATTTTTATCTGCCTTGAAGCACTGCAAGCAGAACCTCCCTCCTGCCAGGAGAGCTTATGCTAGTGACAGGGTATGATAATTTTACACCTCTAGCTAACATAATTCTCTAGCAGAACTACAAGCAAAACTGCAGGCATTTAAAGACCTTGAGTCTCAAACAGAGAAATGCCTAGCAGGTTTAGATGCCTCCAGGGTTAGGTGGCTACTGAGTGCAAATGCTTTAGATTGCAGTTTATGGACGGCATGTGCATCAAGCCAACAACCCAAGTCCAGAGCTATGTGTCTTTTTTATATCTAGCCCTTAAACCAGAGTTTTCACAGGCCCCTGGTTTGTCTCTCATCTTCTAGGTACTAATTAGATGTAGCTGAGGCCTGCAACTGTGGCCACTAACGTTCAAAAACACACATGCATCAAAACTGGTACCTGTGAAGAGAAGAACAATTAGCATGAGAGGAATGGAGAGCCTGGTTAAAAATATGAAATTAAGTGCTTGCTAGTCTTGCAAAGTGAGGGCTGAAAGAGGATATGACTGCTCGCTATAAATACATCAGGGAGGGAAAAGCACTATTTATGCAAATGGACAATGTTGGCAAAGGAACAAATGGGTATAAACAGACCATGAATAAGTTTAGGCTGGACATTAGGAAAAGGTTGCTAACCATCAAAGGAATTAAGCTCTGTAACAGCCAGAGTAGTGCAGGGAGAAGGCTGGGGCAGTAATCAATCTCTGCACATTCTGGGCATCAGGAGGGGCTCTTAGGCTCTGACCCCAGCAGCACAGCGTGGCCCCTTGGCGGCAAGGTTGTTGAGCTCACAGCTTGCCTTTTTGCCCCTCTCTGCTCTTTCCTTTAGGTTTAAAGTTTCTAATGCAACATTCCCTCATTACCTGAATGCCCACAACTGAGTTTCTTCAACGAGGCTGACTGCTTCCTCTTAAAGGGTCACCCTGCCCTGTTACACTCCCATATCCTAGTTGATAGATTTATTAGAAATGCTTACCTCCAGACCTGTATTTTCATGTGCCCATTCTTTTAGGATTCTGTGATGGAAATTATTCAGCCCCTTCCTGAGCACTCTTAAATCCTTATTTTGCTTCTAACCATGGTTGCAGAACTTTTCATCTCTACATCCCCTCCCACATTATCCATCTTATTTTTACCCACTGTCAACATCACCCTCATTTAAAACACAGAGATATGTCATTCAATTTCTTTTGAGACCTAATGCTTGATATATAACAGCTAACAACCCAATACCCTGCCATATTCATTCCTCTAAAAGTGAATTATTAAGATGATTAGAAGAACAGTCATTAAGAAGCTGAATGGGTTTTGTTAGCACATCACTAATAATTCAGCACTTGAACAGCAAAGAGTATTAAAGTCTGTGATATTTCTTACCAAATTTTCTTCCTACTTACCTTGTGGATTACAAAACATGATAGTATTGCATCAGTAACATCTTTCCTTTCTTCCCCAAGTCTGTCTCTAAAGGTCTGACTTCTATTGGGGAATTGTTAGCAGGCACAAGGATGGACCTCTTAGAAAGAGTTTCTTGAACCTCTTGGAAACAGTTTCTCAGAGGCCTTTAGAAAGTATCAGTTAGACAAGATACCTGGAGAACAATCTGATTCTTAAAAATGAAGCCTTCCTTATTTCTGATACACACCTGGCTCACCAATAACTATGGCTCCCCAGCCTGGATGGTACTCACTGACCTATATGCTTATTCTGTCCAACACACTAAATACATTTCCCATTAACATGGTTCCAAAGTGAATTAGCACTCTTTCTTTGTGCCTGGCCTTTTAATTATATACTCAGCTATGTGGGCTATACTATTAAATCTTATTGATACACTTAAAATTAAGCCTCCTGAATACATTTTACATGCTATAGAAAAAGCAAATTTTATGCATCAACAGGCCATACTTGGATTACGTTTCATCTCTACTCATCTCTCTGCACAGCAACCATGCCCTTCCTTATATTATTTGTATTTATATAGCTGAAGAACCTTTTGCAAGGTGCAAACTCAGCAGGAGTTTTGATATTCTCACTTTATTCTTACTGGATCTTTAAAGCATTATATTTTTGGCTGGTTATTTCTTTTTCTAATTCATTTCTGCCTATTCCTAATATTCTTCTTGAGGTGGTTTTCAATCCAGTCAGCTCTGACATCCCGACTCATCAGTTTTTACCTCCTTTCTTGTAACACTGACAATTTTTTGCCCTTTCTACTTGAAGAAATCCCAGGCTTCCTCCACATTTAAGTGCTAGCGTTCTTCAGTCCAGTCAGAAGCTAGTTCATTAACCTGCTCCTAAAGCTTAGCATTTTGAAAGAGAATGAGATCAAATTGTTTTTTCTTCCACTTAAATGGTTATGAGTTAATTTGGTTTAAATTAAGATATTTCTATCCATATCTGACTGGGGGAGGGCCTATAACAGGCTCCTGAAACAACAGGAATAATACAGGAATAGAACCCCCTTCCCTTCCCTATTTTTTTCACAATTCTTCAAAAATAGATTTTGCCCAAATTCCATGTTATCCCTTATTTCTCTGCAATCTATCACATTATTAACATGTAATGCTAACCCGCAACCTTAACCAAAAGGACAAGACTCGAACTTTATTGAAAAAGTGTTTGCAGGGTATATTTTCCAATGGAGAGTTGCTACAAGTTGGGCCCATTCCAGTGCGATGTAAGCTCTCAGCCTGGGTGTGTCCCCAGATGCAGAGGTGTGCATTTACCACAGCACAAATGGCAGCAGCACAAATGTGTCACTGCTCTTTGCTGCTGTGCATGCCCCTGCATGTGGGGACGCTAAAAGGTAAAATGCCTCGCTTCAGGGAAATGGTTTCCCTGCTTTGCTGGGCTCCCAGTGTGCTGGAGGAGCCAGGGGACAACTGAAGGAGGGGAGATGCTCTGGCCGGCAGTCAGGGTGTCTCCCGGGATGATGGAGCCTCTATGCCTGCTGGTGCATCCTCCTGTAGTGTGTCATGCCCCTTTTTGGTCTCATTTTTTTTGCAGCATTTTTTTTCTACCCAGTAGCAAATTTTGCCCCTGTACTACAAATCTGCAGCACGGGAGATGTTTTAATGTGTTGGGCATGCAGTTTGTGGCACTGCAAAAAGTTTTGCAGCACCACAAACCATACATGTCTGCACATCTGGATTTAGCCCATGACTGCAAATAGGACCCTGGACCACACATGAACATGCATGTACAAGTTAAACTTGCTGCGCAGCAATGATACAGAGCTCACCGTTCTGCTTTTCAAATATTTTCTCATTTAATACAGTGGTTTAAAACATTATGGTGGGCCACTGGGATTCTCCTGGCAGACTGCAGCAAAAAAATGCTAAAAAAAGAAAAGAAAGAAAAGCAGTGCGGCACACACCACAGGAGGATGCGCCAGCAGGCACACGTGCTCCATCCTCCCAGGAGACATTCTGGCTGCCAGCCAGAGCATCTCCCCTCTAGTTTTGCACCCCTGAACTTAATCTTTTCTGAATAAAGCATCTCCTTCCAATACCTCTTTTCCAGTCCTAACTACTCGTCCACATGATTCTGTAATTCCTGAGCCTACCAACTGCCATATCCACTGCCATATCCTTGCTTACCTGTGTTTCACTCTCCTGTGCATTTAAATCCAATATTGGAATTACATGCATTTATCTCAACTTTTTCCCTTCATCTCTTGATTTAAAGTTCTGATCAGTCATGCCAGGCTTGATCCCAAAAAGCTATTTCCAAAGATCAATTTATAAAAAAGTTTGCCAGTTCATTTCCACTTCTGTGCTCCTGTGTGGGAGTCCTTAGCACCCCCAGCTTCAGACGAAGTAACTGGGAGCTGTGCTTCGCATTTATGAAATGCTATGCAATGCTACATATTCAGAAAGAAAAAGAAAGTAAAACCAAAAAAACAAAACACCAAAGAAATAACAACTTGGGCTAGGAACCCCAAATGAATGGACACTTTTAACAACCATCTATAAAATGGCAAAAATATCACAGGGGTGCTATGAAGACACACACGAAAGTTTGGGAAACACTCAGGTACTAAAGTGATGAATGCCATAGAGAAACCTATGAAAAACATTCTTTAGCAACTGATGCCATGTTTGGTGGCTATTAAACAATACATGTACTGTCTTGACATAAAAGACCACTTGAAGACTGATAAGTCTTACTGAATGAATGCTTTATAGTTCACTTAAAATACAGGGCATAGTGGACATATATTGGCATTATGCAAAGAAAAATGTTGAACTGCAGTGCATAGTTTTACGTTCTCTTTTGAAAAGCAGGTCTAGCAAATAACAGTACAGGGATCCTGGTTTTCTCTGTTTAAAAAATAGGGGTGCACCAGTAAAGACTTTTTTTGGCTGAAACTGATGGCTAATTATTAACCAGCCATATTGACTGATACCGATTCAATAACCGATATGCAGCTTGGCTGCTTGGACAGCAGCATCTGGCTGGTAAGTCAGGAAGGGAGGGGCAGATCGAAGCCCCCACGTTGAGGGAGGGAGTAGAGCTGGGACTGGGGCAGGTGCTACCCAGCCAGGACAAGGCGCTGGACAGAGCTGCAGGCAGCTCATCCAGGAGGTGCAGTGGGGGTGGGTCAGCTCCCACCACTGTGCGCACCCCCAGAGGAAGGCACGGGGGGCATGTGCCCCCTGTATTTGTGCATGGGACAAGTGAGGTCTGCCTATGGTGGGCTTGCAGTCAGATGCTGTGCCAGCCTGTTCCCAGCAGGGGGGCTGGGCTGTGGCTGTGCTTGGGGCAGGTGGGGGTGACAGCACTGGTAAGGGGACTACAGGGTGGGCTATAGCAACCCCACAATTCACTGTAGCCCCTGCCCTAGTGCCTGGCTGGCCCCTGCCCACCCCAAACAGAGCCCTGTCCCCAGTGGTGACATGTACGGGGAGTACGTGCACCCACTAAGAGTGCTGGTGCACCCTCTCACAGCCAGCATTCCATCCTTAGGCAATGGACAGGAGAGGCAGGCAAAAGCACTGGTGCCCCCCCTGAGAGCGCCGGCTGGGGAGTGGGGGCACCAGAAGAAGCGATCCCCACAGTCCCCCTGTGGCTGATCACGCCAACCCAGAAGCACCAGCAGCACGCTGCTGGCGCTTCTGGGTTGGTGCAATCAGCCATGGGGGAAACCCCACCCTGATCAGCCCTGGAGTGACTGGCCACTGGAAACCCCAGTCGCCCATGCCTGGCCCAGCCTCTGCTGAGGAGAGGCCAGCGATATGTGCCAATACGATATGGACTGATATATCAGTTCACCTCTATTAAAAATCCCAAATTCTCTGCTAAAAATCCCAAATTTTCTGGTTTAAAAAACCCAAATTCTGTGTTTCTGCAAAACACACACATATATGGTATCAGTTAAGCACAGTATTGATATATTTATAATTTTAAAGCAATTTGGAAGCCTACCAGTGCCTCAATCAATATAACAAAATAAATTCTAAATACCTATAAATTTTGGCGTTTGATTTTGTTATTTTTTTTTATCATGGAAAATCAGAGCTCCCCCGTCCCCTTCGCTCACCACAATACAGGTCCAGCTGCTGCTGTCCCCCCACTACTATGCAGCACTGAGCAGCCCTGATATGCTGGTGCCCTGCCCCTGCCCGTACTGTTGCCCCTCACTCCCAACTGACAGCCCCCCCAACTCTGCCAGTGCCCTTCACCCCTGACCCACAGCCCCCTGGACCTGCCAATGCCCTTCACTCCAAAAGCACAGCCCCCCAACCCGCTAGGTTTCCTCTTATTCCCAACACATAGCTCCCTGGCCCTGTTGGTGTCTCTCACTTCTGATCCACTGCCCCCCACCCCAGACCTCCCAGTGTGTGAGGAAGGAAAGTGGGTGGGTGTGTGGGGATAGGGGAAGGGGTAGGCACAGGCAACGCGGCAGGGGGCATGTATCCCCCAGATTTCTGCACCCATAGCGGGGCACAGGGCTGCAGTCTTGCCAGACCAAGTCCAGGCAGGAGCTGCCTCCGCAGCCCAGCAGGCGGGACCCAGCATGGGAAGAAGCGCCATGCTGGGCTGCCATGGCTACAAACGTGAGATGTCCCCTGCCCGCCCAGCAGCAGCAGGGGGCAAAACTCTGAGCTGTTGCTACCACTGCGCCTCACCTTGGCAGCCATGGCAGCGCAGGGGTCACTCCCATGCCTGGTTCTGTCCACTGAGCTGGTCCAGCCAGACTACAGACTTGAGCTTCTCTATGGGCATAGAAATCTGCAGCTTCCCACGTTTTTCTCTTTTAAAGAAGAAGATCCCTATTTTTCTCCTTTAAAGAAGAAAAATCCGCATTTTTTTTGCAGGAAACAGAAAACAAAAATCCCTGGTTATTAACCAGGATCCTTCTACAACAGTTCCACCCCCCCACCCCCTTTTTTTTTTCCAGGTGTCAGGTAAACAAACATTTGGCCAAATAGTGGAATAGAGCTGATCAGGAATTCCATCACCAAACTTTTTTTTCAATCAGAAAAATGCCAATGTATTAGAACTAATATTCTACACAGGAATGTGTCAGTTGTCATTAAACATTTGTCAAGAAAAGTCTCGCAGCTCTAAGCTGGGATTTCTAGCGAGACAAATCTCAGAACAACCAACTTCCTGGTGAGTAGGGCATTCACCCAGGGTGTCGGAGACCTAAGCTCGTTGGCGTTATTAATCACCTCATTCACGTTACAGAAGTACCTAGGAACCCTACTCAAGCATCAGGACCCTTCCTCGCAACAGAACAAAACTGTAGTACATTCCCTGCCCCAAGGAGCTTGCAGCTAAGACAAGACAGCAAATGGATACAAACAACTGAGGAAGTATACTGAAATACAACAGTAGGCCAAGCTCACCCCAATTCAGACAGGGGACTTGAACCTGGGTCTCCCACATCCCTGCTATATGTCTGACTAGAGGGTTAACAGCTATTCTGGGCACATGGTCTGATTCTCTCTTCTTGGAACTGTTCTACATCATATAAATGCTGATCAGGACTAGGAGAAAAAAAAATGCCTTTATAGCCCAGCAGTCAGCATACTTACTGTGGCTGTTGGTAACCCCAGCTCACCATCCCACTCTATGAAGAATACTGATGCAAAGAGGAAAAGCTCTAACAGAAGAAACAGCCACTTCAGAAGAGGGGGGCTGCCATATTTACTTGAATATAAGATGACCTCCCCAATACTTGGATTCTACATATGGAAAATTCATACACTTGTTCCAAGTTTTAAGGTACAGAATCTAAGTATGAAGAGTTGTCTTGAATCCCCCAATGGGTGGGAGGGGGGTCAGGTGGCCCCCTTGCCCTCTTCCCCCTGCACCCCATAGCCTCTGCCCCTGCTCTGACTCTGCCTCTTCCCCCCCCGCAAACTCCTCACAGTCTCTGCCCCCCCAACCCTACTGTCAGACGCTGCTTGGGCACAGGAGGTGGAAGCTCAGCCCTTGCCTGGCCATGCAGCAATGTCAGTGCTGTTGACTGGCTGGGCAGGCAACGCAGCAGTGTCGGCACTGCTGACTGACTGGGCAGGGGAAGGAGTCTCCACATGCTCTGTGCCTGGGAGAAACAGAATCCAGAAGGAAGCTGCACCTGAAGGGAAGGGGGAGGGATGGTTGAAGGGGGAAAGCAGGAGACTGCTATGAGGCTGACTCTAGCCCTGACTTGGGCTCAGGGCCAGAGTCAGAGTTATAGCAGTCGCCTGTTCCCCACTCCACTTTGTAGGCAAATAAAAGGTATGGGGCTATTTCCCTCATGCTGACTGGGGGCAGAAAACTCATCTTATATTTGAGTAAATAGGACTGGAATGGAATATGTGACTGGGTATGATTGTGGGAATACTCAACTGAGATGTGAGAGCATGGATTTGAACTTCATCTCCAACATCCCAGATGAGTGCCCTAACCATCAAACTATTTGCTATGAGAAGACAGGGGGTTTGAATGAAAACATAGTTGTAGTATTCTTAGTTTCAGTTGTTATGGAATGAAAAGTTTTTGAAATCTCACGGGGTTCCACAGAGTGGCAAAATATTCCTGTGCAGCTCTGCAACAGGGAAGTGGTTTTCTTTTGTGGGTGCAATCTTTTATTGGACCTTCTGCATGATTGGGACTTAGGCAATAAACAGACATTACCAAATGCAGCATATAAATTGTGCTGGGAGCTACCTGCATTCTCTTGCCTTAAAAAGACATCTGCTGCAAAACAGCTGCACAAATTTATATTACCTTTTGTTGGGGGCCACAAATTTGGGCATCTGTGATGTGACAAAGGGCATGGACATGTGTTTGCTTTTGTTTCATGCTGCCATAACATTTTTTTTGATAAACTACATCTGGTACTAGTAGTAGTGAACCAAGGCAGTTCATCAGATCCCAATCACAGAGATGGTACAATAAAAGATATCACCCACAAAAGTCCTTGCCTCTCAATTTCTGGACCCTCATAGCTAGAACCATCGCTCTAACATCACCTGTGCAGCTCTGCTGCTAAGGAATGCTCTCTGTTTTTAGCTCCCTGACAATACCATTCCAATATTTATAATATGTACACATAAAAACTTAAAGAGTATATTAAGGATACAAAGTGAAGCATTCAGAAGTTTGGAAATCTCAGAATAAAGGCTGCCTGTTTACCCTTATTTTGACCTCCTTGTGCACATTTATAACGGCAGTCTTTCACTATATTGTTATATGCTATTTTTTCTAATGAGAAAGCCCACATTTATTCAGAGTGCAGCATACCTGGTATATGAAAGGGTAACTATACAACTTTTTTTTTTTTTTTTTTTTTTTTAAATGAATCTTCCTTACTCCTTTCAACCTCCCCTCACCTCCTTTATTGCCAACAATCCAAAGCCTGAACCAAATACAGCCAATTTCTACTTGGACAGTTTTTTTAAGGATTCATTTCAGGTATATTCTATGTTCTTAGAACCAATTTGCATCGATAAACAGACAATACAGAAATTGCTCATTCTGCACATTATAAAATATCATGACTGATCACCAATTTTACAGCTGGTTAAACTCTGTCCCAGTTTAAAAAGCTATCTGTTTTGATACCAATGTATGTAGTAATTCTAAAACAAAGTAGGACCCTTGGCATTTGATTTGCATAGTCTATTTCCACAATACTTTTCCATTCTAGCTATTTCTCAGCACTGCTGGTGTCGGATCTCTGCCGCATAATAACATTAACATGCTTAATCCTTTCATTAAGAAACAAGCAAAAATTAAGAGAGATTTTAGTACGAGTGCTAGATCAAACCTGGTGTTTCAAAAAGAGTATCCTCAAACTGTATCTTATTGGGAAGGGGTAACATTTAACTCTTTTTCACTTCCTTTTTATTTCTGAAGAAAATTCTTGCTCTTGAATTTCTGAACTACATCAGCAGCAGCAGACTTAGCAGGAGGAAGCATCACTTACATGGACCTCATACAACAAATCTGGAGATGAAGATGACAGATAAGTGTTCTGCTTTTCATGACGTTACATTTGGAATATTATTGTAGAGTTCAGACATTTAAAGGTAATAAAGTATTAAAGTATAATGTAGTCACTACATTTAAAAGGTCTGATATCGTACTGTATGCAATACAGCTTATTTTATAATATCTTTTTTTAACTACTGATATCACCTTGCACTACGTGCAAATGCAATTCTATATTTATGACCACATCTCCAGGTTTAGACAGCTATCGTGCTCAACAGAAATATTTTCATTAGACACTAAAATAGAACTCCTAGAAATATTAATCCTTTAACTGATTCACTACCTGAAAATGCAGTTGCAATTTCTTCGAAAGTATATACTAATCACTATTGCAAGCTCAAACGATAGAATTTTTTTAAAAATCTGACTTTTTAAATCAAAAACATTTTTTTAAATTGTAAATTGTTTAAGGACAGTAAGGGATTGACACAAAACATTAAGTGATCAAAATCAGTTTTAACAAATAGAAATTAATTTATAAACCACAGTACTGTTCTATTAAATTCTGTCATTTAACCTGCTTCTTGGGAGAAGGTATGATTATCTGCATTTGATTTGAATAATAAAAAAACTGCTGCATTGGCTATTTAAGGAATTTATGAGGACTTTGCTATATTTGTTTCTTTCACAAAGGAGGTGGGTAAATGAACAAACAAAGCCCTGCCATACAAAAGGTTATACAAAAATAGAAGGCTGAGAATAATTACTACTTTGGGCACAAAATTAGGCAGTTGGGGGCTGTTACATAAATCACGCCAAATTTCAGATGAAACATCTACATGTGCCCCAGAGACTAGTTGCTTCTGGAGAAAACGACGTTGCAGGGCTAAGAGGCAGTAGCAGCCCATGTATCTGCTGGCTGCCCCAATCAATCAGAGGCCTGCAGGGCAGGATGGGGGTGGCTGCAATCTGCCCACTAAATTGGAGCCCAGGGCCACAGCTAACCGGCTAAATTTGGCCCTGGGCTCCATGGTTTGAGTACATCCCTAGATATCAACCAAAGAAATCCTTGCCTCTAGTATTGTGAAGACAAGTCAGTGTTAGAAGATGTAACCTAGACAAGTTGTTACAGCACTTGGAGGGACATAGACAGAGGAACTGGGAATGTGCCAGAACTATCTGGAGATGCTTGAAAGATCTCTAAACATTACCATCGCCTAGAGAAAGATATGGACCAAAGGATCCAAATGAAACTATTGCTCTGACCCTTTATTTTGTGCCCCTCCCCAGTATATCTTGTCAGATATGGTTTAGCCATAAATCTGAACAATTCCATGAGTGGACTCTGAAATTCAGACTAATTTCTAAGCGAGTATTTATACCCTGTTTTCAGATTACCTCAGATCCCTACATTTGTGCTAGACAGTACCAAAGGGTACAAAGAAAACAAACAAACAAACAAACAAACCCTACCTGCTAATACTTCTGAAAAAGGAACTGGTCTCACATTTCCAGAATAACAAATTATTGGTGAAGTTGGTCTAGATCAGAGATGTCAAAGACACAGCCCAAAGGGTTCCTGGAGGGGTTGGGATTTTGGGGGTGAGGCCCACTGAAAAAAAAATCTAGTGCATGGCGCTCCACTGGGGACATATTTTGGGATCAGCAGGACAGGTGATGGCTGTGTTAAATCCCATGGCTCCTGACCGTACTCACCTTCTTGTCAGAGGTGGTTCCAGATCCAACCTTCAAAGGGTCCCAAGTGAGTTTGACGTTGTTGGTCTAGGTTTTTTGTAAGAATCTGAGTGATTACTTCATTGGAAAGCGAGCCTCCCTGTTAGTTTACTAACAAGTTATTAACTTTAATGTAAAACACAACAGAAAAGGTGATTTATTTTTTCAGTTCACGTGTTCATTCAATAAAAAGGAATATGCATTCCTTCTTCAGTTCAAGACATTCCTTGGCACACTTTAAAACTATTATACAAGCAACTAGTCATGGAACATTAATATAAATCATAACTCAGCAAATAAAAATCTATTTCAGTCTTTCTGACCTTGCATCAGAATCCTCAGGACAAGGGAACAAGCATTCATATCTCTCACACTGCCACAACAGTCAATAAAGTAAATATGTTCAGTCTGAGACAAGCAAGTTCTAAAACCAAGTACCCTGAAAACAACCCCTTTCTCTTAAACCCCTCTCAAAACCCCACTGTGCAGGCACTCCTGCCAGCCACTCCTAACATCAGACAAAACAGGTGGTCTCAGGTAAGTAGCTTCCACAATCAGAATAGTAGAGGTCAAAGTCAAAACCTTGAGTTCTACCAGGTACCCAACAGAAAGCCAGCACAGACCCAGCAGTCACAAGAATGTGCTCCCACAAAGGCGCACCCCATAATAATTGAGCTGCTAATTTCCAGTGTCCACTTCCAGATCAATTAGACACAGTCCTAGGTAAAGCAAATAGCAGCAAGCTAATTTGGACCTGGCAAAGTAATGAATTATAAATTGCAAAGCCACACTCAAAAGAAACTAGTGCAACATACTGGCTGCACATAAATTTGAGGTGGGGGAAAGATATGGAAAGCCAACATGGCCAATGCTGTTACTTGCTCTGAGGAACTAGGAATCAACACACACTCCCACAATATTCACGTGCTCCAAATTCCTTCCTTCAGTCATAGGCAAGACACTATCTCCTCTTTCCCCTCCAGCTGTCAAGTCAAAACACTTCAAGATCAGGGTAGCTGGCAGATTTAATACCAGCAATGGCAGACAAGAATCCACTGATAAGAATGTCTTAACCAATGCAATAAGAGCAGCCTCAATCCCATATCTTTTTATCACCTTGTCCAGTCAAGCAGTTCCTTACTCAGTTCATGTTTTGAATTAGTTATTTAAAACCAGCGGCCAGGAGACAATTTACTTAGTTGTTCTGGTCCAGGGCTAGCTGAAGATGGTCCTTGTCTAACAACTGTATTCAATCTGTTTTTTAAAAAGAGCTAAATGCTTTTATTTAATATAATGATGGAAGAGAGAGAGGGAGGGATGGGGCAGGTGGTGGCAGCAC
>NW_005842006.1:2283023-2321244 GCF_000455745.1 Alligator sinensis
CCAACCCCACTCCCCACCTCACTGCAGGGGCCTTGATTTGCACCACCCACACACCCCTTCCCTTCCCCCTCTTCTTCCAGCACAACAGACTTACCAGCCGGACACTGCTCTTCAAGCTGCCAGGCTACATTCCTGGCCATGTCCATGCTGCAGCTTCGCACATGCATGCAGCATTTATTGGCAGCATTATTGGTCACATCAACCAAAAAAGCCAATTGCCAATAATGTCAATTTTCCTTTTCCAATACATAGGTCCTTTCCTGATACAAAATGGACCTATGTATTGGTGCACCTCTATTTATTTCAGTGTTAACAATCAAAACTAGACTTCTAAAAGATTAACAAATTTTCTGTGGACTTTAACATATATGCCAACACTTTCAAAACTAACAGCCTAAAATGAGGTTTTATATTTGGAGTGCATCTACATATGCAATTAGCGTGGAGCAACAAATTCTGGCACAGTTTGCACCAAAGTCAGCAGCTCCTGGGAGCAGCAGAGTACACACATGCACATAGGACAGCAGCAATCTGAGCCAGAACAGAGCAGGCCCAGGCTGGCAGCAGGCTTGGGGAGGAGGTGGGGTCAGCCCCAGACTCTAAGTTATGGCACTGGATGGTGGAGGGGCTGGCTGGGGTTCACGAGTGTTCAAAGAGTGGAGCCATGTGTCTAGGCAGCAGGCAGGGGTCTGGTCCCCTGGTTCCTGGGCTGACTGTGGCCATTTATGCCTGGGTCAGTGTTTACATGCGTGTTTAGGCACAGTTATTTTCACCACCATAGTACTAACTTACGACAGCAAAAATTAGTTTGCTGTGGTCTAATGGTGTTGCACATGTAGACTGTGATGCTTTACAACGCAGTAAATTAGTCTACTGAGCAGTTAAGCGCACATGCAGATGTACAGCTAAGGGTGGTACTTCAAAAGCATCAAACTGAATTTGGAGAACACTGATTTTGAGCTGCAAACCCTGATAGGAGTGAAGCCTAGCTATAAACATTTCAGCCTTCTTAACTTGTGAAATTTTAGAATACCAAAACTTGTTGTTGCAAAATACACCATGTACCATTTGTTTATGAATGTTATGTCTGATGAGTCACTCTCACAACAAGTATGTTAATAAAGCCTAGACTTTTCTTTTTCAGCATAATTGAAAATTGTAAGTATAAAAACTCTTAAAAGGAAAAAAACCCTGCTATTAGATTCAAAATTCTGCTAGTAGCAATTTCTAACTAGGCTGAATGCCACTGCATTAAATGATAAGCTATCTGGCCCTGCAGCCGAATCCAAGCGCAGGGCTGGTCTGCAGCCCTGATCCTAGGAGTGCTCCTCATGCTGAATCTGACTGCAGAGCAACCCCATGCATCAGCCTGACCCTGTGTGCTGGACCTGGCTGCAGAGTGACTGGCATGATCCAGCGTGCAGAGCCATGTCATCTGGCCTGCAGGGCTCCCTACAGGTCCATAAATTTGATAGGAGGAATCCTGCCATCACTCCCCTGATGCCAAATTTCTGGACTCTTGGGGAACACTACAGGCTGGATGACAAGGCTCTGTAGGCCTGATCCAGTCTGCAGGCTATATATAGGTTGACCACCACTAGTTTAATTCCATAATGGTAAAAGTAGCAAAGAGCATACATTTTAAATTTAATTTTTTTTACATTATAAAAAACTATTTTTATTTGCTGTGAATGTTTGATCCTTAAACACAAGGCTGCCCAACTCACAGCCTGGAAAAGGTTAAAATTACAGCCCAAAGGCTCCTGCCTGGATGCCACTGTCCCCACTGCTCTGGCTGATGCTGTTGAGGTCTCCAGGCTCCCCCACACTCCTCCAGCTTCAGCTTCCTGCCCCACTCCACTCCTTGAGGCAGGGTGGCACAGCCCATTGGGCCTAACAAGCCTATGGCTCACCAAGGTACAGTGCTGGGGGGCGGGGGGGATAGTGGCATAGAGTGGGGCCTACAGAGTCATAGTCTACACAGGCCCATACGAATTGCAGCCCCAGGTGACCCCAGCTGCTCAGAAGTTGAGCGGCTCTGATTAAAGTGTATTAAAAAAAAAACTAGTTACATCTTATGTATTAGATGTATACCCTCCCACTCCCTTCCCTAGGGATCCACTCATCCTTGCTGCTGTAACCATTCTATGAACTCTGTGTACCTATAATAAAGCATGTTAAGGTGTTATAACCATTAGATAAATAAAAGTATACATAATGCAATTTAAAAAAATCTTTTTCCCTTTCCACCAAGAGAAAAGGAGATCTATCTGTCCTTCAGGACTATCTCTAACTGTATTCTACAACGGTGATGACATATACTATGAAAGAATTTGCTTTTTTAACTAGTCATGTCATTTCCTGATAAGATTCAAAACTGAAAGGAGTTGCATAAACATTGTCTTATTTTCAGTGAACTGCTGATGTTATTCTCCGAGTGAATGTCGAAGAAAGAGGAACCTCTTATGCAGAGCAATTATTCTGCAGATATATAAATTATACAAATATACACAATAGATTACAACATATACAACTGAAATACTCAATTTTGCCCCAAATACACAAATGCCAACATTAAAATACATTTCAATTACACTTGGATGCCTGATGTGTCACTGTACATACATTTACATTCTCAAGACCCCAGGAAGTGAACTTATGTCCCATGATAGCTGTTAAACTGCATCACTCCAAGATAAAATCTTCTTGTGATCAACTTTGTCTGCATATTATTTTGCAAGTAAGTGTATTCAAACCAGTTGTCAAATCTAGTAGTCAGTTCAATCCCTCCATACGATTCATTATATGCCAGCACAATTCAAGCAATGACCTGTATCATAAGATATAATACATTTGCTGCATCATTAGCTTTGTGACAAATATGATGCCACTTCTGTAGATGTGCTGCAGACATGTCTTTCATTGGGTAGTGATGCAGACCAAGTGCTAATGTCATAGGGTTGGACTGAAGCTGACAGTGAAGGTGACATCTGTTACAAACTCCACAATTTGCTATCTACTTGTAAGCAAATCAAGGAGCATCTCACCTGCTCACACACTGGCTTCCCTCCTCACATGTAACTATATAACTTAACAAAAATATTGTTACATATTGCTGTACCTGCTGTTGTAGCTACATGTGGCAGGGCTCTTTCTTCACCTTCCTCAGAAGCATTGGGTGTTGGCTGCACCCCAAGGCTGGGGATTTTGACTGGGGTGTGCCAATACCCAGGGTAGAACTGAAACCCAGAAGTTGCCACCTAAAGGATCAGACAAATTGCCACATTTGGGATCAGAGGGAATTTTACACCATGGTCAGACTGGTATGGACTGTGGGGGTTTTCCCCTTCCTTTGTAGCAGGGGGCGTGGCCCTCTTCCTTTGATGTCTTGAATGCATTTTGACAATCCTTCTTGCAGCAGGACTCTGGCCATCCTTTTCCCCTGCTTTACCTGAGACAGGTTACAGTGCTATGCCTTGTAGTTGTGTGACAGCTGATTGTTTCGTTTCAATAACAGGTTAGACAAGAACTTGTATGGAATGGTTTGCACAGGGATGATCCGTCTCCTTGGCAGGGAGTTGGACTAAATGACCTCCAGAGGCTCCCTCCATCCCTACATTTCTACAGTTCTATGAAATGTTGAACTTTCTCCTTGAAACTTGACTTCCCAAATACTTTGTGTTGTGAGATAAAGATACAGTGATTTCTTTTTCTATTTAGTTGTTGAATTTAAACAGTACTTTGTGTATAACTAGACCCAATTTAACTCTGTATCATCGGTAAGGCACTTCAGTATGGGCTTAACATTATCCACTAGTAGATCCATTGTCCTCAACAGAACTATCCGTATACTTAAGACAAGTAGTTGTTCATGTATCTTCCTGAAATAGAACTTAAGTTCATTTCTCCTACTCACATTCCTTGATCTTTCAATGGGGAAAAGAAACTTTCTAAAGGAACAAGAAAATATGATTTTCCTGACCAAAAATCTCCCCAATTTTTCCTGCATTTGACAATGACTTCAACAAAAAGCTGTCTTTACCCATGGCAGTAACATTCCTACACTGATGCACCACCTGTACTCTAAGGTAAAAGAAAAATTCTCACCATCAAACAAAAAGATGTCATAGTACCCCTGCCAATTACTAGCTGTTCCTTGTTGCTTCAGGTACATTTTAATTTTTACTAAGGCTTCTTTATTTTAACTTCCTCTGGATTTCTTATTCCCCAAATTTGTTTTCTCATCATGTAAAGCATTTCAATAAACTTAAAAAGTTAACTGATACTAACATCAAATCAACTTCAACTCTGAACAAAATATTTTATTGCAATGCAAAATTTAAATAGCATGCGCCTCACAGCACTCCATTTGTATTAATTTTAGCTTTGTCATTTCAGGCTGGCATGTCAAACTCAGCCTGCTGAGAGGAATGAATTGCATTTTTAAACAACAGCTAGGGGCCAGAGAAACCACAGTAAACCCATATGCTATTTTTGATCCGCATCACAACTTTCTTGGTGACACTTCCCACTGTTTTGAACGTTACTGCCTTATTTAGTCAATCAGGCCAAGAGTTTAGCAAACATCTTAGGCATTTTTCTTTTTCAAGTAATAAACATCCCAAAATTACTTTCTAAAGTTAAAAAGCTAGTAAATAGTTCTGGAGGAGGAAGAGCATTGCAGAGAGATATTCCTTAAAAAGTATCTTGGATGGCTCTGTGAAGATATTCTTTTTGTGATCAAACATGAAACCTTTTCAGTAATGATGAACTCTACATAATGCCTTTGTAGTAGGACTGCAGGATCTTTCAGGATGTTCTTGGTAAACTGGAGAAGCAGAGTGTGTCAACTTATAAAGGAAATTTTGGTAAATTCTCTCATGTCAGATTTTAAACATCCACATCGGGCATGTCTACACATGCACTTTAACGTGCATTAGCCTATTTTAATGTGCATTAAAGTATCACAAAAAAAACTGAGCTCTTTAGCTAATGTGCATTAATATAGGCTAATGTGCATTTTTCTAGCACCTCACAATGGAGGTACTAGATTTAATGCACGTTACCTAAAGGATATTAATGAACATATAGACGTGCCCTCTTATGAATGATACTGCTGTCTTACAATTATTGTTTTGAAAAATATCAAGTATAACAGTTCATGTCTGTTTTAGTAAGCTTTTGTTTAAAGCCCTTTTTTGTTCCTATTCTCTGAAGAAAAAAACAAGATTGAAAAAAATAAGGAGCACCAAAGAATGACAAAAATGGACTCAGCCATTATTGCAAACCTCTGTCAATAAATTAATATGTACTATATTTGACATACATCCTACTGAGGGCACTTAATGAAATCTGCCAGTCATCCAGGAGCTCGCATATATCATTCTTCTGCTTGGATTTTCAGGAGAGGCGACTAGTATTTTGCATAGTCACTTCCATAGTTTTCATGTTTTATCTATGACCATTTCACCTTAGTGAACGCCATAATCAAGATACCTCTTTATTGGGGGCTTTATCTTATAATTTTGTGCATTTAATTTTAGCAACTAAAATTAACAGGATGGTGCTACATGCTGATTTTATATAAGATATTACACAAATTTCAATGAGACAAGAATGACCTGGTGGGGGACCTGCAGATTCAAGGCAACTTAGGGGACAGCGATAACCAAATGATAAAATTCATTATCCAGAGAAGGGTGGGCACTATACCTAGCAGGACACAGGTGCTAAACTTTAAAAAGGCTGACTTTAATAGGCCCAGGGGATTGGTTAGCAGGGTACTAGGAACCAAGAGCTTTGGGGGTCCAGGAAGGGTGGTCATTCCTTAAGGATACCATTCTTTGGGCTCAGAGTGAGACAATCCCATGACAAAGAAAAGAGGGCAAAGGGGCCAGGAAGCCCCTTTGGCTAACCAAGGTCATCCAGGATACCTTAGGGGCAAAAAAAAGTAGCATACAGGAAGTGGAAGCAGGGGGTAGCTAGCAAGGAGGAGTACACTTCCTTGGCCCGCACCTTCAGGGAGTCAGTCAGGAAGGCCAAAGCAGCTCTAGCACTCAAGCTAGGGGCACGGATAAAGGACAATAAAAAGTCCTTCTTTAGGTATGTTGGGAGCAAAAAGAGGGTGCAGAGTAGGATAGGACCCCTACAGGACGGGCAGCAGGGCTTAGTGACGAATAACAGGGACAAGGCAGAGCTCTTCAATGATTTTTTTACCTCTTTCTTCTTAAATAGGAAGCTAGACAAACCCTCAATACGCATCTCAGACATCAACAAGGGGAACATCAGCCAACCAACAGTCAGTGCCAATATGGTAAAAGGACACTTGGAGGGACTGGACATGTTCAAATCACCGGGACTGGAGGGACTCCACCCATGGGTAATGAAGGAATTAGCAAGAGTCATAGCTGAACCACTAGCAAGGATATATGAGCACTCATGGTGCTTGGGTCAGGTCCCGGAGGACTGGAAAAGGGCCAATGTCGTCCCGATCTATAAGAAGGGGAGGAAGAAGAATCCGGGGAACTACAGACCATTCAGCCTTACCTCTATCCCAGGGAAGACCCTAGAAAAAATTATCAAGGAACACACCTATGGAAGCCCGCTGGCTAATGTGATGCGGAGGGGCAACCAACATGGGTTTATAGCGGGCAGGTCCTACCTGACTAACCTAGTTTCTTTTTACAACAAGGCCACCAAATGTTTAGATGTAGGAGTCGAGATGGATGTTATCTATCTGGACTTCATGAAGGCCTTTGACACAGTATCCCATACTATCCTTATTAATAAACAGAGGAGATCTGCCATGGATGATTATACGGTAGAATGGGTAGCAAACTGGCTCAGGGGTTGCACTCAGAGGGTGGTGGTGGATGGGTTAGTGTCAACCTGGAAACATATGTGCAGTGGAGTCCTTCAGGGCTCAGTTCTGGGGCCAGTGCTGTTCAACATTTTCATCAGTGATCTTGAAAAGGGGATGGGAAGCACCCTATCCAAATTTGCAGGTGACACTGAAATATGGGGTGAAGCTAACACCCTGGAGAGGAGGAACCAGATCCACGCTGACCTTGACAGGTTGGGGAAGTGGGCAGAGAACAACAGGATGCAGTTCAATAAGGACAAGTACAAGGTGCTGCATCTAGAGAGGAAAAACTGCCATCATACCTATAGGCTGGGAGGCAACCTTCTCAGCACCACTGAGGCACAAAGAGATCTTGGAGTCACTGTTGACTCCAGGATGAACATGAGTCATCAATGTGATGAAGTAGTTGGCAGAGCCAATCACACCTTGTCATGCGTCCGTAGGTGCTGCACAAACAGGTCCAGGGAGGTGATTCTCCCTGTCTACACAGCACTGGTCAGGCCACAGCTGGAGTACTGTGTCCAGTACTGGACACCACAGTTCAAGTGGGATGCGGACAACCTGGAAAGGGTCCAAAGAAGAGCCACTCGTCTGATTGAAGGCCTGTAAAGGAAGGCCCTACAAGGAAAGGCTAAGGGACCATAACCTTCTCAGCCTCTCCAAGAGAAAGTTGAAAGGGGACCTTGTGGCAGCATACAAATTCATAAGGGGGGAGCAACACAAAGTAGGTGATGATCTGTTTACCAGGGCACCCCCTGGAACAACAAGCAACAATGGCCATAAGCTATTGGAGAGTAGGTTTAGACTGGACATTAGAAAAAAGTTCTTCATGGTCAGGGTTGCCAGGATCTAGAATGGGCTTCCAAGGGTGGTGGTGCTCGCCCCATCCTTGGGGGTCTTCAAGAGGAGACTGGAAAGGCACCTGGCTGGGATCACATGATCCTAGGTTTGGTGACACTTTTCTTGCCTGTCAGGGGGTCGGACTAGATGGCCCACTGAGATCCCTTCTGACCCTGGAATCTATGAATCTAAGACAGATAAAATTAAAATTACACTTAAAATTATGACAGTAAGTTGGGCCTAAACACATTTTTCTTTAACACAATTAAATTAAATAAAACTGCATTAAGAGGAAAAGAAATCTAGTAAAAGGATGAAGTGAATCTGACTCTGATAGTATATAAGTACAGTGACCTTTTAATACATCCTCTAGCAAAAAATGTAGGTTCTCTCTAAATAAAGGTAACTATACTGTTACTTCTGTTAAAATCTGAAAAGAAATTGAAAAGAAGACTAAAGGATGCATATAAGGAAGGGTATATCTATACTGTATACACTCTACTAGAGCAACTAGTACTAGGTCAGTACTAGAGCAGCTGTAGTTCATACAGGCATACTCAAGCTAGTTTTACTAGCAAACCCAGCTACCCATATAGCTGCTGCAACATGCAATACAACCACTCATCTGTCTTTCTCTCTTTCTCTGTTCCCACCCCCCAAAACATACTACCAAGGTAGATGCCAAACTGTGTAAGAGGGAGATGCTGTTATATCATGCACATTTAATAATAGTCAGTAATGCCTAAAATAATACATTTCAGGACTGGGGGTTAACCACTCAAGCAGCATTCTTCTGCTACAGTTTTAAAGAAACTGGAGGAAGTCACCAGGTAACCACCTAGAACCAGCTTATCAAACAATTAAACCGGGTTATGACAGTGGTAACTTTTTCTCCATAAGGAGAGAATTTTAGTTCATTTCAAGCTGAGAAACTCATCAGAAAGGGAAACACAAAAGTTTGTTTTCTTTTTCCAATCTATGAATGAAAACAAGGAAGAGGACAAGATCTACTAAGTCTTAAAAAAAAAAAACAAAGAAAAACAAATTGCTGTATTTACTCAAATGACATCTCCCCATAAGAACAGCATGTTGTTTTTGGAAGACACAGTATGGGAGAGAAGGGGAAAAAAAATTCTCTAGTCATGGCCAAGAGAGGGCCATTTTTTAGAGTGGCTCTGTTGCAAAAATATGGATGCCAACTTGTCTCTTATCCAGCAAACCGAGTGGCTGTGAAAGGCAGGTGGCCACAAACTCATGGGATCCGGCCAATGGGCAACTAGTGGGTCCAGCTCTGGCCACTGCATGGTGCTACGCAGGCAGGGCTGTTTCCACCCAGTGCTGATGTGATCATGTCAGCAGTGGACCCCAGTGGATGCCGGGATCCACATCAGGAACCTGCCAGCTGCTTCCACAGCTGATGCCAGCGACCACCTCCCGAGACTGCTTCCTGTGCACCAGGTGAGTCATGGCTTAAGCTACAGATGCCAGCTGGCATGTTCTGGGTTGGGGTGAGGGAAATAAGGCTTGCTGCCACTCTGGGAGGAGAGATTGGGGCTTACTGCAATTCTGGGCAGGTTTGAGGGAGGGGAAGGTGGGGAGGGAAAGGGAGGGTGGGGAGAGAAAGATCCTGGACTTAGGGAGTTTTGGTGAGCTGCTGGGGGGGGTGCTGACCTGGTCCATGATAGCTCACCATAGGGTGTGCGTGTGTATTTTAGTCCGCTAAGTATTGTTAATACTTTGTTTTTAATTAATCATTCAATTGCAAAATCAGAAAATGTTTTAACAAAATTTACGTTTCTTTCTTATGGATCAAATCACATTTAAATTAATTACTAGATAATAAAAAATTGTGTTGCTTTTCATTTGTATTTTATAATCCAAATGCAGGTTGACATAAATCACAAGTTGAAAAAAGTACTGTGTTATTCAACAGTTCCTAATACAATAAAAGACGTACCAAATAAGGACAGAACCCATCTAACACAGCTATATTGTATAATTTAACTGTTTATCTATACAGATTTAGTTATAGCATATGCTTCTGGTTAGCAAAAGAAAGAGAAGCACCAAATTTGTGTAAAGGCTGTATATTTAGTTGCAAATCAATGTGTGTTAACCATTATACCAAAAAGTAAGAAAAAAAACAAGAAAGGAAGAAAATAAAATGTCAGGCAAAGCTAATATTATTTAAAATAAGATGTTGCTTTAAGATAAAACAGAAAATGACACAAAGAGGAATGATTCCATCCTTCAAAAGGATGAAAAAACATTTGATTTTGTTAAGGTTCCCCCATTCCTTATGAAAAAAAAATTATTTATTTGGATTTAAATTAATAATATGAAAGAATGTTCCCCCTCAGCTTTAGGCACTCTGGCTGCATTTTTTTTTTTTAAATGCAATTAAAAAAAAAAAAAAGCCCACAACACTACAAAAACAACCAGAACAAACAGAACAGCAGCTCTCCACTCCCCTTTTCCTTCCGGGAAGATGATAACAAAGACCAAGCTAACTCTCAGCTGGAGTACAGCAATGCGACACATGTAGGCATGAAGCTTTAGTGATTAGCAAACTCCAGCTGATACAGACTGCTGCACCACTGTCTCCACAGTAACACTTGCTTTCACGCACACATCAAACCTGCTCTCTGCTTTGGATGATCAGATATTCTATGGAAAATTAACTCAAGGTCTTCTTCCTTATCCTCAAAGTGCTGAATGGCTGGGGCCTAGTATATCTATGAGACTGACCAGAGCTCCTAGATGAAAACCACACTCGAGAATTTCACTCCTCTAGCACGGGTGGGACACAGACACACACAACAATACAATGAGGATAAAGAACACACACTCAGGAAACAGATTTTGACGGGGCTGGCTCAACATTGTGGAAAGAACTTCTGCAGGAGCTAAGGTTCCACACCAACTTATCCAGACATCTATTTAACCTTGTATTTTCCAATATAAAATCATGTAGTGTTCCAGAACAAAGTAAATCCATTGCACTCATATCTGCCCTGGACAGCAGATAAGAAAACAGGCATGTGACACATATTACCTATTTGTTGCTTTCGTACTACGAAAAGGTAAACAGACACTAAAGAGATGAGGGAAGTACAAAAACCTAAAGAAAATAAAATGAATACCTCAAATTATTAGTTTTATATTTGCCCATAGAAAAATTTTCCCATACAAAAATTCTCAGTCAGTCAATATTAGTTCTACAAACATTGAGGCCATGATTTGTTTGGTTTGTGTTCACATTTTCAAACCACGTACATAATGCCAAGATGAGTCCTTCAGAGCAGGTTTAGATTTTTAGATCGTTTAAAGGGTGTAGCTTTTCTCAAGTCCTATCTAACATGGGCAGATCCAGGATCACAAGAACAGTGGTGCAGCCACACCCCCTTCATATCTGTGTGATGCATGCACAGTAAGGACAGCTCATTACCCATGTGCCACCCAAGCAAGATGGGTATGCTCACAACCCCTCACCATGATCCTGGATACCAGTGAAGTCTTGAAGCTCACTGCATGCCAGCATGGCTCCTGCTAGAAGCTCTGCATATACTGTGAGCAGTGTGAGCTCACCAGCATGAGGTCTGCCTTGAGTCTTCACTTTCAAGCAATTCTGGAGCCTGCTGCGCTTCCCCATCCTTCTCCCCACCTCCCTAAATTCAGCAGTGATGGAAGAGAGGGCACAGCAGCAGAGGTGCCCAGCTCCTGGGCTTTGTAACAGCAAGGGTTGAGCAATGCTGCTTCTGCCTGTCACTTCCTTTGCCCTGCTGCTGAATTCAGGAATGGGGGTCGGGGGGGTATGAAGCAGGCTCCAGAGCTACTTCAAAGTAGGGAATCTGGGTAGACCCTGCACCAGCAAGCTCAGAGTTTACAGTGCACACGGAGCTCCCAGCAGGGTCTGTGCAGATATGTCCATGAGGTCTGAGAGCTCACTATAAATGCAGCACATCACCAAAAGGGAGGCAACCACACCGCAGCCCCCTTCTGGATCTGCCCCTGATCTATGCTATCCTATCTCCTGAGCTGACATGCATTTAAACTGTGGTTAAAAAGGAGGTAGGAGAGATTTATAAATGAGGGGGAGGGGAAATTTTTCATGAATAAAGTCCAGTGCATGTACCGATATCATTACGATGCGGGAAGGGTAAAGAGATTAAAACTGGCTTAGTCTTTGAAAATGGACATCTTCCTCTAAAGTTGCTCTTGAAAGATTAGATTAATAAAAGCTTCAGCAATTCAGACTGAAGCTGAGAGAATACATAGTAAGCTAAAAAATTTGCTTTGGCATTTGATAAAATAAGTGCATGGGATAAAATATTTATCAACCAGTACTCTATGCTGAGTCTTACTCAAAAGACTGAAAGAAAAAAAAGGGTAGCATGCCAAGAGTATATATACATTGTTCTCATTAATGAGAAACAGGAATTATTATTTTAAACATCATGGGTTACCTATTCATGATTCCATAATTAAAAAGGACTGGATGAGTCAAGTGCTTGCTGACAGACAGAAAAAAAGAGACTATATTCTAAATCAAGAACAAGAGTCTAACTGACGTCAGTAGTTACTAGAATGTGCTACCACCAACAGCCCTTCATCAGCCACCTATATAAGAAGCAAATTTGTCAGTTCCTACTGTGCAAGACATCCACATCTAAAAAAAACCCAACCCTTTATCTGTGCACTATTAAACATTTCACCTTTTCTAACAACCTCAGAAGGAAAGGGGAGTATGTATACACACTAGAGCAGGGGTGGCCAACCCATACCACACATGCTATAAGTGGCACTAACAGCCTGTGGTGGCACATGCCAGATCAGTAAAGGAGCAGGGTACACAGCAACAGATAGGGCAGAGAACAGAAAACAGCACAAAAGATCATGCAGGCAACAAGGATCAAAGTGGCATTTGTAGGGGTGCTGGGCTTACCTTGTGCAAAGCCTGCCAAAAAGTTGGCCCCTAATCGAACAAAGATTAAACTATCCCAATGACTGCTAGTCTCAAGAATGGGGTTGAGGCAAGCCTATTTGGTAACTTGAATTGCCCCTGCACTGTTCCAAAAAATTACCTACATTAGAGAAAAATGCTACCACTAGCACTTTTTAAAGTTGTTAATACTGCTATCCCACATGTACCTGGACCTAGAACAAGCTGATTTTTATTCCCGTAACTGCCACAGTAATAAACACAATTTTAAATATCTTCGCTACATTTTAATTAAAAACTACATCTTGCATCTGAAAGAACACATATAGTGCATGCTGGTTATCTGAGGCTGCTTGTGTTTGCTCATCATAGACACCCTATTTTAGAGGGGGACTGGATAGAACATCACTGTAATTTAGAACAAAGGTAGACAAAATTCAGCCTGCGGGCTGGATCCAGCCCACTAAGGCATTTTATCTGGCCTCTGGTGGGACCCTCAACCCTGCCCAGCCCAGGTGTGGAGGGCAGCCTGAGCTCTGACACATGCAGCCAGTCCCGCCACCCGTGGGTGCACAGAGAGGCTGGGGCACCACAGCAGCTGGACTCTACTTCCCAGTAGCACTGGCAGCAGCAGTGACTCCTTCCAGTCACTGCTGTGAGTGCTGCTGCCACTGTCAGACCCAGACCCACTATCTGGGCACCCTGGCCCATCTGTCCAGTACCCACCGCCACCCCCAGTCAAGTAGTCTACCACTTAGGGCAGGGATTTTCAACCTTTTTTGGTTGGTGTACCCCCGGCAGCTGGTCGAGAACTAGGTCAAGGATCAGGGAGACTAGCAGGGGGAAGGGGGTCCCTGGCAGGTGATCAACGAGTGGGGGGGCCTCCTCCACAGCAAAACTAGAAGTGCCGTTGGGGAAACCAAAAGTGCTCCTACTTCTCTGCACCACTACTGCATACCCCCTGGGGCCTTCCTGAGTAGCCCCAGGGATAGGTTGACAACCCCCGACTTAGGGAGTTTGCTGAGCTGTTCCAGGTCAGGGGGGAGGGGGGAAGGGTTTGTACCCAGGACTCTCCAGCCAAATAATGCCCAGCCCTGGTTTAGGAGGATTATGACTACAAGTTAGATTTTATATACTAATTTACAATCGGAAAAGGCAACATTTACTACTGAGGATAAAAGAAAAAGCAATTCTCCAAGACTGATTAGAGCAGTGGTGGCCATCCTTTTTGGCAGACATGCCACGGGGGGCCCTCTTCCTTCTGCCCTTTCAGATGCTGCTCTGATCTCCACTCCCCAGAGGCATACCTCCGAGTCTGCACCCTGGAGCACTGGAACGCAGGCAGAGGGGGCTCCAACCTCTGGCCACTGGCAAAGAGTAAAGCAGGGCAATATGGAAGGGGAGGGGTCTTGATCTAAATCTAGGTTAACCCTGACTTTGCAACCACTTCAGTTTTATATGCAAGTGAGGATCCAAGATTCTGAATTTGGCAAGGGCTGCAGGGCTAGAGAAGGGATGGCCTGGCTCTTGGCTATAACACCTGATGACACCTCTCGCAGCAGCACTCTGCCCCTGCTCTGCTCCACAGTTCTCTCCTCCCTGCATCTATTTTGGCATCTCCTTTTCCTGAGCACCCAGGGCTCACATGCTACACACAGCAGCTGCCAGTGGCACACATGATCTGGGCTGGCCACTCCCAAATTAAAGCACTTCCATGTTCAACACAAGGCATGCAACATCAATTGCTATAAAGAAAATGGAGCCTGGCCAACCAGAGCAGCACTCTGGCTGCTGCCCAGGCTCCTAGCTGCAGGACCACCATGGCTGCAGCTCCCAAGGCCCCCAGAACCCCAGGTAAGGCTGCTGGGGTCAGAACAGCTGCTGGCCCCAGCCTCTCCTACCCCTCCCAGGGTAACCTGCCATGTGCCAGAGTGCGTGTGGCACAGGTGTTCCCCAGGGACAAGTAGCAGCGGCACAAGGTGTATCACTGCTACATGTCCCCGGAGAAATAAACAGCCACGCTTGTCTGGACGCGGCCTCTGTCTGCATACTGGAGAAAGGACATATGGACAGTTTCCAACTACATTAATACCATTGTTTGTCAGATAGGCTGCCTAGATAAACTTTAAAATGATTAGCTAGATCATAGAAGTAAAAATAATCCAACACAACACAACACACTTAAACTCCAAAAAACAAGGCCGCTGTTACACCTTCATTATCCTCCCCCTCAAGTTCTTTTTCACACAGCAAAAATATTTTACATTCATGTCAATAACAAACAAAGAATCAAGAAACAAGGCGAGAAAACCCAGGAAAGTAAAGTAACTGGTCCCACAGAGAAGAAAACCATTTATTTCAAACCAGTTATCAGGAGAGTTGCAAGCTTATGAAGTTATTACCATACCCTCTCCCCCCAAAACAAAACAACCATTCACAAACAAAGAATACATTCAAACTTTAGCACTCACATTTTTTGGGGGAAAGAAGAGAAAAAAAATCCACACCCATATATTTTACTGGAGATTAATCAACTTCAACTGCTTCTTGTCAATTTAAATGACCCTGTGTACTCTAACTTAAGAGAAAGGCAACAAACAGGAATTGTATAAGATATCCTTTTCGTAAAACGAATGAGTCACTCACATCCAGAAGTGATGTAGGTCAAGAGAACTAAAAAGGAAGCACATCTTTGCAGCCAGAGAGCAGCTGCTGACAAAGGTGACCAAATTCCCATTCCTGCATATACATATGCATACCTAGCCATGCATGTCAGTACTTCCATCTACTTCACTAGAACTAAATATAAAAAGATGTGTGCAAAAGCTTACTGGACTAGGATCAAATAATGATATTTTCTAAGGAAGGTGAAATCTTTAGAAAATGTTTCAGTAAGACATTTAGGAATTGGAAAGGTAGGAGAGGGGGGTCAGAGTCCATCTCTCCAGGATGTCATTCAAAAGTAACTACCGAATTACCAGTCCTTAGAAACTGAAAATTCATTTAAAAAAATGAATCCTGATAAAACCAACAGAAAGGCAATAGTAACCTTAAATACAAGAGAATGACCTGCTTCCTTTAAAAAGTGTTTTTCAAATTCATGTTCTAAAATGGATAAAGAATTTGAGTTTAAAAATAAATGTTCTACTTTTGGGTGTTCCTTAAATGTGTGTCCATTTTTACTTTTCAAAGCAAATATCAATGTAACATTTATTAAAAAGAACTTGTATAACTACACTGTACTTCCTTAGAATGCATACTTCTGAGAATGAAAATTTCCTTTGGTATGTCTGACCACATAATCCTGTATCTATACAGTGAAACTGTCTCATCTCCTGCATTCTAATGCTTCAGAAATATTTTTTCTTTTGTGTTTTTCCCTTCAATGTGTTTTGTTACTAAAGTAGTGCTCAGAATTGCTTAATGCCAAAGATACAAATAGGAAATAAATTAATGTAAAACAGATTGCAGTGTAACTGAAAAAGCTCTGTATTCCCTATCCAGCATACTTGACATACTTTTGAAAGATATTAAAGTGTGGAATTGAGAATGCCAGTTTCAGTATAATTTTAGTAAATGCTTCATTATGCTGACTTACACAGAAAGATTTTTACCACTATTACCAAAGACAAAATATGTCACTGAGGTAAGTAATCCTTTAATAGCTTAAATATGTCATCCTCTTAAAATAGACCATTATTTTACCAACTCTAAAAGTAATCCAAGCACCATTTTTCAACAGAATATCAGAAAAACTTAGGGGTGCACCAATATATTGGTTGACTATTGGAGTGGCACCGATAGAAGGAGAAATGATGTTAGGGCTATCGGCTTTTATTGGTCGTTATAGCTGATCATTACAGCTGCGTGTCGAGAACACCTTAGAGAACGTAATCCAGTCCCTTTCTGCCAGCCTGAGCCCACGGCAGACTACAGCAGGAGGGGGCACCAAGGAGTGGTCACAGGGCACTGTGCTCAGCAACAAAGGGACTATTACTGGCTCCTACTGCTGCCATAACAACACTGTGTGCGCAGCAGGGGCTTGAGCGCCCAGGGCTGACACAGAGATGCTGGGCTGTGTGCGAACAGGATATAGGACCACGCAAGGGACATTCTGCTCCGCCAGGCACCTTTGAAAAAGTACCTTCTCCCCAGCAGCTGTGGAAACTTGGCTGTGCAGGGCACTGGCACTGATGCAGTGCCGCTGTCCACACAACGATCTGCCCAGCTCCCCTGGAATGGCAGCAGAGGTTGTGCGGGGAGCGGGGCTGTAGCTAGGAGCTGTGGGCAAGGGGCCAACACATGTGGGAATAAGGTGGTCACTACCTTCCTCATCAAGGACCAGAGCAGGCAGGAGGGGTATGTGTGTGTGTGCATATAGTAAGGGGGAGATAGTGTGTGTGTGCGCGTGCGTGAACGCGCATGTGCATGTCAAATGCAAAACAAAAAAAGGGTTTATTTACATCAGTAGTTTAAAATGCCTTGGACTATTACTAAATATGGGTTATCGGATTGGCATCAGCCAATATGTTTGGTTAATCATTGGCCATCAGTATCGGCCAAGAAAATCTTTATCAGTACACCCCCTAGGACAGAGCTTTCCAAACTGTGTGCCGCGACACATTAGTGTGTCAGCGGCAGTGTGTAGGTGTGTCGCGCGAAATGCAGAAAATTTTGCGGAAGGGCACCGCGGAGCTCCCTTACTCGCGTCTGCTTCCCTTGGCCCCTCCCCCGGAACTGAATTACTGTGTCGTGAAATGATGCACGTCTAAAAAGTGTGTCACCAACATGAAAAGTTTGGAAAGCTCTGCCCTAGGAAGTCATATCAGACTTTTCATTCTGGGGCAAGTGGGGTATGTTTGCCCATCTTTCCTCTTTAAATAACCTAGACTCTTCCATTTGTTTTTAGAATTCCAGGAGTCTTCACATTAACAACATCCATGTTGATCAGGCTGAGTGGTGGCCCACATGCTGCATGTGGTCCATGAGAGGTTAACACCTCGCCTGCAGACTCCAACCTAACCCCTCTTCCTCAGTTCTCATGTTACTGCTGCTGCTCCTGGGGAGGAAGGGAACCTGGCAGGTTAACACAGCATTTGGTCTCCAACCAATCAGAAGTTGGACAGCCCTGATGTAGACTGTACTGGATAGACCAAAAAAAATTATATTTAATATTGGTGTGCATAACCCAAGAAAATACCAAAAGTAAGCCACAATGCTATTAACATCACCTTGCATCAATATAATCTGTCTACATTGACATGACTACAGGTCACCCAGGTCAGTGAACTAAACCTCTCAGAGAACCTGCTCAAGTTGGTGAGTTTTCTCCTGGGTGATCCGATACAGTATCAGTTCACAAAGTCATTCACGAAACAAGAGTTTCAAGCAGCAGTTATACAGTCCAGCTTCCATGTAAGCTGACTAAACAATATGAACCTAGCTATATGACTAAAAACTCCTTTTTTACAAGTCAAAATCAGGTACTGGTACAAGTTGCCTCATTTATTCTATCTATTTCTACTGTATATTTTACTGTTTACAATTTCAGGGAAATAACTTCGAAATAAGACATCTTGAAAAGTTATTCCACCCTCTGCCCCACCCCATTTTCAAGTCATGTAACTGCAGATTTGTTTTTTGCTAGTAAATTCCTCGCAATTTTCAAAAATAAGCAATGCAGGCATCTCAGAAGACAGCCACATAGTTTTCATAACACTAAACATAGTTTTATTCTGCTTTATGCTGTTCTGAAGCTAATGCTATAGTCATTTGAGGGCTCCTGTGCACACTTATTTCACAAACAGGAGTCTGAAAGGCCAGGTCATCTTGCTGCCATCATCATTCCCTCAAACCTTCTCCCTGATTTCACTGGGCAAGATGATGGCAGGATATTGTACTCATTTAAGAAAACAAGCTGTTATTAATAAGCATTCACTTGAAAACCAGTCTTTTTAAAGTGCAAAATAGTTATACATGCCCATGTCCCAAGTCCATTTTTTTTTACAAATTCACAAGTCACTTTCCTTTTTTAATTTTGTTTCAATAACTTTGCTACTGTGAAATAGACCCACACAAAGAGAGAAAACTGACTATACAGGAAAGAAAGGAAAACCATGAACAAAAGCACTCTTAAATGCCAAAGTGAACAGAATACAGCAAGGGAGAGAAGGGGAGAAACCACTGTATTTTTCCAATTATACTAAACTTAAGTGCTACTTGTAAACATCAGTATGTGAAAAAGAAAGGAGAAATGCTTAGAACAATCTAGCAAATATTTTATAACATTTCTGTAGATTTCCAGCTTCAGTTTCACGGGTGTAGTGTTAGAGCTTCCTTATGGTTCTAAAGTATTACATTTTTAAACTCTTATAGCCTCTCTCACTGCTAAATTATATCATGTATCAACTTCTAAAAAAAAATCTCTTTGTGAGGCAGGTATAAATGTCTAAACGTGTTACTGTGGTTCTGTGCATATACCAGAATCTGTATTGCTTCCTTAAATGCACGTGGTGATCTCATGCCCATCTTTCTGTAAAAGACAAAACCATGTTTTATTTTTTTCTCTCGTCAAATGAGTTCTTCCTTTTTAGGGAACAGGACAAGTTTCAGAACTAGTTCAACTGCTCTCATTTCCTGCTGCTTTCTCCTACTTCTGCATCATTGGCCCACTCATTTGATCCAAGGAGTATACTGCCCACTTAAGACTTGTGTCTGCAATAAATTAACCTCTTCTCAGTTCAGTCATTTCCCTGCAAAAAGAAGCTCTATACACTGCTCCATTTAAGTATGCTCTTAAATCGTTCTGGGATGATCTGAAAGATGGCAAGATATTATAAAGGTCCTTCATATGGCTGACAGAAAGAGTGCCTTACACAGAGACCAGCATTTTAAAAGGACTTCATATACAGAAGTCTGATAACTTTAAATTTGAATGCATCTTTGACAGTCTTTCTTGAGACAGGACAATGAGAAGGAAAGGCTGCCCCAGGGTGCTGCAAGTTCTGAGCCTGGGTAATGTGAATTTTCTTCTGATATATTTCAGTATTACTTGATGCATTTGGTTGACCACATGTTGACTGAATTATGAGGTCATTCAGTAAAAGTTACCTTTAATAGGACACCATTAATGTGAAGAAACTGTGTAGTGGCTTGAAAAGTTTTTTTTTTACTTAATGTAATAAACGCTTCCTAAGGTTACTATAAGAACAATTTATGAAAAAAAAGTTAAATTTGTTTCCCCTGTGTTTCATGTTTCTCCTAGTATGGTCCCACCCCTGGCTTTTTTTTGTTTGTTTGTCAAAGTCTGTGATTTAGACACTCCGAGTGGCATTCTATTCTATTCTGAATACCTAACACAACCAGATTTGGTCATCTACCAAAATGCCAAGAAGCATTTCTGGGACAAACACGACTGAGTCTGGTTGTCTAGGAATCCAGAAAAAAATTAGAATGCCACCCCTGAGTTCCTACCTTTAGAGAGCAAAATCATGTATATCAAGGATACCAGGGTCAGTCCAGGCGTGTCTATATAGCCATTTAGCAAAAGGAGGAGGCAAACCTGCCTCCTGAAAAAGCACAGCTAAGTCTCCCATGGACCCTCCCTTAGTCCATCTCAGTCATCTACTTTTCTCTTCCTCCCTTTAGGCAAGTTAAAAAGTAGAACAAATTTAACGTATCTGGTGCCTCCTACAAAGCTCTCCCTATTGAAACCCGCCCTACGCTGAAAATGCCAAAACCCAAAATTCAGCGTATCGTGTTTTTCATCTCACTTGTCCCAAAACCTTCCTGCCACACCAGCTGTGTCAGGAAACAACAGCAGTTCTGTGGACTTGGGTGGAGGGGAATGTGGAGCCACTGAGTTGTTGAAAACTTGTGTATTGTTTGAAAAAGTCAGCAACAGTGACTCTGTACAACATTAAAAAAAAAAGCAAAATCCTAGTATTTCAGCATATTCCTGCTAAAATAATGCCTCCTTGACCTGGAGCTCCCTACTACTACCATCTTAGTAGTACTGTCTAACCACATTAGGTTTGGTGTAAGTAACAAACAGATGCTCTCACCGTACTATCCTTCACAGAGACCTGTATACTGAATAAATAAGAGTACCTCATCATCCAGGGAATAGAAACTGAAGAGAAATTAAGCAAGAAATAGGACAGGTGGACAATTTATTCACTTGTCACTCATACAGTATTTCCAAAGTAACTAAGATAAAAAGGTGGAGGCAGGGAGGGGCACTCTTTTGTCTTTGACAGTACACTCACAGATTTAAATATGTAGCAATTCAGCAATTTGTCCTTGAGATAAGAACAAACAGATTTATTTTTTAACTAACCTTTTTTGTATGCCACGCCCCCCCAAAAAAAGCAACACTGGTCAGATCGTATAAGCTCCATGAATATTCTCAATAAAGAAGTCCTTGTCTTCCTTTACCCCCTTCAAAACTACTTCACTGACAATAGAGTGCTTGTGAAGAATACTGTAAGATGTTTGCTGGCTGCATCTTCACTTTCTTCTTGCTCCTAAGAAAAGTATTATTCTTCACAAAGTTACCACACTCTGATCTGTCTGGAAAGATTTTTTTCCTTCGCCCCCTCCCAGCCAATAAGCAGTCAAAACATACTACTACCTGCTGAAATCCCCAAAGTCAAAAAGCCCAGCCCATATACATCAGTGGCTTTTAAGAAAGCTTAAGTACAGCATCAGGATCAGAATCCTTTATAACTGCCCTGATTAAAATCAGAAGGCATACCAACTTGAGTTTAGATGTGCCATGTAAGTTTAGGGAAGAGGTTCTTCACTTCAACACCTGAAGACAGATTTTAAAACCCTATCTGACCTTTACATGTTTGACATGCAAGCATATGCATTTTATATCTATGGAAATTCAGCTATAACTTGGAACTTCTTCACTGAGATTCCAGCAAATTTATTCACTTCTTAAAAACAAGCTTCTAGTTCTGCCTCCTACTCACTTGGGCATGCTCTAATCTAAAATAGCACTAGACCTGTTCTGACAGAGCTCATCCTACACTGATAATCTAGTAAAAACTGACCCAACAGCAATATTGCTATTGCATCAGTTATACCCAAGGTGAATTTTAAATTTTTATATCCTAAGGAGACAAAATTTTCACCCCACTGGTTTTTATATAATGTGATGCCAGCCAAAATTGATGGTGGCAGTTCTGATCTTCAGCTGATCACATCTCCATTGTCAGTTGCATCACCTTCAGTAAAAAAAATCCATGTAGCATCAAAATAGCTAATGCCGTCTCCTTTTCTATAAAAAAAATCAGAACAGAAATCGCCCCAATAATGATCTTATGATTTCATCATTTTCCAAAAAAATCTCTAACAGACTTACAATAGTAAAAGTAATCCTCGGATTCTGTACTAGAGAAAACTCCGACTTGTATTAAAGACAATCAAAACCAAAATGATCTTACATCAAGTTGTGACATGACAGCCCTCAAGAAGATGTTTCCATATTTCTGCCCTAGGTATCATGTTTGAAAGCAAGGTAGACACCAATTAGTTAAATAAAGAAAATTAAAGAGGTACATCCTAGAAGAGAATGCACATAAAAGTTTGTCTGCTTCTCCAATCCTTCACTCCAGCATACTACTTTATCTTGGAAAAAGTCCAGTAGTTTGCACATAATTTAATCTTAAAAGTGAATATCCGCTCCATGTAACATGTTGACAGGAAGAAATACAAGCTTAATTTGTACATTACTCTTGGTAGGACATGGACATTAGGCATTTATTTTTTTAAAAGCAAAACAGAACCTCAATGGCTTGCACTTGCAAGTGGGAGACCTACCAAGGATTATCTAATTTTATAACTAGCTAAGGAATGCGATAAAAAATAAGCAGTGCAGCAGATGTATTTTTGGTGTTGTTGTCTAGACAAAATATAACATGCTTTATGCTGGATCTAAGCTCTACAGCAGGGGTTCCCAAAGTTTTTATGCCGCGGCCTGGCAAACCGCAATCCGGCAGTCACAGCTGACCTCAGCCAGAATTTCTGGCCGAAAGACTGGTAAGAATACGCATCCCCCGGGCTAGGGGAGGTGGGCTAAACCCTGCACTACTGCGGGCCCTGCGGAAGGAGCCGCGGCCTCTGAGGGGACGCAGTTTGCCAGTCCATAGCCACTTCCGGTCCGGCAGCCGACCATGCTGTGGACCCACCATGGCCCGGGGACTGAGAACCCCTGCTCTACAGCAAGCCACATGGGTTTTTGTAACCCTCTAGTGCAGCACAAAATCCTAAAACGTATTCTTTTAAAGTGTACAAAAATGAGCTTACCAAGTCAGAAAATAAACACACATATTTATGCATTCAACTTATTTATTTTAAAGTGATTTTCTTAGGGGCAAGAAGAAAATTAAGATACAACCAGCAAACATCAGTTGTCCATGTGTGAAGAAACACACAAAAGATTTGGTAGGTAGGTAAGGGAGCAATTAGAGCTCTGGCATCCAAGAAACATGGGAGACATACGTGGGATAAGAACATTAATTGGATATCTCTGCTCAAGTGATTAGCAATGTAATAGTTCATGCTGATATTTAAATAGTCTCATTTAGATTTCATGGGCAACATATTAAAATGGATGAGACTTCACACCTCAGAACTTTTGTTTCAGGTTTCTATCCATACAGTCAGACATGCTGACTGACACTTCATATTTGGGAGGTTTTCTTCAAAATTCTTATATGTAAAGTAAATGTATTATTAAGAGTCAGCTTAGGGCCCCAACACATAAAAAGGTTTGCCAATATAGCTATACCTGCACATGCTCCCCTTACTTGAGATACAATATACACTAGGTAAAGAAGAGATTTTTAGCTAGTTCAATTTAAACTAAACTATTTTCCTAAATACACTAAACTAATAAAAGGACCTTACTGAGTGAGGGAGGAGGGGTTGTTTGTTTTACCCACACAGCTAGAACAGTTTGAGACAGGATTTTTCTTTCCTCTTGACTGACAGATTATGCTAACAAATCTTTGAACAATACCCAACCATTAGATTCTGGAAACAAAATCTGCAGCCCAGAGTGAATTCTGCAGCAAACTCAGGGACTACAGATTAGAGGTCAGGTTTTAGATGACAATCTATTTCATAATATGATAGCAAAAGATATCTCTATAGATTGCTAAAGTACTTAAATTACAGCACTTGCTATTGAACATTTGCTAGAGTGGCAAGACAATGCTATATTTCATCAAGATAATGCAGGTTTGCATATTTTCACTTCACTGAACAATAAAGTTCTACCATATGAAAATCTGGCGCACAGTTTCCAACTACACTCTCCACCTAAGGCCTAGGATCTGTTTCAAGCACATATCACATTGATATGAGTATAGCTTAAAAGGTAAATCTCATAAAGGTCTATCGTGGGCACAGGAAAAAAATACTAACAATAGACCACCAAAAAAAAAAAGTAAACACGGATGACTATGCTACATGAACAAGCTGTTAGCACCTCCCAGCTACATAAGTAAGTTCATATGTACCTAAACAAGTTGACAAATATACTTAAATATTCTAATAGTATAAAAGCCTTTCTCTGTCTGCCTGTCTGTCCATAATGCTTTATTTGCACTCTGACTGGTTGTCTTGGCAGCCAATCACAATGCTTACTGAAATAACCAGAGTGCTCTGCACAGACAGAAGTGCCACCATGACAGCGGGGAATGAGGGACAGGAGCACGAGGGCAAGGCCAGCAGTGCTGCCCTCCCCCCTGCCCCAGCCCCTCAGTCCCTACTGTCAGGACAGTGCCAGCCCTGCCAGCCCCCAGCAGGGCTGGAGCAGGGGAGTGAGGACAGCAACGTTGACCTTGCCTCCCTCCCCAGCCCTGCTCGTTGGAGGCAGAGGGGGATGGAGAGTGGGGGAAACAGGCCTGGACCCGACACAACCGGGGGAGGAAGGGGGACCAGGAGGGAATAGGGATGGATGAGGAGCGGGGATGGGCCAGATGTGCGGTTCCATCCCTCCCCCCACAATAACAGAAGGGACTAAGGGGCTGGAGCGGGTGGGTGGGGGCACACAGAAGCAAAGAGGCAGCAGCACAGGGTGTTTGGTGGCGCTGCTCCACCCCTGCCCACCCCCTGTCATTTTTGACAGGAAACTGGCTAGTTATTAATAAAAATGATCCTTATTAAGGATTGCAATTTAAGGCCTGGATAGGTGGACCCTTATTTCCATTGCAGAATTGAGTTCCAAAATGCCTCTCTGAATTGAAACAGATTGTGTATCATGTTCACTGGAATGATCTTTGTATTGCTCACAAGCAGCTTCAAATAATAACAGTAGTATTTGATTACCCATGCATTTCTTAAATTCTTCTTGGCTACCACCTTGTACAAGTGATGACAATTTAATCCCAAACTACTTTAAAAACTATAGATGTATTTAATTAAAAACTCCACTGAGTCAAAATCAAAGTTCCACAGTAAAGCATTCAAAAGTTCAAGGTACACAATCTAAATTTGCTTGGTTGGACACATTTGCCATGGCATGCTTGCATTACTTAACCAAGCACTGTTCCTCCAATACTATGTGTTATCAAATAATTTATTCCAAATATTTCAGATGTACACACATAAGATCTGGCACGCAGTTTAACTGAAAGTGTAGACTAGAACTACCATATTAAGCAGTTTCAGAAATCATGATTACAGCCTACTTAAAGTTATTGTTTCTGCATGTAAAAAGCAACATCATTTCATTTTCACAGGACAGACAAGCCTTCAAATATGCAAAGTAAATATACAGTAAAATATAAAAGAAACTATTTTCAATAACAATTTCATTGGGAGAGATGCATATATTACTGCATGAGCACAAAACGTACCAATACAGCAGTCTGATATCGGATCGGCACTGGTATAAAGAAAATTGTCTATATCGGAAATCAGCCTATGTGGCCAAAAATGTGACCAATAAATGGCCCATGCATGTGTGCAACAGCAGCACAGCTGAGAGCATGGAGCTGGTAAGTCTGGTGTGGTGGAAGGGGAGGGGCACGGGAGTGCAGATCAAGGTCCCCACAGTGAGGAGTGGGGCAGGGGCTGGGGTAGGCACTGCCCAGCTGGGGCAGCGGGTGAAGGCGGCTCCCTCTGCTGCTCCCACAGCTTGTCTCGGAGGGCATGTGCCCCTAGATCTGCATGGGGCAGGCAACGGCGGCAGCACTAGGAGGGGGACTATGGGGTGGCTATGGCAATGTTTAGGGTGGCTGCAGCACCCCCATCCCATATTGCCCTGACAGCACCACCGCCACCTCCCTGGTGCTGCCCCTGCCTCAACTCCAGCCTGCAGCTGCAGACCACACCACCCATATCCAGAGGGCACACCCCCTACCCCCGTGCCCTCCCAGGGTGCACACAGCAGAAGCTGCCCCCATCCCCACGCCCCCCAAATGAGCCACAGCTCCGTCCCCTGCCCTGCCCTACCCCAGCTGGGCAGCATCTGCCTCAGCCCCACTCCTTCCCTCACCACAGGGACCTTCATCTGCCCGCCAAAGCCCCTTCCGCCACAACAGACTTACCAGCTGCACGCAGCTGTATGGGAAATCGGATCGGTATCAACTGATATGCCTCCTTAAAAATCAGCTATCAGTATCAGCCCTCAAAATCTCCATCAGTGCACCCCTACCACAATAACTACAGACACTCACACAATCATTCCTTGCATAATACACTTGGTAAAACCACCTTGTTGAGATGTGTCACTAGCAGCCGACACACACACAGTATAATTTTTCAAACCTGGTAACTCATTCAAATCAAAAATAACTTTCAACGGAGCAGTCAAAGGGTCTTCCCATCAATATCACAAACGGAATAATAAATCATGGCTGCCATCTCAACAGCATGAATTTGACAATATGCAACCTTCAATTACTGATCCACAGATTTAGGCCAACACATGATCTTAGCCAAAAGGCCAAGAAGCAATTGAAATAGAACTCCAACCAGTGGCCGTGGGAGGTTTACATATAAAAGAGTGGTAGTGTGGGTTTTATGGAGCTGTTAAAATGTTGGTTGAATTTTAGAAAGCAATTTTCTAAATAAAAGAAGGGAAAGGCTGAACACTTGAAAACCCCACCTCTAACTCATTTTTCAGTAACATTTACTTACCATTCATATAGCATATAGCATGGCTCAGTGATTTCTTTTTTTGTTAAGGTCAGCCTGTTTTGACACTATTTCAATTGGTTGTCCCCCCCTCCCCCCCACCTCCATGCTCTTTCTTTGCACCCACTTCTTCTCAGCTGCACACTTGCTTCTTCTACACTACTTTCCCTGTAAAAAGATAGGAAATTCCAAAATTTAGGTGGCCCATATAACCTTAATTCTTTCCCCTTGTGGATACAAGTTATGGTATAATGGCCAGGAGTGGAGAATTATTTCAGCTAGTGGGTCACTTACAGAGTTCTGGTGAGCTGTTGAGAGCCGCACACAAAATCTTTCAGAAGATATCATTTTTACAAATTTTAGATTAAAAAAAACAAACAATATACTAAGAATCAAACTTCTACTATATTTTAATTTATTTCAAAAAATATTTTTGTCCTGATTTATGTATTTTTGAATAGTGTATATAGAGATGATTACATTTAACTCAAAATGAAGTCTTACTCTTGTATATTGTTGTGTGCGGAGTGGGGAGCGCATGTGGAGGGAAGGGGAGGAACTGCACACAAGCTAGGTCCTGGGAGCTGGCTGGGAGTGGGGGTGGTGGGGGCACATGCATCAGATCTCACCAAGGCAATGTGGTGCAGGTGCAGTCCACCCCCAGCATCCGGCCCACAGTGCTCTGCATGGGGCCAAGCCCTGCCTGCTCCTGTCCAGGACAGCCTACACCGCGCTCCCACCCACCTATAGCCTGGTCCTGGGCAGAGTGCACAGCTTCCCAGCAGGCCTGATCCCGGTGTGGGTGCAACTGCCCAGGTACTGCTCAGCACCCCTGCCTCCAGCAGCATCTTCTCCTGCCCCTACGCCGCTCCAAACAGCAGGTAGTGCCGGGAAAGGCAGCAGCCGCGGGGATGCATGCTGGGCACCACATGCCCAGCTAGGCAGGGGGAACCTGCAGCCAAGCAGACCTAGGCCAGATACAATCAACTGGGGGGCGCCTGCCTACAGGCCAGACCCAATCAGCTGGCACGCCAGATCTGGCCCATGGGCGTATTTTGCCCACTCTTGGTATACTCTCTTACTAGATGTTCCCATATTACTATATCTTAGGTTACACAGGAAATAGAACTCCTACCTTACATAGTACTTCAAATGGACAGCATTCAAAAAAGAGAGGCAGATGTTCAATAGTTTTACCCTCATCATTCAGCATAAACCACTCTGCTTTATTTACAGCACATCATGCAAAGCCTGCAATAAATAAAGTCTCCAGGGCAGCTAGGTGCCTGCCAATTATTAATGCATTCCACTCCTCAGACAGAATGCCATATTTTACCGTTTTACAAAGGAAATGGCTGAGATGGAGACTGGCAAGATAGCACAGGGGCAGAGCCAAGATTAGAACTCAAAGCCTCCAAGTTATTAACTTTGTGCACTTCCCTCCACGCCACAATGCATCCATCCCTAAAGACTGCAGTTTTACTTAAGAAACTAACTAGAACTAGTATCACCAGGCCTAAAGTACCACTTATAGTGTTGGATTTAGCCAAAACCAAGACTATTTCAAATTTAAGACATACCTCTCCTCCCCAGTAATTAGACTCCACACATGGAAAGTTATAAATTTGCTATAAATTTTCCGTGTGTAGAATCTATTTAGTGGAAGGCTGTCTTAAATTCACCACCCCTACTTGTGCAGCACGGAAAAGCAGTGGTAGAATGAGGGCAGCAAGGAGCCAGTCCCCTGCCCCTTGTCCCTCCGTGCCTGCCCCCTTCTTTCCATCTCAAACCACATGTGCCCATGCCTGTCCCCATCTCCCCCTTCACCTTCTTCTCCAGCTCCAATCCCTCCAGCCACAACTCAGTCTATACAGGAGCTTCTGCTGCCTCTCCCCTGCCAGGTCTGGGCTACAGCCTTGGCCAGGGCTGCTGCCACCGACTGCCCCAAAGATGGAACAGAGCTGCAGCAGAAAATAAAAGGGAGTGGGCAAGCATAGGCAAGACGGGGCAACAGGGGGCAGGCATGGGCATAGAAGGACAAGGATGGAGGGTCAGCTGGAGCTCCTGACCAGGCTGGGTCAGGGCTGCAAGGATTGGAGCTAGAGCAGTAGGTAAAGGGGAAAGGGGGCAGCTGGGGGTCACGGGGACAGGCTGAAAGTTCCCCCTCACATCCTATGGTCTCTGATGAGCTCCCCCTGACTATGAACCTCCTCCCCTGCCAATAGAGTTATCACAGCCCAAGGCAGGTGGCAGCTCAGCTCTGGCTTCAGCCCCAAACCTGGAGCCAAAGCCTGAGCTGAACCACTGCCTGCCCTGGGCTAGTACTCAAATCCAAGATGAGGTTTTTTTTCCTTCCCCATGCTGACGGGGGGAGCAGGGGGACACCATCTTTCATTCAAGTAAATATGGTATTACAAATTGGCCCCAAGAGACTCAGTGGTCATCGACTAGGGTTGTGTGAAGCTTAGGTAGCCGATTCGATGCAGAGGAGATTTGGCCCAATTCAGTGGCTGAATCGAATTGGGAGACCCATTAAAAGGTATGAATTGATTTGGAGAGATTTGGAAGGCTTGCAGCAAACAGAAACTGAGAAGAGGGAAGGGGATGGGGTGATCTTCTATATATCGAAATGGCTGGGGGAGGGGAAGACTGCTCTGATATTGACATGTGTAGCTAGCCAATCGCTGTGATCTCTCTCTGAGGCTGCCTTAACACACACAAGTGATACGAGTTTTGCTTTCAACAGTTTGAGATGCACTCTCACAGAAACCTCTGCACCTATCTCCTTGAAACTGAGCAGGCTTCATGCCCTCAGAAGGGGCTACCAACCCTGCTGTTTTCATCTGAATCTGCAAAAACAAATGATAAAGTTATAGGTATTTTAGTGATTCCCCATTATAGTCTCTGGCTGAATCTCTGAATCGGCGCCAAATCCCCAAATCCGAATCAAGACAGCAATTCGAATCACCAACTCAAATCACTGTCCCTCCAAATCAGCTGAATCTGAACCCGAAGCGAATACTGCTGCTTCACACAGGCCTATCATCTACCAACATTCAGTTTAGGTAACTTCCTCACCCTCCTATAGATAGGAGAGAATAGCAATAAGACAGAACCATTTGTCTACAAGAGCCATATGCTTCAACCACAAGCCTTTTCTGCTCAAAAGCCTTGCTACTTATGCAACAAATACAGCAGGGACCCTACTAACAGCCTCCTTCACTACACAATTCAGATGCGTTTCCCAAGCACCATCCATCCATCCTGTGCATGATAGGAGGCCAAGTCTTGTAATTGTCGATTTAGACTGTATCCAGGGTGGATAAAAATCAACTTTTTTTTTTAATTTAAAAAAAAAAATTTTTTTTTTAAATTTTTTAAGATGCTTTTAAAAAAATCCTATATAAAGATAGTTTTAATTTAAAATACGTTAACTCTCAAAGATATCTTCATGTAATAGGGATTATAATTTCTAATGATATATTATTTGAGACAATACATTCATGTAACCTTTTTAGAAAATTTTTATGAATAGATCACAATAGGCCATGGCCTATATTAGGCACCCAATCTTATGGGGTTCCCAGAGGGCCCTCTATAGATTAGTAAAGATTAAAGAAAACCACTCTTCCCAGAAAACCACTCTACCTAATGGGACTCAATGCTCAGTCTAGAACAGAGCTTTCCAAACTGTGTGCCGCGACACATTAGTGTGTCAGCGGCAGTGTGTAGGTGTGTCGCGCGAAATGCAGAAAATTTTGCGGAAGGGCACCACGGAGCTCCCTTACTCGCGTCTGCTTCCCTTGGCCCCTCCCCCGGAACGGAATTACTGTGTCGCGAAATGATGCATGTCTAAAAAGTGTGTCACCAACATGAAAAGTTTGGAAAGCTCTGGTCTAGAAGATCCCCATTATGCATCTCTGTGATGCTTAGTTTCAGTTCTCAAACTGGATTTGTGTCTCCAGAGACAATATCCTTGTTAACAGCAGTATATGGAGATGAGAGATAACAGATCCAATTACCCACCCACCAGCCCTCTTGTCTCTCTGCAAGTCTGTATACATAGAGTCAAGCCCTTACCTCTCTAGAAGTGTGAAGTTTCAAAAAGTTAAATGAATAAATGATATCAAACAACAAGAATGTACTTTTTGTGGAAAACAATGATTCAATGGAGGCTTCCTGACCATGGATTTAAATCATGATTATACTGATCATATTTAAATCAAATCCACCCTATCATAACACAAAAGAAAGCACAAATAAATTAGAGGTATGTGCAATCTAAATTCTAATGCTTCCTAACTTCTGGGTGCTTTTCACCTACATAAAATTTGAAGAAAAGTTTTTTTAACGTGTACACTGAGGAAAAGGGTAAATTCTAGAAAAGACAAGAGTTAACTTTTTCAACATGGGAGGTGAGCACACTATTTTCCATGCAATCTAGGTGGTGCTCTATGGAGCTCTTTCCAAATTTGGGGTCCAGAGAAGTGGCAGGGACACAGACCACTGAGACCACATGCTGGCTTGGAAGGACTGTTAGGAAAAGTCTGGCTTGGCTTTTTCACTGACCCAGAGATACCTACTCCCAAGGTTTGCAGTGGAGTATTTAACAGAACTGCAGCATTGGCCCAGCCTTAGATTAGAACATCCATGTTCAAGAATTATTTGTGCATGCAGTAAATATTTTCTGAAGACAGAAGTAACATAAAGGAAATGACCATTTTCAAAAGCGTCTGTCAGCCAAACCCTAAATGGAATTCTGTCGCAAGGGCAGGGGAGAAACTGCCTCCGTCATCTATGAGCTTTCTCCCTGTCACATTTCAGAAGACTGCTGCAAACAAAAAATACTAGAGCTTGTCAGGAGTTTCAAGAGTCTTTCAGAATAGAAAGCATTAGGGAACCTAGATATCATGGGAACTGATAGTGATGCATATGAAGACTGTCCAAACCACTGACATTGTATGGCAACTTAAAAGGCATTTTAAAAGGCTTAAAACAGGAATCGCCAGCTTTTCTACAATGTTAAACAGAGTTTGCTCCATCATCAAGGCAGCACTAAACTATCAACCATCAGTAGTAAGTCAGTTATAAAATGCATGTTAATATGCTAAACTACGTTCCCTCTGTGCATAACAAGGCATGTAGAGTATTTCCTTTTGCACTTTATGCTATTGGATAAAAATGTTTGGAACAAGTGAACTATTTCAGTAGTTTCATTACAGCATGTGCCTTCCAAAAAAATTGGGGCGGGGGGGGAACGGCACGATGACACGGATGACTACAAACCACACACCCCACTGTAACTGAAAGAAGCTCCATCTATACCAGGAGTGTCAAATTCACCTTGCGCCCCAGGCCAGATCTTGGCTGGGCCACCATGGGGGCAGAAGCATATCCCTCTTCTACCAACAGCCATATCCACCAGGGCCACAGGGCCCTGGATTCTGCAGTATGCCATGCCCACCAGCAACCTGGTATGCTATATGTAATAGCTCATCAGGTTGTTTGACACCCCTTATCTAGGCTATGGGAAAATTTGGACAAAAATCACCAATAGCACCTCCACACAGGCATATCTGTGCAGACTGAATAGTGGCCAGTGCCAGTTTAGGTAAGCTTATTTACATGGCAGAGCTAATCAATGCAATACTCAAAACAGTAAAAGCATCTTTTACTTCCACAGGAGTAGGATTCCCTGCTTTGCTAATTGGGGAACTGAACTGCTGTTAGCAATGTAGGGAATTTTTGTTTTAAGCTTTCTTAGTGTAGGAAAGGTCTGTCACACAGCTCTTCTGATGGAGGAACGAAGCACTACATTCAGTGTTTTGTTTACATAACTAGAGACTAATTAAAAAGCCTTATACCCAACAAAGGTTGTAAAAATAAACATAGTACTCTTATTCTTAAATAGGTTGCATACCACTGAAAAAAAAAAAAAATCTATTACCAAATATATATTTATGCTCTAAAAGCTTAAACAAAGCTTAGTGTCCGCATGAATCAGGAGTTTAAACTTAATCCAAGATTTTTCATCTTTAGTGTGCAGGCTATGTCATCAGACAATCATTTACATCCTTAAAATTCAAGGACAGCTTCCTCATATGAGTGATATAATCAGGGATCGTTTCTACAGATTGTGTTAATAAGTTAGAAGCTAACATTTAAAATGTGAAGAAGCATTTAATAATTTATTTTATGAATATATATTTTCACTTTCCATTTGGGGGGAGGGAGGTCAAGCATAAGTAAAACAGCTCTGAATTTATGTTAATCTATATTTTAAAGTGGAAATCATCTGTTATTTCACAAAATTATACAGCTTGTTTTTCTTTCTTTTCTTAAACTTTAAACCATTTCAAATGCTGAATAGAGAAAGGATTCTAAGGCCCAAAATGAAGAAGCCAATCTATTTAGGCATAATCCTGCACCCACATACAGACCCCCCACGTCAGTGAGGCTGCACAGGAGTACACTTGCATATTTCCATTTGCAAGAATGAGACTGAAACGAGCAAGTCTTTCCTGACCAGAGCAGAGGGTCAGACTTGACAATCGGCTGAGGTCCCTTCCAACCCTGAAAACCTACTAAGTCAAAATACAGTTTTCTAAAACATAAGATGTGTTTTCATACTGCACTAGAACAAAAAAATATTCCAGAACTTTCACAGTTGCCACAAAAGGAATGCTCACGTTCCCAGTGGCTTGAGAAATTCACCTTTAAGACTACAGCAAAAGTCTGCCAACAACACCACTATCAGACTCATCATCAGGTATTTAATAGAGCTTCCAGAATTATTTTTTTTAAAGAAAGATGGAATAGATTTGGGATCAAAGAAACAAGATTTAAGAAATGCAACACTATCTCTAGTTAGTTCTATGCACTTTTACCAAAAACTGCATTCTTGATATGAGGGGAACACAGGATCACTTGGTCTCCCCACTGTCTTATTGCATCTCTTCAAATAAAAATCTGCCAGCTACTACATGATATCAAATTCACCCAAGGAACCTTGTCCGCCTATGTCCTTAGACCAAAACCCAAACCCCAGCTACTACATGTGGAATTCTTGCCGGTGTTTGATGGTGTAACTAGCAAGTGGACTAGTGTTACTCATTTGGAATTCAGTAGCAGAAAAAAGAATAGCAATATGACAGCTTTTCTAATGAAAGAAAAAATGGGAATGGTTTACTTCTGCAAAGTCATCCATCTAGGCAGACCCTGATGACTACAAGAAGCCCCCATGCCAATGATCTGCTAATGCAGGTCAGCTTTCAGGACTGGGGCCCAAATTAGCAGAGCTGGAATAAAGCTGATATCTATTCCGTTGATGAGATTGCTGCAGATAGACATAGCTAGCATTCTTTCTCCTTACCTACTCCAGTGTGCGTGTTTCATATCCCACAAGCTTCTGCTTGATATTGGACACAGATTTGATGTTTTACCAGAAAGTATTTGTTTTCTTTCTTCATTCTACCATTCACTGCAGTTCAACTTAAAAATGTATAAACCAACTTTACTATCAAAGATAAATTAGTTTTAATTAAGATTAAGTGAGTCATTTTAACTCCTTAAATACTGCAGAGATGCATGTGCCAAGAGATTAACTACTATTATTTCCTTTTAACTTCTTCTTTGCCTCAAAACACATCTAAAGCACATGCTTAAGTCCATATTGTGCTGCTGAGGTTTAAATTTCTCAAAACCTGGAGACACTCTAACATGATGAAATTATACAGCCAAAGTGAAGAGAACAGCCAGCCTGCATTGCCCTAGCTATCCCAGAGTCTTAGAACATGGTGTTAGCCAACACCTATCAGAGCACCTTTAAGTCAACACAAAAACGCATTCAAGTGTTGCAGGGATAAGCTACACAGCTGGCCAAGCTGGGCCTGAAGGGACTAGGAACTGGAGCAGAAGGTAAAGGGAGGAGGAGGCAACTTCGGGGAGAACACACATTTGATGTATTTGAGACATTACCAAGGTCCAAAAAGTAGCTAGCAATGGGGGAGCATTTTCCTAAGTAAGGCTTTCTAAGGATTCTTACATGACTTGATGCCATCCAACATTTTCATTGATGTTACAGAAAATGTGCATTTATATAAATGTGCACTTTATAATCACATTTATAAGTGATTTTATAAATGATATAAAATCAATGCTAATAAAATTTGTGAGGAGCACAAATATTGTTAGAATGGAAAATGATAAGGATATGGCAGATATACACAGTAATCTTGATCATTTGATCAGCTGGGTGCATTCAAACAAAATTCATTGCAATACATCTTGTTACACATCCGGGAACAAAGAATGCAGGCCACACCTACAGCATGAGAGACTACATAATGTAAAACAATGGATTTATGGGTCATAGTAGGCAAGCTATTGAACATGAGTATCACATGTCCTTTTTCCAACATCACTATAAATTTAACAATCTAATAAATCGAAGGCAATAGAGTAGAAGGTGGGAAGTGATTTTATCTTTGCACATGGTACTGCTAAGACAATACAGTATTCCTGTATTTTATTTCCCTGAATGTGACATCAAAACTATAGCACTTTTTTTAAACACAGTAAAAGTAGTTAACCACCAGGGAAAACTACCAAGAGAAGTACTGGATTCTCCATTTCTTGATGTATTTAAATGAAGACTAAATATTTTGCTCCTTTAGACATACAAATTATTTGGCTCAATACAGGCATTCTGAGTAAAAAGTTAGGGGTCCGTGATACATAGGAGGTCAGACTAGATCAGCAGTTTTCAGCCTTTTCACTGACTCAAGGTACCCCTTGGAAAATGCCAGCTCCTAGTTTTCACTGGGTTTTCTGGCTACAGAAAAAAAGATAACAATTCTGCTGCAAATAAATCAGAAAGACCACAACAGGACAGAATGATTGGGGGAAGGGGGGGGGGGGTGTTAACACTGGGAGTTTCTATTTGAAATCGCTAAGTTTACCTTGCAAATCATGTATAGGTTTTTGCACACCTAACAGGGCTAATAAAACATAGCTCTCCACAGCACCCTTAAAAAGATCACATGGCACCCCAATCCATCATAGCACCCTCACTAAGATTCACTGGACTAGATTATCCAACCACCTCTTCACATAAAAAGACAGAAAACAGAAAGAAAAAAGAAAATCAAGGAATTTGTTTTGGAACTCCTCAGACTCAACTTCTGTTCCACTTCAAACAATACAGATTCATCCATTTAGAAGAATGATTCTTAACCAGGGTGCCTGGGAACCCAGGGCTGACAACACAAGATCCTCTGAAGGGTATCATGACTTGTGAAGAGATATGCAAGGCATGAAGAAATAAGCATTCCCCACACCCCCAATGCCCAGACTCTCTGCAAGGAGGTAAGTATTGTACTAAACATGTTATTTCTTTTTAATCAGTTGCTGCTCCACTCACAAAAGTTATGAGGGGTGCATTGAGTCTAATGGTTGATTTAGAAGCTATCAAACAGTATAGCTTTGCTGGTCAGTGGCAGGGATATCTAGAGCAAAACTTGTTTTTTTTACCTCTGCATTTCATTTCTTTCAAATTTCAGCATATGTTGCAGATTAACACGATTACTTTTCCCCTCTTCATGGCTTACCAAAAATAACACACAAATACAAAATGCAGAACAGCAGCTGTTTTATGACTTATTAGAAGTACAGTGCAAGGAAGTAAATTCCACTTTGAATACCATTCTATATTTTAAGCTCTAAACTCTTCCTACTCAGACAGTAATTGGCTACATTATTTTTGGTGGATGAACTAATAACATTCTTAACGTAATTAGCCTTAAGACCCCCTCCCCCCCAACTGACTCCCAGGTTCTGCTACTGTATTTCCACCTCCATTCTTTTTATTATAATTTGACCTAAAAGTGACCTATTTATAAAGAAATCTACTTCACAACTTGCATTTCATGTTTCTGTGCTCCAAAAGTTAAGCTTTGAGAAAAAATAAATATGGACACACAATGCCACTTTTAACCACATCAGTTTCACAAAGCCACAATATCAAAATGCAAGAGTAAAGATACTTGGAGAAAATTTTCTCCAACTTTCATAAACACCTGAAAAAATATACTAAATGCATTCATTTCATAACAAAGGAAATACATGGTTTCAAAATTTACACACTAGTAATCTGCCTCAATAATTACACAAATGGATCCAACTGCCTTACACTGTTGTAAGCTGACAATATATACGATTTTTTTTTTGTCAGGCAGACACTGGTCTTAATTTTGCATTAAATATCTTTTCTTCAAGATCACATTAAAAGCTTCATTTTTACTACCTCTACCCATCCAGACCCCAAAAGCCTGTACTAACAGGCTGAAAGTGTGAAAAAAAATTCAGTCAGGGTTAAGTATTAACCTGATGAATTTTTCAGATCTGCTGTACTATTTTTAACTGCTCTTTCTGGCCATAGGTCAAAGTTTTCCTAACAAAATACCAAAGTGAAAATGCTGGGAGTGAAGCCCAGAGACAGCTCTCTTTGCTTTGGCCAAAGCTAGACCCCACCAGAGCCCAGAGCGCCCTTTAGCACCCTTTCCCACTCCCTCCGCCAAGCATCTTGGGCATCAGTAAACCTCAGTGCCCATGACAGGAATGGCATAATGCTCAAACCATGACAGGAACTTCATGCCAGCTACAGGAGATCCCTGTAACCCCCACCCCAGCACGATTCAGTCAGTTCCTGTACTTCGGCCAAATGGGACTGAGTCATTTTTGTAACGACTCCGATGGCCTCTCAGGGTAACAAACAGTTTGAAACCCAGAGCAAAAAAAATCCCAATGCTCCCCTGGGGCGGCAGAGCCACTCTGAACCCCAGCAGCGTCCCCAACAGAGAAGGCTCCCCCAAACTCGCCTGACACATCCCCCAGTGGCCTGCCAAAGGGGGGTTGCGGTCCTTCCCGGATCCCATGATTCACCAGGCGCATCCAAAGGCCTGACAGAGAAACCTCCCAGCTCAAGGAAAGCGATGTGACACTCTTCTCCAAGCCGGGACATCTTCCCTCCTTCCTCCCATTTCCCACAGAGGAAAACCCTCACTCGACCCACCCACACAGGAACAAACCTACCCCCGCCAGCGTCCCCGAGGCACGTGCCGTTTCTCCATCCCGCGCAGCACGTCCCCACCTGGGCAAGGGACCAGCCGGGCTTCACCCCCCGGCTTGCCCGGAGGCGCCCGCAGGATGGAGGGAAAGGAGAAGGGGAGGCGGCAGGAAGGATTTGTTTCCTAGTCCTCGACTAAGCTCCAAGTCAACCCCTGATCCCAGCAGGAGCCAAGGATAAAGCCCAGAGCCACGGGACGCTGCCAAGCAGCAGCAGCAGCTGCTCTGCCCCAAATCCAGCTGCAGGCGCTTCCCCGAGGCAGCCAGGCCCCGACCACAACGATGGCTCCCAGCCCCCC
>NW_005842006.1:2321450-2348950 GCF_000455745.1 Alligator sinensis
GGGAAGGGCCGCGCCGGGGCCTAGCGCCGCGGAGGAGGCCGGGCCGAGCGCGGGCTCCCACAACCCCCCCGGCCTCCCCTACCCACAACCCCCCGCTCGGCGCGATGGCCGCGGTCCGGGCCTGCCCGCGTGCCGCCCCGACGTGCGGGTGGCCCCTCGGCAGGGCAGTGCTGCCAGCATGGAGGCCGAGCCCCCGCCACCGAGGGATCATCCGCCCGGAACAGCTCTGCCAAGAAAGCTGTACGTGGATGCGGTGAAGGCGCACAACCCAGCCTTGAACTCGCAACTGTCTGGCCCGGGTCTGGGCACACAAACCCCTAAGCCAGGGAGGAAGAGCAACATCGTGCCCTTTGCTTCTGATGTGTGTGGTGGCGCAGTGGGGTTTTCAAATGTCGGGGTCGGTGCGGGTCGCCTTCCCCGATGTCACCTCGTCCGTGGTGTGGTGAAACCTGGAAGAGAGTCATGCGGCGCCCCGCTTAGGGTGGCCGTCGTAGAGGACGGTCTGGTTGGCGACACGTAGGGGGTGCGCGTGGGTGCACCCCCTGCGAAAAAGCTGTCGCTGCTCGCCACTGCCCTTCCCCCCCCATGGCGGCGGTGTCTGCGGGAGGTCCGCAATCGCCGCTGGCTGCTGGCAACACTGCCAACAGCATCTGCGGGTGGTTGCCAACCACAAGTCGGCACTTGGCGCCACTGACAGCGCCACGACCGCCCGTGGGAGCTCTCCGCTTACCGCCACCACGCTCCCGCCGCCGACAGCACCGCCACCGCCTGAGAGAGCTCGCCGTGCCCCCCTCAGCCTCCGGGGACATGCAGCGTTCATGATGCGGTTGTCCTTCATCCTCCATTGACACGAAACCCAGACCCCTTCGTGTCCTCTATTTTTCTCATCAAGAGAAAGATAAGAGGACATAAAGGACATCTTTCTCTTGAAGAGAAAAATGAAGACATAAAAGGCATTGGGTTTCATATCAATAGAGGACAGAGTGGCAGAAAACAGGAATGTCCTCTATGATGGCCACCCTAACGCTGCTGCCTCCCGCGGCCCAGGGCTGCTGGGGGGGAAATGCCTCCTGCCCGTGCCCTTGTGGAAGAGGCTTGGGTTCACTGTAGCGTGTGCCTCCGCCTCCCTCTCTCTATACCAGAGCTTTCCAAACTTTTCATGTTGGTGACACACTTTTTAGACGTGCATCATTTCGCGACACAGTAATTCAGTTCCGGGGGAGGGGCCAAGGGAAGCAGATGCGAGTAAGGGAGCTCCGCGGTGCCCTTCCGCAAAATTTTCTGCATTTCGCGCGACGCACCTACACACTGCCGCTGACACACTAATGTGTCGCGGCACACAGTTTGGAAAGCTCTGCTCTATACATACAAGAATCATAGAAAAATTAGGCTCGGATGGGACCTCAGGAGGTCTGGTGCAACGGTTCTCAACCTTTTTTGGACCAGGACCCATTTGTAAACATCAGTGGCCAGTGTAGGGCTGCCAAGCCTCCAGGATTGCCCTGGAGTCTCCAGGAATTAAATAGAAGTCTCCAGGAGACTGCTGAAAGTCACCCAGGTGATAAATGGTAGGGCATTCATGAAAATAAATCATCTGGCTTACACAGTCGGCCAGTGGGTTTTTAAAATGTGATAGTAGTGTGCATTTGCCTCCCTGACATAAAGTCTACGCACGGTAGTCTGTAACTGATACAAGCAAGCACGCGGGCATTTTTGTATTGTGTGTCACGCGCATATTGGCATTCCGGAAACCTCCCAGAATAGATTTAAACACAGTTGGCAACCCTAGGCCAATACAGCCCAGTAAATAATTTCAGTAGAAAACAGCCCCCTGACCATGCTGGTGCCCCTCACTCCCAGCCCACTGGCCTCAGCCCCACAATGTGTTGGACAGGGGCTGGGCCCCCAAGCAGCCCCTTGCAGGCTGGAGCTCTGCCAGCCTGAAAGGGAAAAGCCTGTTTCCCATGTTTTTCTCCTTTAAAGGGGAACCCATTTTTTACACTTTCTGATCCATTTTTAAAGTTTCTACACAACTGTTTCATATATTCCTACAACCCACTTCTGGTATGCAACCCACAGGTTGAGAAATGCTGGTCTAATCCAACCCCTTGCTCAAAGCAGGACTGTCCCCAATTAGATCATCCCAGAGCTCTGTCTATACCCAGGGTTTAAAAATCTCTAAGCATGGATTAAAAATCTGTAAGGATGGAATAGATACCTATATGGATACACGCACACACACACATCTTTATGTAGTCTGTGTAGATGCATGTCCAAGCATGTGGTAGTCGCTGCAAACCTGGTTGATTTTAAACAGCAGAAGAAATTTTTAGCATCTCAGATTCTCACAGGGAGCTGCTCCCAGGCAAATCAGGCCACACATGAGGGAAGAAGATCAAATGCGGTTTGAGGCAAACGTGACAACTAGGCACCCAGTGCTGGCTTCGTGGATAGAGCAAATGGGAGCTGATGTCTCTTTAGCCTTTCATCACACCTAATGAAGTGAACCTGGGTTCACCAAAGGTTGTGCATTTGCTCTCTCTTGCTCTCTTCTCTCTCCTCTCTCAGTTAGTGAAGGTCAGTGAAGGTGCATATTTATCCTGCCTTCCAAGTGCTTTCTAGTCATTCTGAATCTTGTTTTCAAAATAGCACTTTTAACAGAAAAAAAACATTGGCCTCCTGGATTGTCATAGGGAGCTGGTGCCAGGCATATCAGGCCACATGGGGGTGAAGAAGCTCAAAGGTGATTTAGGGCAAATTTGACAGCTAGGCACCCAAGGCTGGCTTCACATATATACCAAATGGGAGCTGATGTCTCTCTAGTGCACTAGACAGGAGATGAAGGGTAAGATGGGGATAGGCTATGAAGAGTCTTAAAAGTGAAGAGAGACTGCAGCTTGAGGCACCATAAAAGGGGCATCCACTAGCGGGACACAGGGTGTTGATTTGATCAGAGAAACCAGCCAGAAAGATGATTTTTCCAGCAATATTTTGTATAGATTTAAAAAACAAAGAATGTCATTTAATAAAGATCAGAAAAGAAATTGCAGTAGTAGGAACATAAGGTTACCAGGGTGTGGACAAAAGCTTTTGCTATGTAGTTGAAGAAGAAAAGTTGAATCACAGAGCTATTATATACAGAAGAGATTTCGACACAACTTGGATGTGTTGGATCTAGTGAAAGGGCATACTGAAGACACAGTCAGAATGTTGTCCCTAATGGTGTTGTCCACAGTGACTAAAAATGGTAGGAGAGCTTAAGTCAGGAAAGATAAATGGTTCAATTTGGCCATGTTGATGCTGAGTAGACAGCTGAACATCCACAAAGGGATATCAGAAAGGTATGCTGGTATTTTAATTTGGACAGAAGGAGACAGGTCCACAATGCAGAAGTAACTGTGCAAGTCGTCTGCCCGGTTTTGGATGACTTCATTGCTATACAGTAGTGTGAGTCAGAGCCCTGGAGCTGAACAAAGTCAAAATATGGGAAAGTTCAGATCTGAACCTGGATGTCACAGCTGGATTCCATCGTTATGATAGCCTGAACCAGACTTCTAAATCTGACACGCACATATACCCCTGGACTTTGTGAATAATAACAATCCAAATGTTATGGCTCAAGGCCATTTCTAATTGTAACATGTATGATGCCTTGAAAGAGTTTTCTGATGAATGTGTGAAAAATACATTGTTGGGACATTATTATTAATTATTAATTTATATTATGGTAGGGCCTCCTCCCCAGTCAAGATTGGGATTTTGCTGGAACTATGGAAACAGATGCATACACAAAAGATACATTCTCTAGCTCTCACAATTTATAATCTAATTTAGGGTAAAGCAAGGAGGGGTGTGTGTGTTGTAAACTTCTCTCAGCCTTTCTGGATAGGGTGGGATATAAACCTACTAAGAAGAAGTAAGAATAAAAGAAGTGGCAAAATGAGGATAATAATGAGATCATGAAGTTACACAGATTAACTCTTCAATAACTTGACAGTTCTAAATCAAGTGAAAGACTTAAAAATTAATAAACAAATCTGCCTATTCCCAATTGCTACAGAGTCTAGTTCTGAACAATCATCTGGTTTCTTCTAAGCTTCACAAAAAAAAAGTCTTAAGAGAGGATTTACAACTGACCTGGGACAAAAGACTAGAAAATGTAATGAACAAGCTTGGAAAGAACACCAAGAGTCTGATCCAGGGACACAAGTCACTAGGTAACATTTTAGTGATTCCCATGCCTTTCACTTAGACCCCAGATTTTCAAAACTATGTCTGTCATTAGGTTTCCCATTGACAAATGTTGAATCACTCCTCTGTTCTTAAAATTCCTTACCTATAAAAAGAGTTAGTTTGTGCTTACTAATGTTTGGAAAGATGTTTGAGATCTGCAATTGTAAAGCACTTTATAAGTGCTAAGAATTATTATTTTCTTTATCATGAACTAGTGATAATACTTAGGGCATGGTTGTCAAACTCACAATGCCTCCTGGGCCAGATCTGGAAGCAGTGGCAGCAGGACAAGCAGTTTCAGGGACTTATGGGGATTAACGCAGCCACCATTCTCTTCTGACATACATCTCTCCACAGAGCCATATGCACGCATCAGATTTTGGTAGTGGGCCCTAACCTCTCTCACACTACCCCCAAATTACTGGGGCCCTTTTATGAACTTGGGCCAACTGTTTGACTCTCCTGACTTTAGGTATGGATTAGGCTTGCCATAGCAAAGACATTCTTAGCTAAGCACACTAGCTTTTTTGCATTCAGTTTGGTTATAGTCTGAAAAAGTGACTGTAGGAGTGGTACCTTCTTAAAGATCCTACTCAGTGCATATGTTTTGTCTGCTTTCAAGACACCAGTTTATTTTGCTGACAAAAGTTTTACTGTTGTGAGTATTGTGGAGGGATTTAAATTCTCTTCTGGTTGTCATCATCAAAATCATCATCTGAGTTTCTACTGCAGAATTTTTATCATCAGAAAAAAGAACACATGCATTTCAAAGCACTTTGCAAAGAAGGTGTCATTATCCCTATTTTGCATTGTGGAAGCTAGAGCTATATGCAAAGAAACTTGCCTAAGATTACCCAAGCAAGCAAGCAGTGATAGAGTCAGTGATAGAACCCAGGTCTCAGAGGAACACTGCAAAAATTTGTACTTTAAGATTTTATTGTTTTAAAGAAATACAGTTTGCTGTGAAACATATTTTTTAAGTTTTGTGACAAAAATTATCTTTGCACAAAATTCAGAGATGTCTGTAGGAAAAGCTTAGTTTTGCCCCAAATGCTGATTTCTAGATTTAAAAAAAAAAGAACAGACTGACTTCTTTTTCACGTTTTATAAAATCTACAAACAATGAAAGAATAAAATAGTTGCTATGCAATTCATGTGAAATCTGCATACACACAAATATTGATATGAAGTACAGAACATACATTGAACTCTGAAGCCCAGAAAAACAATGTTTTCCTTGCCATTTTCATTATTTTTTTCAATGGTTGTATTGAAAAATTATATGCAAGTACTATTTGTTTTATGTTTACATTGATGATACATAGGTATGAACAGAGGTAACTAAGACTCCAGTTCTTGGCTGGACAGACTGTGCCACGTGCACATGTGAAGAGTCCAAGCATGCAGTTTTACACTAGGGACACAGATGCATATTAAGTGCAGAGATATTTTTATAGTGTCAGGCTATTTTGTATTCTCAAATTCCAGTCTACATCATCACACCTCTGTTTAAATTTAATTTTTGCCTAATTGACAGCTGTTTCTCTCTTTTCTAAATAGATCATTAATCAAATAACAGTGATACCATGAATAATTCATGCTAGGTAACCAGCTATGAAATAACTTCTCACATTAGCCTGTGCCAGGCAATTCTGGAGTCTGATTCAGAACAATTACAGACTAATTTTTAACACTTTTGTGTAGGTTGAAATCCAAGGCTTTCAGAGCACTTGGATGACATTAATGGATTAAGCTTCACAATACCTTTGTTCAGTAGCTAGTATTATTTGGTTAATTCCACAAAAAAGGACTCGGGAACCTTACTGCAATTTTAGGTATCCAAATCCAAAACTTTGATCCTCAGGACCATTTCTCCACTGCCATCTAAACCTGGAGGTATCTATAGTGCCTAGGTGCCTTTGTTTCTGCCAGTAAAGTCCCCTATGCATCTAAATATCCTGCTAGCAAGAACTGCCTGAGTCTTGATGAGCAGGTAGGTGCCTAGCTCATACCTAAGCAATTGACAAATGGGGTATTGCCTGCCTGACTTGCCTGCAGGGCTTGGCCCAGTAGCAGAGCACTCCTAACCCTAAAGAAAAGTCAGGAGGAGCTGTTAACCAAAAGCTCTATAGTTAGAGCTCTTAATCATTCGTTTGGGATGTGGGAGACTGAGCTTCAAATCCTCTTCCCCTCCAGATAAGTGCCCTAACCAGTGTGCTATAAAGTCATTCTCATACATTTTCTCCTACTCTCTGTAGTCTATTGAATATTTAATTAGGCTGTGCAAAGTGGAACAGTTTCAATAAAAGAGACTGAGAATACCCCACCTCACAGGCTGGGGGTTAGGGTACTCTCAGAGGACCTTTAGGTTTAATATCCCTCAGGCACAAGAGGGATTTGAACCAGTCTCCTACATCCCAGGTGAGTGGTCTCTCATCTGAGCAATCAAGGAAAGTGAAGGTGAGTACAATTTTCTTGGTGCCTCTGCATTTTGTGTGGAAAGGCTGGCTTTGGTTCTGCAGTTCCTCAGCATTTTTTGTTGGCTAATTTCAGCTTGCCACTCAGCCTGCTGGTTTTCGTGGTTTCTTTTTTAGGAGTCTAACTCTCCCCATGCATTGTAGATGGAGCATATATGCTCTAACGTAGAGTTATGGATTCCATTGGATCTTGGTATCTCAGTCTTGCAGAGTACCTGAAGGGTAGGCAAAGCAATGCTCAATCCTTTTTGTAGATCTGCCTGATTTTTTTCCATATTTCGAAGCACAGAAGGATGAAGTTAGTTGTCCAAGGTCACACAGGAAGTCTGTTTGAATGAAGAGCTCCAACCAAGAATGCTAAACAAGCCAGGGCAATGGAATAGGCAACCATCAATTCTCTGGATCATGATGTACACATAAGAGGTCTAGTCAGGTGCCTGATTAATTCACTTGTGGCTGTTAAGCCCAATTCAAGAGCAACACAGCTTATTACAAGTTTCACAGATCCATGTGTTGTATGAGTTGAAATCCAAGTTTACAGTTAATTGATTTCATCTTCACTTTGCTTCCATCCTCTAGATCAAAGCAGCTTCATGTTGTGCTGCACCCAGTACCAGATGGCTCCTCAGACGAGATTCTGCATGCTTCCTCCAGCTTTCTACATTGATGTTGAAAGACTTCACACCATTTTTACACACATTGCCATAAAGAGAGACCCTACTTTGTAGAGCCACCTCGAATCTCCCTGTACAAAATATTCTTGAGGATATAGTCTGCTCACATTCTCCTGACATGACAAAGCCATCGCAACCTTCTCTTCTTGATAGTGGTTTTTAAGTGCATCAGTCCTGCATGCTCTAGCATCTCTGTGTTTGGTATTTTGTCTTCCCACTTTATTTTCAGGATCTGACACAGGCATCTCATATGGAAGCTGTTCAATCTCTTGATGCGCTCGGCATATGTAGTCCACATTTCTGAACCATAAAGCAGGGATGACAGCACACAAGTCTCATACATTTGCATCTTTAACTTAGTTGATAATGTGCTGTTATTCTGTACGTGTTTTTGTAATAACCCATAAAAGCCATGGCAACATAGTAAGCAAAAACAGGAAGGAAAAATAAATAAATAGTCCTTGTTGTATGTCTTAAAAGCTGCCCAGTTACAGCCAAGATAGGCAACCAAGGCCAATGATTCCAAAGGTGAGCACCTTCCTGAGCACACTCCTGAAGAGTTCAGTTGTAAGAACTGACAGAGTAGCCCAAGTGGTCGGTCCCAAGTTAAAACATTTTTAGCAACACCCTGAGGACGGAAATAAATTATGTAAATTTCTTTTATTAGCATAATATACTTTATTTTTAGATACAGAAATGCTAAATAGGACAAATCTCAGGAATTAATGTTAATACCTTACTTTCTCAGTTTAACTCACTGTCAGTTAATGACTTACCTTTCCCAAGTCTGTTTGTTTACATATGACAGGCAATAAAACCACAGACACATAAAGGAAAGCGTGTATTCTGGCTCTCCCTTTCTGGATAAGTAATAAGAGGCTTCAAATGTTAATTCTGAGTCATGAAGTTAGAAGATCAGCCAGACTCATAATAATTGGTGGTTTTCCTTTCCAGTGTTACTGGTTGATCATTACAGCTGGGCAAGGTCCAAAGAAGCAATCTCTTGATGCTCTTTCATTTCATTCATTATTGCATCATTTGTTGAGTTGCAACTAAGTGCATTCAATACTGCAATATTTTTTTAAAGCCATATAGATCCAAATCAGCCCTTTGTAAAACTGACATTACCACATCTATCACCAGTGCAGGCCAGCTATAAGAATACAAAACCAGCCAAGCCATGCATATAATTAAATACAAACCAAAGCAATCAACCACAATGAATTAGCCATATATAGAAAACTAAAGGCATGCATACATCTCCAGTAATTGAAATAGGCATGTATGTCCTTATCTCAGTCAAGCATGCTTTATTGTTATGACTTCTTACTGTTGCAGTAGCACCCAAAACATATTAGATGTTGCATGCAATTATATAGGATATGCTTCATGTTACACAGCACTTACAACCTTAAAAGGGAAGTGTTAAAGCATAGAAGAGAAGTGATGCAACATGCAAGTAAAATGTTTGAAGTAATGCTCAAGTATGTTTTAATGATGCAAGGCTGGTTCCTTCCTCCATGAGTTTTTGCTGTGATTAGATATATAAACTACCCCCAGTTGCCCTACTTAACTTGCCATTGCTAATCAGTTAGTTCCTTGGAGGCAGTGAGAAGTTAGCAAACCTACAAAATCTTGGTCCATGGAAACGATCCAGGACATTGATATTCCAGATTCAGTGCTGCAATTTTCAGAAGAAGCACACAAGGCACAGCCTGGAGTGTTGGAACAACAGTGGGTGAAATCTGCTTTGCTTCTTGCTTGTTTGCATGCATATATAGCCCAGGCAGTAAGTTAAAGCAGAGCTTCCCTGACTTGTGGCAGATTCCCTACAGAAGTTAACACCTCTGAATGGCTCAAGTAGGAAATGCTTTCCCATTACTCCAGCTCCCATCCTTGACATTCTTCTGGCCAGGGTTGGCTAAGGGTAGGGGACCAATAAAACAGAAAGCTGAGTGTATTAGACCTGTCCTATCTGTGTGCTGTGGACATGTTGTGCTGCCTTTTATTCTGCCAGAGCAGCATGAACAGAATTAGCCCTGTCATCTGTACACTGATAGCACTACAGCTTCAAAATGTCATAATTCTAGTACAATGAATGCACGCATGCATGCACACACCCAATGCAGCTGTGTTAATTCACTCAAAAGACTATGCTGGACTTACAAATGAATATGCATGACCTGGCGTGGCTGGGGGTGGGTGCAGGGGAGTATAAACAAACTACATGGCAATAGTAACAACAACACAGGTAGATGTAAACTGCCAAGAGCAGGTGGCTCCACAGGACAGTGTAGATAAGATGATCATTCTGGTAGATAGGGCTGCAAATCCTAATCCCCATGTTGTATTACAGAAATACCACAATACTAGCAAAACCATGCTCAAAATCAGTTTATCTTTTACCGGAAACTAAGTGCTGTCAAGGCTTGGGCTTTCCTACCATTTTTGGGAGAGCTTAAGCCAGCCTGTTCCTGCCATAGTCACTGCTGGGGAAGTCACAGTGGCAGTCCAGCAGGAATGAGAGAGTTCTTGAAAAATGCTAATGAAGATATGGCATTAGAGATAAGAATTTACTCACTGGGGAGAATTACGTCATTTTATATTTAAACAACAGTAGTCAGGCAGCAATTCAAACACTCAGCACGGGCAGGGGGAGGCAGAAAATAGCAAGGATCCTACTCTCTTTCAGGTGAATTTCTGAGCCTTTTTTTCCTCTTACAATTCTCTTTCTAATTTCAGTGCTTTCTTCTCTTGCTCTTTCCCACAGCCAAAACAATCAAGCTTGACAATTGTTATTAGACTTAACCGTGGTCTTGCTAGTCTGTGAGAAAGCTTAGTCCAGCCTGAATTGAAATGAAATCAAACTATGTTAAGACTTGGGTGGTGGGGAGAATTGATTTTTTTTCCAGTTCATCAGAGAAACTGAAAAAAGGAAAATTCAGTTTTGATCTAATCAGATTTAATATTTATGGGGGTTTTTTCTCACCATAAGAAAAAAGGTTTTCTCTCCAACTATTCTATTTGAGGCAAGATAAGACATTTTGTTTGGTATAAAAGGTGGACGCCCCCTTTTTTACACAAAAAGTAATTTTTCCAGAACTTGGAAGACCCATGTTCAATTCCTTCTTCTGTCTGAGATCATTTTAACCTACAATTCCTATTTGCTAGGAAAGTGTCCTTATTATTGAGCTACGGGTTACTCTGGAGTGAGAAAGCTCTCACTCTCTTACAACTCTTGAAGATTTTCTTCTGTGCATAAAAGAAAGATTCACTGGACCAGAGAGCGAGCGTGAGAATGACTCCCCAGTCTGAAGGTTATACATTCTTCTGGGTGGATGGCTCCAGTCTTTGCTCAAGTTAATATTTATTTATGCAAAGTAGAATCGTGTCAACATGGCTCTGCTATAGAATAACCTGGCGTGTGGGGTTTATGTTTAGGGCACTTTCCTGGGAAATGGGTGTGGTGGTGTCAAAGTACATCAGGAAGAGGGAATTTAGTTTGGGTCTCCTGCATGCAGGTGCGAAACCTGGTACTGACCTATTAGATAAAATTAATCGAATTCTTTCAAAATCTGGGCCCTGAAAAATTTTTCCAGTTGAAACTATTCATCTAATTTAACTCAGATTAGTAAATACTTTTAAAGATGACTGAAGCCACTTTTCCCCCCCAGGAAATTGTTATTCGCTGAAAAACATGCATCCAGCTCCAGTTATGAATAACCTTATGAGATGTGGCTATGTGTTTCACCTTATGAGATGTGGCTATGTAAGCTAATCTTACATAAATATTAATCTTTGACACAGCCATGCCTCTGAAAGAAACAGTGAAAGAAATGGCTCATGAATTCTGCTGTTCTGTGGGTGCATAGAAAGCCTGTTTTATCAACTCTCATGCTGGTTTGTTCCTTAATGGAGTGCCTTTGCAGTCAACACATTTTCTCTCGTTTTTCCTGACTCTGGTCAGCCAGCTCATTTCAATTAACCTGTGGAATTATTGGTATGAAGTATGAGGAATTTCCATCCTGCAGGAAAATTTTGCATTTCAAAAGAATAATTAGTACCAAATTGGAACAAGAAGTTGGAAATGAAGAATTTCTTGCTGAATAGAAACTTGAAACAGAATATTTTGAAAAATTTAAAGCTTGCCTTTCTGTCTGCCTGGTAAGCAAGTCAGCTGGGGAGCTAGCCAGCCTGCCTTACCAGAAAGAATTTCAGGGAGGCATCCACCTAACAGGCTAGGGCAGGGGTTTTCAACCTTTTTTAAGGACCTTCTGGGTACACTTCTGGCAGAGCAAGGGGGTGTGTGGTGGCAGTGGCCAGATGCAGAGCAGGGAGTGGCTTGCACATAGTGGCAGCGGCAGCACAGGGTAATGGATGGCAATGGCAGCTGCCTCATGTGAGCTCCTCCCCTCCCACATGTCCGGTTGGACAAGCTCCCCCCTGCTCCTGGGAGGCGGCAGCACAGGGTGGTGGGTGGCAGCGCTCTGTCCCTGCCTGCCTGCATATACCCCCAGCCCCTTTCCAAGTACCCCCAGGGGTATGCGTACCCCCAGTTGACAACCCCTGGACTAGGAAATAGACTGCATGAGGACTGTGGAACGCCTGTACACGTGCAGTGAAGCTGCTCTGATGCATTGTAATTACAGTGTGTTGGAGCAGACTTAGTTCATCAAATCTGCTGGAGCGTGGGAATTACTGAGCTCCAGCAGATTCCGGCAGATGTTCAACGAGCTTTAGTTAAAGTGCCTCCGCCGCCATTTGATACACGAGACAGTCCAGGAGCTTTAATTAGAGTGGCTCTTACCTGTTCTTGACCTTAATACAATTGCCCATAAAACAAACCCCACCTACTCGCTTTTACTGAGGCTCAGAGACTGTCAGTGATGACAAGTTGACAGCTTTGAGCAACCCTGAGTGCACGCCTCACAGCTATGCTTAGGCTGTGTCTTGGTAGCAGTGCCTGGGAGCGGAAGCATGCTGATTCACTCCAAGCCAGTTGGGGTCACCTCTGCCACCTCCACTCTGCTTAATTGCCCATCTCTGGTGCACCCAAAAAAAAGCAAGTGGTTGGAGTTTATTTTGTCATTTGTGAACCCGAGTCTGGGGGAAGCTATGTTTCTCAGGAGCCCTGAGATGTTGCTGCCAGGAGTTCTCAGATGTTGCTCAGGAGCCCTGCCTGCCAAGGAGCTTAGGGCAGGTGACATATGACCTGTCAGGAAACTTGGTGGGTTTGACAGTTTTCTGCACAAGGGCTAGGGACAGACATTACACATAAACCAGTATAAGTGAACAGAAACCAGTTCACATCTGTAACACAACAGATGTTCAGTACACATAAACTACTTTCAAATGGCTGAAACTGGTTTACAATAAACCTGGACAGATGTAGTTTCAGACTTAACTGATTTAGGGTAAATCAGTGTATTGAACTTCTGTCCCAGATCCCCTCCACATTCAAATTAACTCAATCCCCTAGTATCCCAGAACGCTTTGCACCTCCCCCCACAAGCTCCCCCCCACAGGGTGTGTGAGCTAGCCTTGGCTCAAGCTGTCTCCTCCAGCCCAGCAGGGAGGCATGCCATAGCACCCCCTGGCTTCTGGCCTACACCACTGCAAACGTGTGGCTGCCTTTCCAGAATCAAAAGTGAATGTCTGTTCATTTGCTTATAGGTTCAAATCTATGCAGCTTCTCTACCTGAGAAGATTGAATCGATTCAGCCTCAGGCTTTTTGACTGCCCGTACTTGGCCTCAGTGTCAATTCCATCAAATGGCTCTGTGAGAGAATTTTTGACAAGCTATAACGTAAACCTATATAACATTTAGGAATTAGGTAGTGTCCCACCAGGTAGTTTGTGAGCCATCTAGGGGCCATCTCTATCTTCTGTGTTTCGGAAACTACCCAGAACAAGTGTACATCTGTGTGCAGAGAGACCAAGAAAACTTTGCTTTGTAAACATAGCTAGAATTGGCTCATCTTGATGCCTGTACCTCTGTGTCTGTTCCAACCTTTTACACACGTTGTGTCAGTAGTAAAAGAGGCACAGATATACAGATAATCAAAAGAGACCCAATAATATGGATATAAGCCAAATACTAGGTGGCAGGGATTAAGAAGAATTTTTTCCTATGGGCAGGACACTCTGGACATGTTCAGATGTGCAGGCACATATGGTCTGTGGTGCCTCAAATCTCTTTGTGGTGCACAAACCACATGTGTTGCATGTTAAACCATGAGCAGTGCTGGTAATCTGCAGTGCAGGAGAAAAATTTGCTACCAGGATTTCCCAGTAGCAAAAATAAAAACCTGGGAAAAAAAAGGCAGGGCAAAGCACATGAAAATAGCATGTGCTGGGACAAACATGGAGCCTCCAAGCTGAGGCAGTGTGCCTCAAGACAGGCTCCACAGCCGGCGTGCAGCTTGCCTCAAGATGCGGGAGCAGGCAGCCCTATGATGGCTGCTCTCTTGTCTCCATGTACCTCAGCATGGCGCCCCCGCGTTGAGACATGTGGAGATGGGGGAGCCCCCATGCTCAGGCATATGAAGATAGGGGAGCAGCCAGCCCAGGGCTGCCTGCTCCCCCATCTCAAGGTGCACTGTGCCCCAGCCAGCCACAGAGCAGATGGCTGGGTCGCAGTGTGCCTCTGCATGGGGGCTTCCCCATCTCCACATGCCTTAGCACAGGTGCTCTGCTGCTTGTGCAGGCAGGAAAGCAGGCAGCCTAGGGCCACTCCCCAGCTGGGTGGGATGCAGGGTGCCTCAGTGCAGGGTCTCTACTGGCTAGCCCATGAGGCACCCTGGGTCCCAGCCAGATCCCCCTGCTGCACATGAAGCCTGGACATGAGCCAGAGGAGCTGGTCACGGCCCACAACAAAGGGCCCCTGCAGGAGCATGCGCTGCGGCACAAAGCAGCAACACAAATTTGTGCTGCTGCAAGTGCACGCCCCTGCTTGTCTGGACATAGCCTCTGATGCTTCTTGCATGTCTGCCTGAAGTTTGAGATACCATCTGCTGCCAGAAAAGATGAGGAACACGTGGTCTAATTGGTAGAATAATTCTTGTTTTTCTAAGGGCATCAAATCAAAATTTGTAACCAGGATAGTGGTTGGCAAAGAGGAAGCAAATGATATGGAAAATATTATGATACCACACAAAACAATGACATGACCTTACTAGCTGTACTAAATTCAGCACTAGTCTTGCTACAGGAAAATATACTAGAGGGTAGAAAAAGAGTTGGAAAAACAGAGAGAGAGAAATCAAGTTTTACATAGATTTGGGGGTGATTTAACCCTGAAAGAAGACAGCTTTGCATTATCGCTGACAATGATTTGGATTATATTAAAAATTCATCAGATGTTGCATTTTTCTCGTCTCATGATATCAGAACAAAGGGACATTACTTAAATGCAAAATAAAAACAAGGAAACACTTTCACCCATCCTTTGGAATCCACTGCTGCCCATAGCTGTAAAAGGTTAGAGTATTGTTTTAGCCATGATGCTCCAGGAAATATGAGAGAAAGAAGGGTTTTGGGTATATCTCTTATTGGACCAACTGTATTTTTGGGAGAAATATTAAACTAACTTTCGGGCGCAAACATGAAAGGGCAACTTGAGTCTGAAAGCTTGCCTAACTCTTTCATAAAAGAGACCACAAGAAACCCTTGCTTCTCTCATCTAAATGTCAATACAAAAATTGAAACAGGATTTATAGAAGGCTGAAACAGATTTACTACTTTGTGGGTGCATCTACATGTGCATATTAATGCAACACAATAAACTCCGGCGCATATGAAACTATGAAACTATATTGCTTCAGAGTTTATTGCTCCCAAGTGCCACATTTAGACATGCACTCAGGACCACAGCACTTTGAGGCAAGTTGGAGCAGCCCCAGCTTGCAGGGGGGCTGGTAGGGTCAGCCTGCCAACCCGGGGCTGCTCTGACCTGGCTCAATGTACTGTGGAGGGGCTGGCTGGGGCATGAGGGTGCTCCAGTGCAGGGCTAGCTAGCAGGCAGCCCCTCCCTTCCCCCCCCACTGAAGCACCCTTGTGCCCCAGTCAGCTGCATCAGTGTCTACACATGCATTGCTGCAAAGTAAAAAAACTCAATAGCAGGATACTACTTGTATTTACAAGTACTACACTAATGTGGAGTTTATTAGTTTCCTGTGACTTACTAGGCCACATGTGTAGATACTGAGATGCTTGCTGCAGACCTAATTAGTCCACCTGTGTGGGCATGCCATTCGTAACACTTGCCTATCTCATGGAAATTCCTATTCTTCTTTGTGCCTATTTTTTTTCTGTTCCAAATTATTGTCAGTAATACAACATTGATGTTGGAAGTTGAACACACATTTTACCCATGGAGCAGATACATATAACTGGTCTATCTGCCATGCCATTGACCTAGAAGGGGTCAATTTTCATAGGGAAATAATTTCCTGGGAAAGTATATGCCTTTGTATTCCTCCAGTTATTGGTTTTTCATCTGATATTGCCAATAGTAATGCTGATTTTAATGGTGATATTTGTATTTGTTGCATCAGACTTGGATCACCCATTTATTTTTCATAGGATATCAGCATGTGTCAAATGAGGATCAGTGGAGTCTGTAAGGGTTGTTTTAGGGGTAAGTAACAATCCTGATAGAATCTCCAGTGATACCTTCAGTTTCAGTTCAGTAAGGATTCTGGCTAAGGTGACACCTTCAAACATAGTCAGTTTTCCTGATAAGCCTGACACCAGAGTTTGCCCCTCTAAGGCAGATTTCTAAGGGGTAGTCTTGGCATTCTATCTGTAGCTTTTGCTTCAGGGCTTTCTGTGTTGGTATTTCTTTTAACAGCAGGATTCACTGCAGGGAATAATTATGATGATGATGCTGAAAATAAAAGTATATGGTTCTTATATAGCACTTTTCCTCAGTACTTCAGAAAGCATTTAACAAAGAGGCCAATATTATCATTCCCATTTTACAGATAGGAAAACTCAGGCATAGTGGCAGAATAACCTGTCAAAGGTCACCCAGTAGACTAATGGCAGAGTGCTTTCTGCCAAGGCCTCCAAACTAGGTATAGTTTTCCTTTCATGGGTAGAATTATCAGGGGAACAATATGGCGATTCTCTCTCTCCTATTCTGGTAACCACAGATGCCTGTAAATGAGCTGGGAGGCTGCTCCAACACACTGTAATTACAGTGCGTTGGAGCAGACTCAATTAATCGAGTCTGCTGGAGTGTGGTATTACCGCGCTTCAGCCAGTATCCATGTCTTGTGTATCAGCATCCTTGCACTTTAAAATGGCAGCGGGGGTGCTTTATCTAAAGCTTGTAGAACAAGCTTTAGATAAAGTGTCCCTGCTGCCATTTTGAAGCATGGGGATGCTGATACACGAGGTGCTTTAAGTAGAGCAGGTCTCAGAGATAATTCATTAAAGCAGCTCTTGGAGCCATTCTAATTAAAGCACCCCCCCTCCACCCCCGGAGCATGTGTAAAAACACCCTATAGCTCAGGGGCGGGCAATTATTTTGGGCGGGGGGCTGCTTACTGAGTTTTGGCAAGCCATCAAGGGCTGCACGACAGGCAGCCAGGGGCAGGTAACTATTAATTTTCTAAATTTTTTAGGGGCCCTGCAGGACGGATAGAATGGCCTGGCGGGCCGCATCTGGCCCACGGGCCACATTTTGCCCACCCCTACTATACCTCTAAACAGTAGGTCTAAATCTAAGTTCAGACATTGTTATTTTAATGTACCAATATGAATGCCATTATTAATCTGTTAACATCGCACCAGAACTTATTGGAGAAACAAGAACGTTTTTGAGAAAACAAAGAACTGTGTAAAAACCTGGTTCTAGGTGTCATGCCCATTTCAAAAGTCACCCTCAGTTATCATTGCCAATACCAACTGTAATTCCAAATGAAGTATATTCAATGGCTATTTCCAATTTAATATTTAGGCTTATTTAAAATACATCACTTTTACTTAAAGTGGTGCAAAAAAAATATTAATTGAATTGAATGCAAGAAAGCTAACCTTGTGATAGCAAGGTAGAAAAAGGAAGATTTTTTAAATTCATTTTTGCCCCTACCCATAACTTTATAGAGCTTCCTTATCTTTTATGAATAACTTCTGCTTGTCAGTTTTTTTGGAACAGGATCTATTCATTGCTCCTGCAGGACCAGCAGAGGGAGCATGAAAATATGGCATGTTTTCAGCCAAGTTCTACACAAACAATTATTGTTGTCTTGTTTTCATTCCTAGGCAACAGATTTTCAGAAAAACATATATGTATATATATATATATACATATATAGAATATGGAGAACATTGTGACAGCCACCTTTCCCCTCCTCTCTGGATGTTAACAGTTTTAAGATACCACAGCATAAATCTGAAGTCTGTACTTTTCTCAAAATTTAAAGGAACTATTTTTATATTTGATATGGAGTTTTTTTTGGAAGATGTTTAAGAGTACATTAAGTGACCATTTAAATTTACTCCCACACATCACATTTTTATAAATAGGAGAAGTAATGTTTCAGGAGAATGAAACATAAAACATGGGAAATGTTCAGCATAGAAAAACAAATATATATATTTATACATACACAGGCACACAGACAAGCACTTTAAGTATAAGTAGTATAAATGCATACACTATATTTATGGAAAACTGTATATTTGTGTTTATGGATATATACAGACAAGTTTCCTTGGGTGAATTTGATATCTTTTATTAGATGCATATATAATCTATATATACACACACACCATTTATAGAGAGGCCTACTGATGTTCATGCAAGCTTAAAGATATATGAAAAACACAGACCTGTGTACCAAGGAGCTGAAAACATATGGGTCAAATCAGGCAAAGGTCTTAGCGGCCCCAGTGCCTATAGTAGTTATTGATATTTGTATTATCCCTTTTTCAGCACTCAGAGGAAAGAGGAAAGGACATGTGTGAATTAGTAGCAAAGGTTTGAACTACTAACATAGGGGTACAGAATATGACTCAGAAGAACAGATTTAATTACATTATACCTTCAAATTTGGTCTGTTTTAAACTTCTAGTTACATGAAAACCCTACTGTAATTGATCCATCTTGCAGTTCTTATTAAGGCAAACATTTCTCATAGACTTAGGGACTTTCCCCAAGGCATGGACTGGAGAACTTGAATCAGTTTGTTTTACTTCAAAGGTGCTTGCCTGAGCTTCAGCTGCAGTAAGAACATTAGTTTGCTTCAGCTCCAATAGCTTCTGATCACTTTGAATATGTATGATTAAGTCTGCAGCAAAGCCACAATCTTGTAATTGTTTGGGGCTACTTTGGATGTACATGTCAGGAGCAATCCCCTGCAGTTAAATGAAGAAACCACAAAGATCCATGGTTCTAGTCAAAATATATTATTATTAATGAGAGTCACTGCTTTAGGGTCATGTCAGTCTGGTAAGCATCCTACTATAGCAGGGGTTCCCAACCTTTTTATACTGAGGACTGGCAAATATCTAATTTACATATTTACATTCAATGTACATGCTTAAATTTATTTTTGGGGGGGCAGGGTTGCGAGGATTGGATCAGGTTGGGGCATTGGGGGACCCTGCAGAGGAGGGGGCTGCACAGGTGGTGGCCCAGGGGGACCCAGCTGGGGCTGCCTGAGAAGAAGGGGCTCTGCTGCCTTTCCTAGGAGCAAGCAGCAGAGTCGCCTCTCTGTCCTCCGCCTCGGGCATTTCCCTGCCCGCATCCCCCTACTCCCAGCTGCGGGAGGAGCTGGGGGGTCCTGCCTGGCCTAGCATAGGCCCTGGTACCTGGTGCGCGTGCAACGCCTCGCCAGGCACAGCCATGGTGGTGGGAGCAGGACGGGGAACACAGAGCCAGCTACCTCCATCCTGGTGCTGCCCTGCCGCCCAGCTTTAACTCCTCATGGAGCATGTGACTGCTGGCGGTGGGAGCCATGGTCTGGCAGCCAACCTGCGGCGGTCTGGTACCAGACTGTGGCCCAGTGATTGGGAACCCCTGTACTATGGAGTTCATTGCTGAGGCAAAATAATGTTGTTTATTGCCACTGTTAGGTCAGGATTTTTAACAGGGCACGCTGCATATAGGTTTCCCTCACTTTATGCAGTAGATGCATTCCTAAAAAACTGTGCAGAACTCAAATTTGCATAAAGGAAACCCACTTTACAAGGTAACAAATAGGGATACGTCCCAAGACCTCGACTGCATCAGCAGCAGGTAAGTCTGCTGGGGCCAGTGAGGTGCTGGGCTGCCTCTGGTGGTGGGCTGGGCTGCGCTCTGGGCGGATGGTGCTGGTGCTGGAAGGGGGCTACGGGGAGGGCTGCAGCCACCCCAAAATTTGCCATAGCTCTCCTGACCTCCCCTCCCAGCACCGCTGCCACCACCCGCGCTGAGCACCGCGCAGCCCAACCCTCCCCTCTGGGATCAGCCCAGCTGCAGGGGCTGGGGTGAGTGGGGCCTTGATCTGAACCCCTGCCAGTGGTGAGGGAGGGAGTGGGGCTGGGGGAGAGGCAGGCACAGAGGGGGTGGCTATGGTGAATTTTGGGGTGGCTGCAACCTCCTTCCCCGTAGCCCCCCTCCCAACACCGCTGCTGCCCACCCCAAGCACAGCCCGGTTCAGTCCCCACTGGGTAGAGCCTGGTGCAGCCCACAGCAGCAGCCCATAGAAGCAGAAGTCACACCCCCATCCCATGCCCAACAGCCGGGGTGGGCAGCAGCGGTGCTGGTGGTGAGGGAGGGAGTGGGGCTGGGGGAAGGGGCAGGCACTCAGCCTGTAACAGCAGGAGCCATGCCTCCCATCCCGCACCCCACCCCGGGTTTTTCAGTGCCTGCCTCTGCCCTAGCTCCAGTCCCAGCCCCAGCTCCAGCCCCACTCCCTCCCTCACCACTGGCAGGGGGTCACCCCAGCCCCTGCTCCTGCCTGTGCTTCGCTCCCTCCATCATCGGTGGGGCCTCAATCTGCCCATGGCCCTTTCTCCTCCCCCCACAGACTCACCTGCTGCTGATTGCATCAGAGTGAATTTCCCTCACATATAACAAATTTTGGTTATAAAAAGGGTCATTGCATAAGAGCAAATTCACGTATACAGAACCCGCATAAAGCGAGGGAAATCTGTATATGTGTTCTGCTGACCTGGGGCACAGTAAAAGTGCAAAAGCAGATAAACCTTCACTTCTCTGGCCTTCAGTTCTGTTCAGGTTTCTTCGGCCAAGCAGAATACTGCTCTTGGCACTTTCTTTGCTTAGTGCCATAAATAGAAAGTTCTGCTACCACTGATGACTGATGGAGAATTTGGTTTGAGTCGTAGAAAGAAACTGAAACCTAATCATGACATCCAGGTCATTGCTTGTACTATGTCTGATGTTGTATCAGTGTTTTCATGGCTTCTGAATAGTCAGGAGTGTTTGAACTGTTTAGTGGGAGGTGAATACTCTGACATGTCATATTTACTTACAATTTTTTTCCTGGATTCTTTTAAAAAAAGGATTTAGGAAAAAAGTAATTTCCTACTTTCAGAACCTGGAAACAATCTTACCAATTTACAGCAAGACTGTGGCTGTAAGACTTTTACAAGCATCTCAACATGCTAAGTCCTTTTTCATATCCAAATGTCGCTGGCAATTATTACCACTTTTACATAGCATGTTAGAGTCTCTCTTCCTCTCACTCTCAGGCAGTCTTGCTGGAACATTTCTTTGTTGATGTATTCTTTGGTATGGCACTTCATGGAAGTAAAAGTAGAAGCTAAATGCCTACAAAGAGCCTAACATGGTATCGCTGTAAATAACAAGGAAATTCTCCTTTTGTTGATGCTTTCGGATCCAGTAGTTTTGTGTCCAAATCCTAGATTGTAAGTGTTTTGTCTGTGCTGAGCATCAGTTAAAACCCAGAACTTTCAGGAAGTCTGTATCTAGGTCCAATCTTTTCTGTTAATAATAACTTTAGTAATAAGCAGGGGCCCAAGCAATGTTGGACTGTCCTTGGAGTTTGGGGATATTGGATCATAAACTGCATTTTATGGCTTTGTCCAACCTATTTATAATTTCTTTTAAAACTTTATTATCCTAATAAACTCTATAATGTTTACTTTGGACATTAAACTTTTGTGTTGACATGTCGCTTTTAGTTACGCATTTAGAAATGAGCCCTTTTATTTTAATAAGGTTATGCTTTAAGCCAGGAGTGGGCAAAAAATGGCCCGTGGGCTGCTACTGCTCTCTCAGAGCTTACGTGCTGGGCAGCCCAGAGGTGGTGGTGGCAAACACTGCCCAGTGTGGCAAGTGGGGGAGCCGCAGCTGCTGCCACCATGTGCAGCCCCAATGGGCGAGCCCGGAGCCAGCGCAGGGCCCAGGCTGGCTGTGGGGGCAGGTTACAAGCTAGTGCTGAGCATGGGGAAAAGTGGCCCCTCCTCCACTCCATGCCCGTGCCCGGTGCCCCGTGCTGCAGCTGCTCACAGCCTGTGTGGAGCTGCCTGTGCCTGCTCCGGACAGGCCCGCGCGGGCTGCAAGCGGCTACAACAGGGAGCCCCGGCCATGGGGCTGGGGAGGGACCACTTTTCCCTGTGCTCAGCACCAGCTCCTTCCTTGCCGGCGAGCAGGGGATCGGGGCTGCACACTGCCCCCTGCCTGTACCATGGGGCTGGGGGACACTGGGAGTGAGCGGGTGCATGGGGTCCACACCGGTGTCCCGGGGCCAGCGCTGGTGGGGCCCAGAGCAGGGCAGCAGGAGTACAGGGTCCTGGCCAGCTGGGCCAGGTCCCCCCTCTCACTGGTGGTGCAGCCCAGCCCAGCCCAGCTCCACAGACCCCTGCCAACCTGCGCCCCGCTCTGGGCCCCACCACTGGTGGTGACCAGGGGGTGGGACACCTGTCAAGGGGCGGGGCTACCCATGCGGCCCTTGACAGCTTGCCAAAACTGGGTAAGCGTCCCTCTGCCCAAAATAATTGCCCGCCCCTGCTTTAAGCCCATAGAACCTATCGGGGATTTGCAAGTCAGTAGACCCATTAAGAGTTCCTGTTCACCATTAGTAATTAAGATCATAAAAGAAGAAATCCCTGCTCCTTTGTTTTGCTGAATGTTATAGCTGACAACTTTCTGCTCCACAAAAAAACTTTAATTCAAATGAAGCATTTCATTTTTTCCTGACATCTGCTATAGTTGCATTTGTCAGAGAAGCAAAAGCACCTGCTATAACTTGCTACTGGTAAACGAACAGTATCAAGGTTTACCCACATCCAATAAAAATTCCGAAAAAAATGGCAAGTTTCTTTTAAAAAAGTTACTCCATATGGGGCAAACTGTTCTGCTGTCTAAATTCAGTACTGCACTGTTTTCACGTTGGACTTTCTAAAAGACATAAAGCAAAACTATCCCAGGAATTTGAATTGGTTCCTAAAGCAATACTAAGCAGCTACTGATGTTTTAATCTCAGGTGCTGACACTAAGATTTAAGGTAAATGCTGTGAACATTATAATAGTACAATCATACAAATAAAATAGCTAATAAAACATTATGCTGTTTGGAGTTGTCATCCTAAAAATACCCTTTAAACTCTTTTGGATCTGATGTTGACATATCAGCTTAATAATTACTGTCCCTAGGTGCCCATCACTTGATCTGCATATAGAATCAGAGGATGTGATATCTACTCCCTCCCTGCATTGTCAGCATAAGCAGCAGGTGCTTCCGTGCCCTTCTACTGAGGCCCCCCCCACAACACAGCTAGTTGTACTTAAACAGCTCAGCAGGTCAGGGTTAAGAAAGGAAAAAGAAAAGGAGGGAAATAATATTTTGTGTTATTCCAGCTTGAACCTATCTAGAAAAATGATATACTATTGGCAGATATCAGAAGCAGAATCAAATAGTTAAACATTGCTTGGAATAAACTCTGAAGCTGTCAGTTCCTTTCTAACAGTGTATTAGAGCCAACCAACATATCGTTGAAGGAAACCATTTTAAACTGACTAGAACAAGAAACTGAGGCTTTTTTCTATAACCAGGTTAACCAAATTCAGTGCCTGATGATGAAATTAAGCAATCTACCTATTTGCACCAATGAAAATTAGTCCTAGCCAAACAAATCCATTTTTATACCAGTTGAACTTAACTCTGTCTTATAACTTAGTAATATCCTCACTGAAAATGTTTTCAAAGTGTTGGAATTGATATACGTACAGGCACCTGTCAGAGCATATTAATTTTTTAAGTACTTTTGATGCCAAATCATATTGATTTCAATACTTGTATTTACATTTGAAAACCTTGAGCATCTTTTCTCTCCTGTTTTAATGCCAAATAAGGTCTCAACTGGCAAAAAGTACTGTTTTGCTCCAATTATGGAGTCTACAGAAGCATATTTTATAATCACGCATTCTAGCTGTGTCTATCCCTGCCTAATGCAATTAGAGATGTTCGGTCATTTGGTAGTGGAATTGAATTAATAAAAGCTTGAACAAGAATAGTTCTCTCTCTGAAAAACTATAAACTGAAGAGCTATTAATGCAGCCTGGGCTGTGTGTTTGCTTACTTTTCCTGTTGCCCCAAGGTCTCTGGGATTTGCAGTCCACAATCACAGTAGCAGGACTCTCAGGGCTGTGTGTCACTTTCTCTTCCTGTTTTTAGGTGCTTCTGGGATTTGTAATCTACAGTCACAGTCAGCACTAAGTTTTAGCAGGGCAGAGCAGCTCTGTACTTGGGGGAAGGTGAGTTTAACCCCCCTCCTTCGCCCCAGACCCCAGCTGGGGCTTGCCCGGAGGGGCCAGTGAACCAGCCCTCACTGCCCCAGCTAGGGAGCAGAGGGGCAGGGATAGCCCTGCTCTTTGGAGCAGACAGCACAGTCCAGGCCAGCCCAGGGCTGAAAAGCATGCTGGGGGACTCTGATTTCACTTGAACCAGGAAGGGGTTTAGGACAGAAGCTTCATAAATCGGTTTGACCTAAATCAATTAAGTCTGATACTACATTCAACCAGGCTTATCTTAAAGCAGTTTTGGCCATTTTGAAAGCAGTTTATGTGCACTGAACTCCTGTTCTGTTACAATTTTAAACCAGTTTCTGACCATTTAAACCAATTTGTGTTTAATGTCTGTCTCTAGCCCAGAGGCCTTGGAGTTCAGATGCCCCAAGTCTTGCTTGCTCTTAGCCAAAGGGCCAATTACCACAAAATTGTGCAGTCCCACATTTGGGGAAACTTGCACGGGTCAGCCTGCCCAGAGTACAAGGGACATTTATCCTTGGAAAACCACCTTCCCCTATTCCCGATAATTTCATAGCTTTACACTATTTCTTAATTGTGTTTTCTCTCCCACTGTAGATAAAAAAGCAATACAAGTAGTAAGAAAAGTAAATAAATAAGTAATAAAAAATGTACAGAGGGGTTGCCAAACTTATATTGAAGTATTTCTAAGATGGTGATGCTACTTTTAGTAGCAAGACCAGAGCAGGCCAACCATCCCATGTGCCAAGTTGGTGGTGGGGAGGGGGTGAAAAAAAACAACAACTGGTGCTAGCAACCACACTATTGTGATTATACTGGCAGCGCAGCAGCAACTGGAAGTCATTTCCCAGTGCCCTGGGCACTCATCTGCTTCACTAAATGCTGCTTGTTCCTTATTTCACACTGAACAGTGCTGTGAAGTCATGTTAACAAAAGCTCATCCTAATGCACAAGATTTGGATTACCTTTCTCTTTGAATAAGCATTGCTTATGTCTCACCAAAGCAGACAAGGCTGCCACCTGGAGGGAGATGTCTTATTCTGTTGGAATTCTCCTAAATTCTTGCACCTTAATTTAATCTGGAATCTACCTATTTGCTCCTCTACCCCACAAGGCAATTTTCTACCCTCAAGATAATATAAGCTATCTTGTCTCATTTAATATTTGACTCCTGACCTTTTATGATGGGCTTCCCCTCAACATCCCTGTTGTAACTATGTTAAGTGCACTTGTAGGTCCCCCTTCCCATCCCTGCATGGCTTCTACTGTAGATCACAGCAGTATAGGAAAGAAAACTTCTGCAGGAATGACATGACATTAGAGTAAGGCTTGAAGTTTCAAGGCTTGGTGTTAAAATGTTTTCCATTCATTGTTGTTGGATCTTCATTTAGTTGTGTTTAAATGATTATAGACCCAGCTGTTTCTACCTTCATTTAAACCAGGAATGTCAAGTGTACAGCCTGTTGAGCCCTGCCATCTGATCTCCCATAGTGCCCCTAGGTCTGATCAACACCACCTGGGATGTAGCCCATGCCCACAGTGTGGGACCAGTCTGCAGGCCAGATCAGGTCCATGGACCCCCCTCCCCCTCCCCAGTATACCTGATCTGGTGGCTACTGTAGTTGGTGTGGGACCTGTGCTGCGTGAAGTGTGGATCCCAAAGCAGTTGGAACAGGTGCTGTGTGCAGCAGTCTGGCCAGAGCAAAAGCTGTGCTGCATACACTGGATACCCTGTGCCACACATGGCACCTGATCCAGTACCAGAGGGTCCAGAACCCTCACTGCACATGGCGCTTATGGGATCCACATGCAGCACAGGTCCCTGGCTGGCTGGAGCAGGCACCACATGCAGCACAGTCCCAGAGCTCATGGGGCAAGCAACATATGCAGTGTGGCAGCCATGGCCATGGTTTCTGCTTTGGCCAGGCAGCTCTGGTTATACAGTAGTATTTCAGCAGCTAGAAAATGGTAATTATATTTTTGATCTTCATCTAGCTTAGGAAAAAAAACTCTGATTACAGTTGAAGTCTAGTTCCCCATGCATGATTTCAAACAAGCCTTTATATGCAAGCACATTTTATACCAGTGGTGCTCACCTCATCTGTTCTGCAGGCACTGTCAGTTAGCTTGCAGGGCTCCCCACTCCTCTGAAATTTAGTGACTGGGAACTGTGGCAGTGTTAACTGGTGGAGCTCCAGGCACCTCAGCAATTAATACTACAGACACTGGTCACGTGTGCCAGATGATACAGCCCCATCTTTGAAAATCCCTTGTCTACACAGTAATAAAAGGGAATTTTACTATTGTTGGCAACCTAAGCCAACTCATTGGGAAACTAATCTCAGAACAACTTATTTCCCCATAATATTTATTTCCTATTGCTTTTCATTTTTAAACTAAAGAAACAATTCTAAATTATTTAGTAAGTTTTGCATGGTGACGACATAAAAAAGCAGCTCTGTTAAGCTGAAGCACTTTTAGTTAAGTTCTAGACACATGCAGCAACCTTAAGCGATCATCATTGGGTATAGTCAACTTGATAGTGCCATGCTATTGGCATGACAAAGTAAAAAAGTTAGTATGCACTGAAAGCATTTCCTATACAGTGTTGATATCAAGTAAAAATTATACCTTGCAAACTGACATTGTATCTATTTGAAGACAAAGCTAAGAAATTACAATTAGACTGACCACTTCACTATTTACAACTTTATTTCAGGTTTTACTGTACAAAGGCAGAAGTGCGATTCATCTAGTCAATAAATCTACAACAATGACCATATAAATATGATACAGATATGTACATGAAAGCCACTTCAACTTCAATGTTCAAACCACAGTTACATGCAGAGCTGGATGCAAATAATGCAAACAGCATCTACACAGTATAAGGCATAGCTTCAAATTTTCATGATATTCACAAGTTTTAGTCTCAAGTACAAGACTTTCAATGCAAGTTCTCCATCCTTACATTTCACAAATGTATTTAGTGACAGTGCAGCTTCAGAATTAAAAGTGCATTTTTTAATTATTACATTCTACTAAGATCACATTTTGCTTTTTTTTGTTCCGAACTGTTTTAAAACAGAACCTACATTTTTGGAAGCAATTTTTTGTCCATAAAAAAAATAAATTTACAGTCATTTCAATTATTTCATAAACAAAACTAGGTCATTTCCCCAAAATGCTGCATAGCACACAAGTCTAGAAACAAAAGCTCTGAAAAATGGACTCCTTGAATTGCCTGCCTGCCTTTAAATTCTGAAAGACTGAAATTTTGTGAAACACTCAACTGAGTTCGGAAGTTTGAAACATTTATATTCCAAGCTGAACACATTCACAGTCCAAAAGCTGCTACCTTTATGAGTTCTG
>NW_005842006.1:2353950-2364771 GCF_000455745.1 Alligator sinensis
CTAGCTGGATAGAGGGGCCACCAGCGAGCCCTTTAAGCTGCTCTGGGGGGCAGCTCCTCAGTGAGCTCCAGAAATTCACTGGGATGCAAGGTGCTTCTGGGGGGTCCTTGCTCCTCAACGAATTGCTGGTGTGCACCAGCCCTTGCTGTGATTCAAGCTGCTCCTGGGGGGCAGTCCCTGCCCCTCGGTGAGCTGCTGGGGTACGTTGGTCTTTGCTCCTACCTGATGGCTGCTGATCTCTGCCAGTCACTGCACCCTGGAGCAGAATCAAAGACTCTGCAGAAGAAACTTGCTGGCTGGGCCTTTCAAGTACAGAACTAATACCTGTAAGGTATTCTCCCTCTTAAATAAACAGAAAGTCCTCAGGCTAGTCCAGGGCTCTGACCCATGTTCTAGCTGCTGTGTTTTTAAAAATGCACAGAAAACTTAATCGCTCCGAGTTAGTCTGGGTTGTTAAAATAGAGTTGCAGCATTCCAGCCACATTTTCCTCTGTCAGAGACTGGTGCTGAGCACTGAAAAGAATCCCAAGTTTGCTGAAACTTTTTTCCACACCAACTGAATTTACAGTCAGTTGGAGGAGAACCACTGCGTATTTTGCCAGCTTGGGAACATGATCTTCAACAGCCATCCAGAACTGAATGGGATCCTCAACATCTATGAACCCATCTTTGACAAGACCTAAATACACTGGCCATTCCATATTGCATTCACTGGATAGCTTTAATTCTGGTTTCACAGTTTCATAATCTGTATAAACAGCGCCAATTTGTTTAGGATCCAGTGCACGAACAGCACGGAGAAAATCAATTGCTGGCTGTTTACTTTTTACGTTGTACTGTCTTAGTTTATCAGCAGTGCTTTGAGCCGCCATGGACCCTTTTGCATTATCAGTTGATGATGCAAGATGCTCTAGCCATGAAATTAAATCCAGGACAGTGTTGTACACCTTGTGTATTTGACGTTTTTGGGACTCTAAAATGTTCAGTGCTGTCACTAGGCGTCCACAGTTTTCTGCAATATACTTCAGATCAGCGTGCAAGTCTTCTACCGCTAACAGGCTGGCTAGTTCTCGCAGAACAGTTGTATCCCCTTGTTCTGTTCGTTCATACTCCACGAACCCATGGTAGAGCTGATAGTGTTGCGCATGGTACTTTACACAATTGAACCATGTATTCCACCTGGTCACAACTGGCTTGGGTGGAAGTGTTGGTGAATCAACACTCTGTTCATTCAGGTATCTCAAGAACCGTGCACGACAAGCTGGAGCATTCACTAAAAGTGACTTCATCAAAGCAACAAAGTGATCCACTTGCTTGAAGGCATCTCGCCAAGTATTTCCTGCCAGAGCTACTATATGTGCATAGCAACAAATGTGTACACAGTTTAACCACAGATTGCGAAGTACATCGTTCCAAGCCTTCACCATGTAGCTTGTGCTGTCTGTTACAAATGTTAATATTCGCTCAAGTGGGATGCTGAATTCCACCATACAAGAAATCAAGGCTTGTGAAATGGTAGCATGATTAACTTTCCCCAGGCACACTGTCTTTACTAGCTGTGGTGCAGGAATGTCAGCATGTTTAGGAGGACGTACCTTGAGCACCTGAAATAAAATGTTGAAAACTGGTCTGTTTTGGAAGTCGGCTGTTTCGTCGGCGATCACGGCAATGAAGTTTCCCTCAAAGTCATTAAGAAGGCGTTGTTTTTCCTCTTCAAAAAGAGCTGGTAGGTGAGAATAAAACTGGTCGGATTTGGGAATAGCACTGCCTCCCTTAATGTGCTTGCTCAAAAAGTCCCTGACAACAGGTAAATCCATTTTATGCAGAGGAAAGTCTGCTTTTAAACACATTCGAAAAAAATCTAAAGTGACAGTGTCACAGCAGTCTTTGGCAACTGTAGAACTCTGGAATGGCATAGTCACAGTGCCTTGTTTCTTTAATGCTGCTGATGGCCCTGCAGTTTCAGCATCTTCTCTTTGTCTCTTTTCATTCTGTTTATGCTTAGCGCTTTCGATGTGTTCTACAATCGTCTGCTTTCGAATGTGATCTACAGCCTTGCTGCATGCAGTGCAGAATAGCACAGAACCGTCAGTGTGAAATTTATCCTTGCCAAACTGAGCGACACGTTCTTTAGGGGTGACTCTTGCCCTCCTTGGCATCTTTTCTAGACTTGAATGCGATGTCCGGAGGCTGAAGTAAAATTTGAGATGCATCAAAACACGAGTCCCTGTACATAGGGACCGAACTCAATTCACAATTGCATTTTTTTCATGGAAAACGTGAAATCAAGCATTTTCCATGAAAAAAAGCAAGGAAGCTGCATGATTTTGTTGGGGTTGGGGGGAAAACAGGACTTTCCAGTTCCAAGCAGAAAAGGTGGGAAGCCTTCCCACCCTACAGCAAAGTGCAGCAAGCCCCACCGGAGCCTTGGAACACGGGGGCAGGGGACTGCCAGGTGCCAGCTGGCACTGCCCAGGCACAGGCCATACCCCCAATGCAGAGGAAAGCAAAATGCCCCCAGTCTGCACCAATCTGACCAGGGGAAAATTCATTCCTGACCCCAATGCAGCATCGTCCGACCCTGTAGCCAGGACCCTCCAGGGGTGAGAATCTCAGCAGGAGCACATCCCCGACCGGTGGCTGACCAACCTCTTCTTGAACACCTCCAGTGTTGGAGAGTTCACAGCTTCCCTGGGTGTCTGTTCCACTGCCCCCTGCTCTAATTGGGAGTCGGTAACAGCAGCCTCCCAGGCGCTGCTGGCTTTCTCCCTCGGCTCTTGGGGGAGAAAAAGAAAAAAAAAAAAAAAGTAAAAGCAGAAACCTCCCATCACGCGCTTCTCCCCCGGTCCTTGGAGGAGAAAAAATAAACAAACAAAAAACCCCCACAGGCTCCTGTCCCTGTTCCCCCCAACCCTCCCACACCTGCCTTCCAGCACAGTGTCTGTGCACCATTCCCATCAGCCTGGCTAGGCTGGGACAGCTGGGTGCAGCAAGAGCAGAATGGAGCCTGCAACGAGCCCGAGATTAAGCTCTGGGCTCCGAAAATTAAGCCTGTCTGTATCGATCACCCAGCTTGGGAGCCTTGAGCTGGGCAATTGGGTCTCACAGTGCTGCCACTACTGCCACACTCCATGCCTGCCCCACTCTCTGCCCCCCCCAAATGGCCCAAGCTGCCCACCCACACACCCCTGCCCTCCACAAGCCCTGCCAGGTCTCCCTGAAGGCCCCCACTGCCCCACCAGCCCTGGTGGTATCAACCACACCCCCTGCCCTGCCAACTCTCCCCGCAGGCCCCCACTCCCCAAGCTCTGGCAGTCTGACCCAAGGGTTCCCCCATCTCTGCTGGTGTCCCTCATTCTCACCCTGCAGACCCCTGCCTCCCCTAGCCCTGCTGGAGGGGTCTCCCAGCTGCTTCCCACCCCCAGGCCTCAGCCCCTCAGTTCCTACTTACCCCAAAGGCTGAAGGAGGCAAAGCAAGTCTGAGCCAGCCCTGGCTGGTCTCAAATTCTCAGGACCCACCGCCCCCAGACAGGGCTTAGGGTTTTGTGCCCTTTTTTTCAAGCAGCTTGTTGCAGGCTGGAACTCTGCCAGCCTGCAGAGAGCTGTTTGTTATAGGGGAAACCTATGGTCTCGCACTTCAAAAAGGGAAAACCTGCATTTTCCTTTTTTAAAGGGGAAAATCTGCACTTTTCTGCAGGAAACAGAAAATCCGAATCTGTGGCCATAACACTGCTAATCCACAAATGTAAACAAATATAAAAAAATAGCTAATACTACAGCTAGCAAAAAGACAAATGCTTTTGCAAGCAGAAGTGCTGAAAACAAATGCTATATTTATACTACTTCCATAGTGCTATTGGGGAGGGACACACTCTTGAGCATGGCCCACCCACTACACGGGCACTAGATCTGGAGATATGGCAAAACTATTGCAGGGCTCCCCCCTCTACTTCCAAACTGCTCTTGAACTACAGTAGATGCTCCCACAGAAACTTCACCACATTTCTCAGGGCAGCAGCTATGCTCAAGAGCACTCCTTAAGAGTGCTGTGGAAGCAGTGTAGTAATGCCCTCTAAGTGTGGACATGTTAGCAACCTTCCATGGCTGAAAGGAGAAAGGATTTAAATCACACGCTAAATGCTATGCAGTAATTGTCCACGTGCACACAAGCTACATTGCGGTAGCTTACCCCATTTCATTGATGCCTAGGCTACAGTAATTTAAATCTCCACATGCTGCAATGGCAAAGCATATCTACGGGCAGTAACTTTAGAGCAGCTGACTTGACAAGGGATGTGTCCCATTTTACTTGACAGGGAATTTTTCTTAAGCTCATACCCCAATTCATCTTGTCCTAGCACATGTTATTACAGAATTTTTTTTTCCCCAGACAGCAGTCACCTGCAACACAAGACTGGTTATCATCCTTTTAAGGGGAAAATAGAGCAGGTCTTGCTTAGGTCTGTCTCTTTACTTGCAAAACATTGACAATCTGTGCACTGGAGTTTCACTGGAGAGCCAGTTTATAGTAAAAACTAGTATTAAAGAAAGAGGAATAATATATATGAAGCAAAGACCAAATCTTAATTTAAACTGTTTCATATCCTGACCCAGATTAAAAGTTTAAGTAAAAAAAAATACAGAAGTTTCAGACACCTTCATATTTGAGTTGTCAGAAGACCATAATATGTTTTTTTTTAAATTTCATAGTATATGCAAGTCTCATTTTAGTAAATTTTAGATCTCTTATTACCTTCATCAAGAGGTACTGCTGATTTAGTTTCAGATGTCAGAGTACCCATATCTTCAAAAGTTTTGACACCTGGGTTTTCTTGTTCCACCTCACACAAATATACATCAATAGGCCCCTTTGTGCTTTTTATGCGTACTTCTATGCAATTCTGCAAGACAAATATTAATATACATATAAAATAAAAAGTATTTAGATGAAGCCAACCCCAGTTTACTTCCACATACTTGTAAAACTGCAGAAAGGACACTTATAAGGTTACAGGGTTGACTTTACCAGATCAGGCCATTTTAACAATCATTCAGTTCTTAATAACAACTACCTAGGTGACCCTATAAGTGAATGATTATCTAATCAATTATTTTTGTGTGCGCGCGTGAGTGTGTGCACTCTTAAGCAGTAAGGAGTTTCATTTTGATGAGTATCTACCTAATGACCCTTTGGTTGGACATTTTGCAAGCCTTTATAGAAAGGCTATCACACTGTTTGGAACAGAGATAGCACAAGTGAGGAGTATAGGGTCAATATAATAATCCTATAGTCAGAAAACCAGTGGGTTGTCACAAATGTTACTATTAGCACAACAGTGCATGTCAAATTCAGCAAGTTGGAGATATTAACTCCCACCATGATAGTATCAACAGTAAGTCTTCTCTCTGTTTAGTTCTTGAAAGCTTAAGTCACCCCAGATATACTCCTCAATTAAACTTGATTTAGGTGCAGACATCACAAAGAAGCATGTTTTGTATTTTTTCCCCCAATGGCCAAATTAATTAACAGAATAGAATATCTTTAGGAAAAACTGACATTAATTTTACAGCATGTTGTATTTAATAAACACGTGGTGATAGCAAAATTATTTTCTGTGTGTAAATGGATTATTCTTTTGCAATGTCTTGTTCTAAAGCTTCTGTTGTCTTAAAGGAACAGGTAGAAACGTACCTCTTTAGGAGCTGGCACTTCCAGTTTAGTTTCTTCTGGAGCTTTGATTGCAATAACAATCTGTTCTTGAAAGGCCTGAACACTATGGATGTCTTGATATGTAACATAAGCTAGTGTATACTTTAGTCAAGGATTTTGTATAGTCTTTTTAAGTTATCAAAAAGAGGAGGTACCCTGTTAACATGTGTTGAAGCAGAAAACCCTCTATGGTGCTCTTACATTCACATTCAGTTATACCTAGCAAAGAGTGCAAATGCCAAAAGGATATTTTGCATTTTCTTTATCATCCGTTAATTCAAACAACTGGTGAGCGCAGTCCTTAATTAATTCATCAAGAGCTTCTTCCATGGCTGATAAATCAGAAAGTTCATCTCTGAGTTTTTGTTGCTCTGGTGCCTTTCCAGCAACATGATCAAGGTCAGATCCTCTAAAAGAATATGAGAATTATCAAGAACACTGTTTAAAGTTTTTGTTTCAATTTTATTTGTATACGTTAAATTTTCTAACTAAGAAATAAATGAATTTAAACAATAAGTTTTTACTAGGAACCTCTATCTTGGCACTTTCATGTCAGCTAAATGATGTTTCACAATTGCTTTGTTTCCTGGTATACTATGTTGAACTTTCATGTAAGCATATACTACCATATTTACTCAAATCCAAGGTTTTCCCCTCCCCATGCAACATGGGGAAAACCCCCCCCAAACTCTGGCCTTGGAGTCGAGTAAAAGGCAAGATGTGGAGGTGGGGGCAGGTGCCTACAGTGGTTCCAACTCTGGCCCCCCACTCAGGATCAGGGTCAAAAGTTGGAGCTATAGCCGTTGCCTGCCCCCCCTCACTTCTGGCTCCCTCCCTGCCCCCCAACTGACACTCCTTCAACCAGGGATGGCACAAGCCCATGCTCTATGCTACAATGGGTTCAGGGCCATGACTGACAATAAGCAACAGGGGAGCAGAGGCCAGGTGCTGATGGGGTGCAAGTGACAGAGGGTTCAGGCAATACAAGGATGGGGGAAGGTTGGCGGCACAAGGGGGCAGGGAGAAGAGGGAAACAGGAGCTACAATTGGTGAAGAAGCAGGGGTCAGAACACTTGATCTCCACTGCCTAACTCCCTGCCACCACTTTCCATGCTATAGCAGCAGGGGAGAGGAGGGGGGGCTGACAGCAAATTTAAGGTGACCCTCCAACAATTATATTCTATATATGGAAAATTATAATAATTTTCTAAATTTTCCATACATAGAATTAATTACCCGGGGGGGGTGGGGGTGGGGGGGGGCGCTGTATAAAATTCAGGGTCATGTTAGATTCAGATAAGAATGCTGTACGTTTATTCGGAAAAAGTAATGCAAAACTCTAGCAAAATTAAAGAGGATATTCATTATTACTAGTCAAACATTATACAGTGTCTATACTTGTTTTTTGCAGAAATTATAAGTTTCAGTGCCAACTCACACCCACTGGATAAGGTTCTTAGATCTTTTCCGTATAAGGTGAATTCCATCCAATACATTGGTGATGTCATATACTCTTCTTTTTCGCACTCCTAAGGTTGTTGCTACCTCATTCAAATCAAGTATGCCATCTGGAGCAGTTTTTACAAGATCCATGAATTTTCGGGTCAAGTAAACTAGGGACGCATCAAAACGAGGCTTTGTGACTTTCAGAGTTTCTGTAAAGGAATGACACAAAATAATTTAGTATAAGCCAGTTCAGGTCTTTTTGAGACATTTCTATACTTTTTGAAAAATATATTCATGAGAAGTGGTAGGTTAAGTACTGTAATTATCTACTGCAGGGGTGATCAAACCTAAGTGCATGGGTCTCATCTGGTCCGCGATGTCATGTCATCTGGCCCATAGGGCTCCCCATGGGTCTGGAAATTTGGCAGCGGGGGAGCAGTGCATATGTGGGAGCCCTGGGCCCTGCATGCTCAACAGGGTGCCTGATTCCAGCACGCAGGGCCAGACGAGGATGGTACTGGGTCCCAGGTCCCAATCCCAGTGCACAGGAGCCAGCACAGGGCCCAAACATGGTGCACAGGGCAGGGACCAGGCAGCGATGGGCACCAAGGCCCAATCCAGTCCTCAGACCAGCCCCGTGCCACTCATTTGGCCCATTTGGCCAAAAGGTTGAGCACTACTGAACCACAACACAATAAAGAACAAGTAGCAAAAAAAGGATATCCAATAGATGTGCCTTTAATTGCAGAAGTCATGTCTGGAAGAACAGAATGTACCTCCATGCCTTGAAGATCTTTACCTTAGACTGCCAACAAGAATATAAACTGTTACATGAAAATATTTCTTGTCACTACAACAGCAGGTGCCCCCTTCTCCCCTCTTTGTGCCAATGACATGTTAGAGGGTGTTCTTAGTGTTTTAGATACTGTGACTTTTAGCTGCATATAAGAATTTAAAAGGCCAATTTTGGGAACTCTACGTGTTGTTATCTGCTTGTGAATGTAGGGGATTCCAGAAAACCCTTTTTGGCCCTATGCTCCTGTAAGTTAGGTACAAATGAAACTCAGATAAGTAAAATTTCACTGGTAGGCCAGAGATTTGTTTCCATTACAAGGCAGTAAACTAGAGATTAAATACAGTGTCCAGTGCTAACTACCTAGAACAGTCATCTGGTTCCCCAAGCTTACTAACTACAATACAGTACATTCTACTTTGCTGTATATCAGTTATTCCCGTATTTCACACTTTTCAGTAGTACGAAATACAATTAATTTCAACCAGTTCCTTGCTTATTGATTTTTAGCTTGCTTCAGTTTTTCCATAAGCTGAAACTAGAAAAAATAGAGAGCTGAGGGTTAGTTAATGAAATAAGACAAAGACTGACCAATCCATGGAAAGAAACTTCTTTGTAATCTGGCAAATTATGCATAGCTTTTTGAAGCATATTGAACATACTTTGTCATTAACCACCTTTAATAATTCACTTAACAGCCTGTACAAGGTAAAGAGAACTAATTTGTTACTCGTGGAATTTTCTTTTCATTATTCACACACATGAGGACAAATATAAGGGAACAATGGTTGAACAGCTATTGCTATAATTTTCAATTTATGTACTAGTCTTTAAGAACTCTCTCTCTCTCAAGCAACCCACAGGTAGTGACTTGCTATGATCAGAAACTACGCTACCCATTTCAGTGGTTTTTCTTTAATTATTTTTTCCTATTTCACTTACCAGCCAATTCTGCTTATGTGCAATAAGAAAAGGCAGGAGAAACTGGTGGAAGTAAGTCGCCCCCTTTGGAAGAAGTTCCCTTGCACTGTATTGTCCATTCAATTTATTTATTTTTGCTGAGGGCAGGGAGGTGGGGAGGGAAAAGGAGAGACTAAATTCATGTGCAGTTACGAGTTCTGACTTAAGAGACACTGCTTAGCCAAGAACCAGAAATCATCTTAACAACTGAGTAAATTTAATGTTTGTAGAAATCTTGCTCAGAAATAGCTAAGTCAGTCTTAAACTGATACATGCATTTGCTCAAACATCACTTGATTTTAAGGTTAAAGTATCTTAGATACTAAAGATGCAGTATTCGAGGACACCACACCTCCCCCCTCTAAAATTCTGAAGACTGAAGCACAATGAAAGATTGCTCCGTACTCTTAGGCTCTGATCAGTAATTCCTGTCCTAATCCTCGCAATTTTACTGAAGTGGGTATTATTTGGATGTGAAATATTAGACATCACATAGTTCAAATATTGCATGCTTTAGAAATTTGCATTATAAGATGCATACTGACCTATGAAGTGTAATGCAGCAGAATATTTACCACACCTTTTCCATTAGCAAACTAAATACCTACCCTTAATACTTGAATCCACGTAGGCAGATGCACACCGAGTTCAAACAAGTTTTTATGAGCCCATAATTTTTCCTGCAAAGATCTTATTGCAAGATTCTAATGTTATATGGAATCAAGAACTACCTCATCCATTCATCTGCGTAACAATCTAAGGCTACAGCATACAGCCAAAGAACACCTGAAATTCCACTAAAAACTATAAACTAAATAATTCCTTGGTTTATTCTTTGCAGCCCATTGACTTCAGGGTAATCAGAAAAAGTGTCGTTCACATGAAAAAATTACATTATTAAACTACCTGAATCTGCTCTTGGGTATCTGTACATTTATTTGACTTTATCTTAAAATGTCAAATGAATTAGTTGAGGATTGACAAAACACTTACTCTCTATTACTTCTTCACAAATAAAATAGGTAGTGTAAGTAGCATCAAAGGGGTGGACATAGAATCACTAGATCAAATTAAGCTTCCTAGTTAATCTTTCAATTGGCATTTTATATCGTTACCCACAAGATGGTTTGAGATTATGTCGTATTTAACTGTTACTACCAATGTCTTCTGTTCCTTCTTCTGCTATGGCCTGTAACACTGTGTCCTTGGCCCATCCCAGAAGGACTCTACATATCTTCTAAAACTCTGCTCTATGGCCAATTAACCATGCACATGCCCGCACCCCCATTACTACAAGTAGAATGGAAAGAGGGGAAAAAAACTGACAGTGGACCATGTTAATAATTATGTTTGTTCCTTAATTCGCTGTGCATCTCTCTTTGTTTTGACCAGATTACAAATAAATAAAAGAACTTTCACATATGGTGCTTTATAAATATATGAAATATTCATTTATTCATACAGAAGAAAGGAAAACCTTTAGATTTAGAGATTGGGGACTTACTTCTTACAGTCACAACTTGTACATCATCTTCCACATTAAGCCTGATCTTTTGTGGCTGGAAAGAAAAAGGATTGACAATTTAACACAAAAAGGCCATTCAAGCAAGGGAAAATAAGACCAGTCGCCGGCGCAACATCAATGTCATCGCGCGAGGCAAGGCGCTGGTCGCTCTCAGCACACGTTCAGACCCACCACACCTGCACCGCGAGGCCTGTGCGGCTAGGAACAGCCGACCCCTACGAAGTTGGGGCTTCAACAAGCGGCGGAGCTGCGGCCTCCAGCTTTCGTGAGCGTGACCGCGCTCCTTGCTCCCGCTGCCCCCGCCCGCTCGCCCCACCTGCCCGGGGCCGGGGCCCGGCGGGAGCGGCCTGAGGGGCGGGGCGGGGCGGGATGGGGCGGAGGCGGCCC
>NW_005842006.1:2364964-2372202 GCF_000455745.1 Alligator sinensis
GGGCCGCGGCGATGGGACGGTGCTCACAGAGCCCCGCCCCCCGACTGTGACGCAGGCGGGGCTGAGGCGGGGGCGGTGTGTTTGTGCTCGCTGAGCCTTCAGGGTCCTGCTTTGGCGGGAAAAACCTTTTTCCTTTCCCCCCGCGCAGGGCGGTGTCACGTGCCAGAGCGGAGACTCCTCCTTGATCCAGCGTGGCCCCTCTGCCTCCGAACAGCGCTGGTTGCCTGCTCTGAGCCCTGGGGAGTCAGGGGTTACTTGGGGCGGGGAGGGTGAACCTCAGGCAGGGGGTTCTCCAGGCATCCCTGGCTACCATCCCTGTATCATACAAGCTGGGGTTTTGGTGATATCTTCCCAGATCCTGTCAGGTATCCAGGTTGTAGCCGTATTGGTCTACAGGAAAAAGCAATCCCGGCTAATGGTAGAGGTGATCGCTTTTATTAGATCAACAAGATTTTTGCAAAAATAAAGTCTTTGATTGCAAGCTTTTGGGCACAAACACCCTTCATCGGGCATTGGAGAAAGGATTGTGTAAGTTCTGGCTAGAAATGAAAGTTCACATTTCATAGTATTTCACAGAGGGGCAGTGGCGAGGTGTAGAAGGGGCATGGGGGTGCACGTGCACCCCCTGAGAGTGCTGGCTGGTGCCCCCCTGACAGCCAGTGCTCCCCGCTTAGGCACTGGGGGGGGGGAGGCGGGAGTGCTGGTGCCACCCTGAGAGCACCGGCTGGGGGGTGGGGGCACTTCTGGGTCAGTGTAATCAGCTGTGCCGTCCCCCACCCCCACCCCTGTCGCTGACTGGCTGCTGGGGGGAGGGCAGTGTTCCCTGAACTCAGGAGGCACCAGTTGCCCTTGCAGAGGGGTCAATAGATGGAAAAACCCTCTGGGCAGCAGTTCTTAGCTGGTAAGGAGTCTCTGCTCTCCTTATCAGCTCCATATGGCCTCACAGGAGATGCCTATACAGTCAGATGGGTCGCAAATTGGCTGGAGGGCTGCACCCAGAGAGTGGTGGTGGACGGGTCTTTTTCAACCTGGAGGGATGTGGGCAGTGGGGTCCCCCAGGGCTTGGTCCTCAGGCCCACGCTGTTCAACATCTTCATTAGCGACTTGGATGAGGGGGTGAAAAGCACCCTGTTCAAATTCACAAATGATACTAAAATATGGGGAGAAGTGGGCACGCTGGAGGACAGGGACAGGCTGCCACTAGATCTAGACAGGTTACAGGGGTGGGCGGATGAGAACAGGATGGGTTTCAACACTCACAAGTCCAAGGTGCTGCACCTGGGGAGGAAGAACTAGCAGCATACCTACAGGCTGGGGAACTCCCTTCTCGTCAGTGCAGAGGCAGAAAAGGATCTTGGAGTCATTATTGATGCCAAAATGAACATGGGCCGCCAATGTGGGGACGTGGTCAGGAAGGCCAACTGTACTTCGTCATGCATCCACAGATGCATCATGAGCAGGTTCAAGGAGGTGATCCTCCCCCTCTATGCGACACTAGTCAGGCTGCAGTTGGAGTACTGCATCCAGTTCTGGGCACCGCACTTCAGGAGGGATGTGGACAACATGGAGAAGGGTCCAGAGGAGGGCCACGCACATGGTCAATGGGGCAGCAAGGCAGGCCGTACAAGCAGAGGTTACGGGACCTGAACCTGTTCAGCCTCCACAAGAGAAGGCTGAGAGGAGATCTGGTGGCCGTCTACAAACTGGCCAAGGGAGACCAGCAGGCTATGGGAGAGTCCCTGTTCTCCCCAGCACTGCTGGGAGTAACGAGGAATAACGGCCATAAATTATTCAGAGAATAGATTCAGACTAGACATCAGGAGGTGCTACTTCACAGTCAGGACGGCTAGGATCTGGAACCAACTTCCAAGAGAAGTGGTGCTTGCTCCTACCCTGGGGGTCTTCAAAAGGAGGCTAGATAATCACCTAGCTGGGGTTGTTTGACCCCAGCATTCTTTCCTGCCAGGGCAGGGGGTCGGACTTGTTGATCTGCTCAGGTCCCTTCCAACCCTACCAACTATGAAACTACTGCCCAGAGGGTTTTTCCATCTATTGAGCCCTCTGTGAAATCTTATGAAATATGAACTTTCATTTTTACTCAGGAGAACTTTTACAATCTTTTCTGTGATGCCTGATGAAGGGTGTTTATGCCCAAAAGCTTGCAATTAAAGATTTTTTTTTGCAAACATCTTGTTGGTCTAATTAAAGATATCTCTACCATGAGCCCTGATTGCTTATATCCTGTCACACTTTTAGCTTCTTCCATTCCTGTTTTCCTGATCTCCAGCCATTTCCTTTTTCACACAGCCTCTTTTCTACCTTGTATTCTATACTGTAACTTCTTCCTCTGACTTCCCCCCCCTCACTTTCTTCCCCGCTCTACCTTTTGTCTTGCTTATCTCTACCTATTTACATTCTCACTGACATCCTGTCACACTTCTCATTCCTTGGAGTCTCAGACCAGCAGAGGCTCCCTATGCCTGATGAAGGGTGACTGCTCCCAAAAGCATGCTAAGAACTTCTTTCCAACTACTCTGGTGTGGACTGTGGAGAGGCTAGGATCAGGCAGGAACAAAGCAGGGGCAGGGCTGGAGCAAGGCACAGGTCAAGGAGTGCACACACAAGTGATGTTACTGGGACAAGTCCTACAGGAAGTAGGAGGATTTTTTTTAGCTCTCGGTGCCTATAGGTTCCCTCTGTTAACCTGACTCCTTGTTAATATTCTCATGGGAGGAACCAGGCTGGGCTGGGCTGGTGTTTGACTGGCTGAATGGTGGTGCTAAGGACCTAGCCTCTGTCTATCACGACTACCCAAAGAACCTTGCTTGCGTATATCATACGATAAATTCAATGGTGAATCGCAATACATGTAGCACAACCACACATGCAAAGTAATTATGTGCTAAAAATGATTGTCCAACTATAAAAAAATAGAGCCAACCAGTGATAAAGTTAGTGCTTGGAAATAGTATGACAACTCTATAGCTGGTTTCTATCCAGCTTTAATTTAATTTGAATGTAGCAGGGCCCCAAGTGTCCGGTCCCCACTCTGGTTACCAACAGGCCATGGCTGTTGTTGCCAGGGCCCCAAGGAAGTCACTAGATCTAATGAGATTGCCACTAAGTTGGCAATATGGGCAGTGGCTGCAGGAAGGGTGGCCAGCTTACTTCCAGGGTGTTTGAGGAGGAGCTGAGCTTGCAAACTTCAGTTCCTTTCACTGTGCTGGAGGGATGGAAGTGGGGACTCCCAGATATATCTTGCCTGAATCATCCCTGTCTTTGTCCCTCTCCCTAATATTCTCTCTCCCATCCTTTTCAGTGTTCTCCTCCTCGGAGCCTGACCACTCCTCCCTCCCCTGCAATAGTCCCCATGGCACTGGCCTGCACACACACCCTCTGCCGGGATCTCAAACCGTGAGATGCAAGGCAATTCTGCCATGTACAAGAGCACTGAAAATGCTTACCGCCTTTTAAGTATGTAACTCAAACCTTCATCAGTTAAAATCTTTTTGCTCTGGTTATTTCCGTGGTCCTTGCCATTTTTAAGGTAAGGACCACTGATAGACAATCAGATAGGGTTTCTGTGCATAAAATCCTTCTGAATTATGCTGCTTTCCAGTATTCGATACTATATGAAATTAATGATTCTTTCTTAGCACTGGTACTTTCACCATGGTTTATATTTTACATTGCTATGGGCTATAAGACAGTACAGGCAACCCCTGCTTAATGCTGTTTCGCTTAGCGCTATTTTGCTATAATGCTCATTTTAAATGCTCATTTGATATAATGCTCATTGATACCTGATTTCACTTAGCACTCAGCGAGTTTCATCATAACACTTGCGGTTGCCATCTTAGGTCATTAAAAACAATTGCGGTCACCATCTTGTGTCGTCAAATACTTTCTGTTTTGCTTAATGCTTGTTTTGCTTAACGCTCATTTTTTCAGGAACCGATTAAGAGTGCTAAGTGGGCGTTGCTTGTACAACCCTAAAATCAAATGCTTTTGTTAATCATGAAGGGAAGGGAATACTCACTAGTTTGATATGATATTGAAATCGCTTTGATATAACATTGAATTCAGTGGATGTGCAATGAATAAGCTGTGTCTTGCTTACCAAGCTCTGTGGTGATAACTGTAGCCCTTTGAGGAATCAGGGGAATCGATGTGTTTCACACTCATGGCTATGTGAATTTGAGTTATGCGCCGTTTTCCAGGAATGCATGTACAGCATAAAACGGGGGAAAGCTGTATCTGTGTTTACAAACTTTAAGACAATCTCTGAGCTACATCATCTGTTCATAAGATTCAAATTAAAATGTTTATCTCTTCAACAACATGAGGGTTTAAAACTCTGTTATCTTTTTTAAAAGATTACATTTTGCAGAGGTTGATGGAACTATCAGAGAAGTGCTGCTAGGATATTCCACTGAGCAAAAGATTCTGATTCTGCACTTAGTTAATTGTGTTTAGTATCTGATAATTAAATCCCAGCATGATACGCCATTGCGAACTTGGGGATGGGAGCTATCAGGATCTCAGTGGCTGTAAAGATGAAAGATCTCCAGCAAGATAGAGGTTTCTTTTCACCTAGGATTGCCCCTTACCACTGGGTCCAGATCTCCATGTTGCTTTAATTGTGTGGTGGTTGTTTCTGTGCACCAGCTTTCACAAATTAAATGAAATCATGTGCAGCTTTCTACCACAGGAAACAGCACTCTCCTGTACCAGCATTCAAAAGCCCTGTGGTGATGGATAAGTGGTAATAGACACAGGACCAGTGAATCTGGCAGCTTCCAGCCATGAATCTGCATGTAGGCAGTGGTAGCTTGATGGTAGTCCTGCACCTGGGTTGAGGCAGGGGTGGAATTTGGCAGATGCTACCCTGACAGTGCAGTCCTGTTCAGAATCTCCTCTGCTCACCTTGCACAGGGAGGGTGCTAGAAGAGGTGCCCTAAACCTAGGCTGTCTTACCTCCTCTTGGCTGGATAATTGTGTGCAGCAGGAAACATCATAAAACAATGATTTTTGCAACAAGGAACATTTTGTCAGGATTGACCTGGCTATAGGCAGTCACTCAGTGCATTACCATAGGCAGGTCAGGGTCACACCGAGTACAAGTCAAAGTCTGGGTCTTCAGGGCAAGGATTGAGGCAGCATTGTGAGTAGGGAGGAAGGTGTATTGGAGCAGGGAGGCCCAAACAGAGCAGGGGCAGGGACTGTGTTGAGGCTAGGATCTGGCAGGAACAAAGCAGGAGCAGGGCTGGAGCAAGGCACAGGTCCAAGGAGTGCACACACAAGTGATTGTGTTGGATCTCTTCTCAGAAACCTACAGGACTTTGGGACTCTCTGTAATAGAAAGCCTGGGACTCTCTGGCACATTAAAGGAAAAAGACCCTAGGAAGATCCCTGCAGGGAACAACTGTAGCTGGACTGCCATGGAGCATAGTTAATGGGCCTAATAAGAGGGCACCTGCAGCCAACCCTGTGGAGTCACCTAACTGGAAGGGAGCAGGACCTGTGAAAGATATAAGCCAGGGCCAGAGCCAGGGGAGTCAGTCTGGTCCTGGAGGCTGAAAAGGGAAGAGCTCAGCTGTGAGATTCCTGTTGATGAGAGGCAGACTAGAAGCATGCTCTGCCTGGAGACAGCAATTGAAGGATTGAAGGCTAGCAGTGGACAAAGGCCTAAAGTTGGGTAGGAGTCATGGCATATATCCAGGAAGCTAGAGGTTTAGTTATAGCCAGTGGGTTTATGTTTTGGTTACAGTTTGGTCCAGTGGTTTGGGTGGGACTGTGAGGGATGGTTTTGGTGGTCCCATTAGTGCTTAAGAGGCACAGACTGGGCCAAGTGGGCCCAGAGGCCAGAGCAGGGCTAGACTTGGGCACCAGAGGGCCCAGAGCCCAAGAAGAGCAGGACTTAGACTTGGGGGCCAGAGGGCCCAGCAGCCCAAGGCAGGGCAGAGACAAAGGCCCGGAGGGCAAGATAAAAAGCTGGGACCCAAAAGCTCAGTCTGCTACAGTGAGCTGGAGCTGGAGGACGCAGGAGAGGAAAGGAGTGGAGGCCATGAAGGTTGAGGCCTGCCATGGGAAATGATTGCATATAACAGTTCATAAGGCTGCAGATACCTGGGGAGGCACAGACAGTCAGGAGGACCCACTCCGCCAAAAGGGGCAGAGCTGAGACTAGAGTAGGATCTGAGAGGGACCTGTTGGCTATTAGGCAGATTGAGCTAGCTCGAGGACCCTTAGGCAGCCTCCCTCTCAATAAACCCATAATATCAAAGCTGTGTTAGGCGAGGAAGAAGGGGAGAGCACCCTAGAGCTGGAGCCAGGCAGGGGTTGCTTGGCCACCAGAGGGCATCACAGCCACCTCAGAAATATGAACCTACTGTACTCTCTCAACATCATAAAGACTGAAGTGCTCTATTAGGCTGCTTGCAGATGTTAAAAAAAAACAAACCCAAAAGCCAAAAAAAATTAGCAGGTGCTCAGCATCCATGAGTCACGTGGCTACCGGTGCCCCAAGAAAAGAGTCTGGACGCAATCTGGGAGAGAGGCCTTCAGAGGAGTGTGACCTGTGTGGAGACATGGGACCAAGACGGCTGAATGAAGGAGTTTTGGAGGAGCCAGGACAAGACCCAGTGAGGACCAAACTGACCCAGGAAAGAGAAAGCTAAGTGAAGTAGGTGACTGGGATCTGAAGGGCTGAGTAGTCAAGCCAGGGGCCGGGTGGAGAAGAAATCTGCACCCTGAGATCTACTGACACCCACTGGCAAAAAACAAAGTTGGCACTTAGGCCTGCAACTTCTGCAGATGGATCTGTGGCTCAAGGATTGGACTCTTAAATCACCTCAATGAGCGTGGTAGAGATCATCCTTGAACTGAGGGTTTGCCGACCGTGAATTAAATCCCTTCCATCTTAATTCATTAGTTTTTAGTCCTTGTTAATGGGAAATATAAAACCCACTTACATTTGCAATGCCCACTTACAATTACATTATAATTTATGCAAATTGATTTAATGTATTCTACAAATGCTCCACAACTGTGGCAATACCAGCTATTGATCCAAAGCTGAGGGGAGTGGTTTTTATCAGTTTGAGGCTTTTAATCACTGATCAATCAATCCCTTTATTGTCCACCAGATGGCAATCATTCCATTCAAACCTGACATGAGTTAATATGAGTGTTTTTTCCCCAAAAGTTTTCCCTGAAAGTTTTCCTTAAAACTCTTT
>NW_005842006.1:2372233-2376409 GCF_000455745.1 Alligator sinensis
TTTCAATGTTAAATTAAAACTTCTGCATTGTATATATACCTCACTTGTGTAATTAATGACATCTTAGATTATCTAAACTGACCTCACGCTTTACTGTGCTATATAAGTACTGTTGGTTTACTTTTTATATTTTTTGGTTGGGCAATGAAGTTAACTTACTTTGTATAATGTGTTCACTAATGGTTCACATATGGTAGCACAATGACGCAATGATTAAGTTGCAAGCTGAATAAAAAATGTTTACATTAAAAACACGGCTGTATTAATGTCTTTAATGGACTGTACTGAAAGCTGTCACATCATTCTTTTAGTATTCTGTTATGTTAGTTTATAACCAATTTTGAACTGGTATAATCAAGTTCAGATGGGGATTAGACAAATTCTTGGAGGGCATGTATCCTCTGACATCCCTAAGCTAATGATAGCTGATGCAAGATAGATATGATAGGGGATGGATTATTCTAGAGCATCCCCTATTAATATACTCTCCCTCTGAAGTACTAGTTCTAGAGGATATTTGGCTACATGGACTAGTGGCTAGATGCGCCAGTATCTATTATTGCCCTATATTTATTAGCATTTATTAGCCAGTGTGCCTAAACCTACATTTGGGGCTTAAATCATTTGACAGATTCCTTTAAATGCCCATATTTGTATTTATTTGTTTTACATGTTCATATTACAGCAGTTCCATGAGGTCTCAAGTAAGATAAAGACCTCTTTGAGCTAGAAACTGCATAAATATGAGAGTTACTTTGCAGCTAATACTGTCTTCTGTTTTATGGCTCTGATCCTGCAATTGGACAGATGGACATTTGTGCCTCTGTGGGTTTAGCCCACTATGAGCTTTCAGTGCAATGCTGCGGCTAGTAAAGCGACCAAAACGCTGGCTTGCATCCATAGATGCTTCTCAAGCAAATCCCGGGACGTCACTCTCCCCTTGTACTTGGCCTTGGTGAGGCCGCAGCTGGAGTACTGCATCCAGTTTTGGACCCCACAATTCAAAAAGGACGTGGAGAAGCTTGAGAGAGTCTAGAGAAGGGCCACGCGCATGATCAGAGGTCAGGAAAACAGACCTTACGATGACAGACTGAGAGCTATGGGGCTCTTTAGCCTGGAAAAGTGCAGGCTCACGGGTGATCTGATGGCCACCTATAAGTTTATCAGGGGTGCTCACCAGTATCTGGGGGAAGGTTTGTTCACCAGAGCACCCCAAGGGATGATGAGGTCGAACGGTTATAAACTACTGCAAGACTGTTTCAGGCTGGACATAAGGAAGAATTTCTTTACTGTCCGAGCCCCCAAGGTCTGGAATAGGTCTGGAATAGCCCCCAAGGTCTGGAATAGCCTGCCATCAGAGGTGGTTCAAGCACCTACATTGAACACCTTCAAGAGTAAATTGGATGCTTATCTTGCTGGGATCCTATGACCCCAGCTGACTTCCTGCCCTTTGGGCGGGGGGGCTGGACTCGATCTTCCGAGGTCCCTTCCAGCCCTAATGTCTATGAAATCTATGAAATCAATGAAATCTATAGTGGTCTGCCTGCAAAAGCCCTAAACTAGAATCAGGCTGTCAAACACAGAAGCCAACATTAACTACAATATATCTCTTTGGAAATTAAAAATATATGTTTCCTATTTCATGCAACTTTTCCTGTGTCGTGCTGAGCCTCTCCGTAAAGTCTCATTGAAGGTTCTCAGCACCTAACCAGTCTTACCACCTTTCAGGATAACTGACAGATATATAATGTAATGAATATTAGCCTCTTTTTCTGGTAGCAACATGGTCTCTTTCAGTTCTTATGCTTTGTTGAAGGCCGCTAGAAAAAATTATATAATCTAGTCATAATGTTCAAGATGCTATTACATGTTTCATTCTGCATCCTATGATTTTGATTTTATTCTAATTCAATATTTTATAATCTGAATTTTAGGACAAGTTGTTATACTAAAAGTGTTCCCTAATTGATGCAGACTCTGGTATATTTTCCATAGATTTTGATGATATTTTAATATAATTGCTTGCCAATTTCTTTTTCAAGCAGTAAGATTTTATGTTTTTAATCAGAACAATTCAGAGCAAGACTTTTGACACTATCTCTCACAACATTCCCATTAATAAACTAAGCAAATACAAACTAAACATAAGTACTGTAAGTTGGATACAAAACTGGATGGATCATCATGCCAAATGGATAGTTATCAAAGGCTCAATATTTAGTTAGGAGAAGGTATCAAGTTGAGGTTCCCCAGGGGTCTGTTATGGGTCCAGTATTGTTTAACATTTTCATGAATAATTTGGACAATAGGATTGAATACATGCTTAGCAAATTCGCAGATGACACCAAGTTGGATGGAGTTGCAGACATCCTGAAGGGTAGGGCTAGGATCCAGAATTAATAGACTGCAGAAGTGGCCCAAAATCAGTCAGATGAAATTCAGCAAGGAGAACTGCCAAGTCCTGCTCTTGGGTGGAGTAATTGCATGCAGAAATACATATTGCAGAATGACTGGCTAGGTTGCAGAGAGGGACCTGGGAGTTACAGTTGGCTATAAACTGGATTAAGCCAACAGTGTTTTCTTGTTGCAAAAAAAGTCAACAGCCTACTGGGTGGTATTGACAGTAGCGTCTCGTGCAAATCAAGGCAAATGATTCTTCTGCTCTATTCAACGCTGGTGAAGCATGAGCTGGAGTATTATGTCCAGTTTTGGGCCCTACACTGAAAGATTGGAAAGAGTCCAGAGCGATAAAAATGATTAGAGGCCTGGGAAGCGTGACTTATGAGGAAAGACTGAAACAACTTGTGTAATTTAATCTGTAAAATACAAGACTGAAGGGGGGATATTGTAACAGCCTTCAAATGCTTGAAGGGTGATTACAGTGAGGATTGACATGGGTTTTTCTCTGTGGCTGTAGGGGACAGAACTATGAGCAATGGAAATTAGGTTGTAGATTAGAGAGAACTTTCTGACTATAAGGGTGGTTAAGTGCTGGAACAAGCTACCTAGAGAAGCTGTGGAATTTCTAGCAATGGGAATTTTTAAGAACAGGTTGGATGGACATTTGGCTGAGATGGTTTAGTCAGTGAGGAACCTGCCTTGAGTAGGGGGCTGGACTAGATGACCTCATGAGGTCCCTTCCAGCTCTACTTTTCTGTGATCCAATATTACCAAGTGGTGCCCTGGATGAACTTGTATTTTGGCACCCTGTTTTTGAGTTTAAATATATAATAGTAGTAGTGGAAGTTTCAGAAATAAATCCCTGGTCCAAATCCCAGCAGTTGGGTGTAGTAGGAGGGAGAGGAGGCTGACTGGGCATGCATGCAGGCTTTCAGCACGTGTGTGCCCCCTGCAATGTACCTGAGGCGGTGGAGGCTGAGAAGCAACAGCGGGGGCAGCAGCAGCAGCTGCCCCCCCCCCGAAGGTGGGGCAGGAGCCGGAGCAGCTGCAGAGGTTCCAGAGGGGGATCCCTCTTTGCTGAGCCAGGCAGGGAGCCGTGCTCCCGAGCCGCACATGAACAGAGCGCGCCTGCGTTTGCGCGAGGTGGGCGCACAAAGAGTAAGTGACAAGAAGGAGCACCTAGCAAGAGCAATGATGACTCGAAGCTCAGCAGCTAAGGTAAGAGCAGCTGAGGTAAGAGCATGGAAGGCGGCTGCAGCTCAGATGGCGCTGCCCACCCGTGGTTCCTCTGAGGTGTCCACTCAGACGGAGCCCTGCCCCCTGTCTGCAGGGGTGGCCTGGCGGTGACCCTGCCATCAGGGGAGGGTGGGAGCCCCCTCGCCTGTCCCTCGTGCCCACCTTCGGGCCTTGGAGGAGCAAGTGAGGGAACTCCAGGAGGCAGTGAGCAGGCTAAGGGGGATCAGGGATGATGAGGCTGTGATTGATTGACGGGTTGTGGGGGTCTACTACAGGCCTCCTCATCAGGATCAAGAGCTAGACGATGTATTCTCTGGGCAGCTAGCAGATGCCACACAGGCAAGGGAGGCAGTGGTTATGAGAGATCTAAACTATCCAGATATCTGCTGGGAGGAGCAGACAGCCAAAACAAGCCGCTCATGGAGGTTCTTGCACTGTGTGCAGGACCTCCACCTAACCCAGGTGGTGTCTAGTCCCACCAGGGGTAGCGCCTTGCTTGACCTGGTCTTAGCAACAGGGGATGATCTCGTGGGGAACATG
>NW_005842006.1:2377565-2408304 GCF_000455745.1 Alligator sinensis
AGCACCCTCTCCAAGTTCACTGATGATACCAAGTTATGGGGCAAAATTAGTACACCAGAGGGCAGGGAGCAGATTCAGGCTGACCTGGACAGGTTGGATCAATGGGCAAAGAGAAATAGGATGCAATTTAATAAAGATAAATGTAAGGTACTCCACCTAGGAAGGAGGAACCCCCAGCACACCTATAGGTTAGGGAGTGTCCTTCTCAGCAGCTCAGAGGCAGAGAGGGATCTTGGAGTCATAATTGACTCCAAGATGAACATGAGCTGGCAGTGTAACGAGGCCATCAACAAGGCCAATTGCACCTTGTTGTGCATTAGCAGGTGCATGACTAATAGATCAAAGAAGGTGATGCTCCCCCTTTATGTGGCACTGGTCAGGCTGCAGTTGGAGTACTGTGTCCAGTTTTGGGTGCCGCACTTCAAGAGGGACGTGGGGAATCTTGAGAGGGTCCAGAGGAGGGCCACTTGCATGATTAGTGGCCTTTGTGATAGACCCTAGGTGGGGAGGTTGAGAGAGCTGAATCTCTTCAGCCTTCACAAGAGATGGCTGAGGGGAGAACTTGTGGCTGCCTATAAATTTATTAGGGGAGGTCAACGGGGAATAGGAGAAGCGCTGTTTACTGAGGCGCCCCAGGGAGTGACTAGGAATAACGGGTGTAAACTAGTTGAGAGGGGATTTAGGTTAGATATTAGGAAGAAATTTTTCACAGTAAGGGTGGCCAGGATCTGGAATGGGCTTCCAAGAGAGGTAGTGCTATCACCTTGCTTGGAGGTCTTCAAGAGGAGGCTAGATAGTCACCTGGCTGGGGTCATCTGAACTCAGTCCTCTTTTCTGCCAGGGGCAGGGGGTCGGACATGATGATCCATTGTGGTCCGTTTCGACTCTACAATCTATGAATCTATGAATCCCTGCGGGGAGCTGCTGGGCTGGATCAGGAGACCTGCTTCCTCATGAGCAAGCACCACTGCTACTGTGTGGGACCAAGGAGAGCAGACTGGAGTAGGCACCACCCTGCCCACACATGTATGGCTCAGCTCCTTCTGAGCAGCAGCCGGAGGCAGGCGACAGGTTGGGCTGGACACTGCTGCTTCTGTCTGGGGCAGGGATCAGCCAAGGCGGGGCAGGGTGGGGCAAGGCGGGGGGAGAGTGCTGTTGTGAGCACGTGTTGCTCAAACATGTGTGTGTGCATGTGTGCGGCACCTCCCTGACCACAGTGCGCTGTGAGGTTGCCCAACTGTAAGGCCAGCCCTGCCCCCATCATTTACAGTCCTATCTCTTATCTTTGCAAACACTTAAAAGAAAAAGAGTGATCATTTTTTCCCTTATTAAACAATCTCTTCCATCAACAACTCTTCCTTGATCACTTAATGTAGCTGATGCTCCTTTCACAGTGAAGATATTTCATATGTGATCATCATGGGCTTTCTCTGACTTGACCTGACCTGAGTTTTTTCTCTGTAGGTTCCAGGACAGAGGGAGGGAGGACAATGTCATTTAATCTAAAATAAATAAGAACATACAAAATACATCTTGGGGTTGACATGGTAACTCAAGCAGATTCAATCTACAACAGATTCATCCAAGATAGGCTGTCATATCAGCTATTATTTGATCCAGTACTAGGACTGCCTATACACGTGGTTGGGGGTGGGGGCATTTTAATTAAAGTGATTCTTGGAGACCCATTCTAATTAAAACACCACAGTGTCACATGTATTAAGCCCCCACACATTTAAAAATGGCCATGAGACACTTTCATTTGATGATCTTTAGTTAAAGTGCCCCAGCGGCCACTTTTAAACCTGTGGGGGCTTATACCCGTGATGCTGCAGAAATGCTAGAGTGTTTTAATTAGAATGTGGAGCAGACTCAATTAATCAGCACCTTAGTTTCTTTGTGAAGCTTTCCAGGAAAACAGTTGTCAGCTCTATGATCAAACACAATCATTTTAATCAAATCAGGGAAAATTTGGAAGATCATACAGCACCTTGACATCATAAACTGCACAAAGATTTTGTAAAATCTAGTCATTTCTTTTATGGAAATGGAATGTCTAGTCAAGGTACTAATTTCTTTCTACTGCTAGGAGCTAGGACAGTCATATGTTTTAAATGGGCGAACATGCTGCTTTTTGCATGGTTCATATAAATAGCAGTTATTAGTAATTAGGTTTAATAGTTTGCTTGTTCTGTGATACTTGTTTCCTCCAATTTCTTTTAGTATTTAGGACACCAAGCATTATATCATTTAATCAATTTACTAAAGCCTGATGTTCACTGATAGCAAGAGTCTTATCTGCTGGTACAGGCCACTAAAGAAGCTTTTAAGACAACTGGTTATTTATTTTAGAAAATACAGTTCAGAAGTTTGTGTCATTTTAAAAATTATATAGAGAGACTGAACCTGGCTTTCTCATCCTGTTGTTCAGTCTAAATGCCTATTCATATGCTATAGAATTATCATAATTCTACTTTTAAATATATGGTATTCCTGTTTGCATTCATTGATTAATTTATACTACTGAGGTTTTACTATCAATAAAGAAATATTGATTGATCTTATTTGCTCAAATCCAAGACAAGGTTTTTTTCCCTATTCAACATAGGGCGGAAAAGCCCCTTGTCTTGGATTCAAGTACAAGGCAGGGGGAGAGGGTGGCGCAAGTGACTGCTGTGACTCTGACTCCAGCCCCAACTTGGGCTTGGGGTCAGAGACAGAGCCACAGCTGCTGCCACCCCATTCTACCTTCTCCCTCTGCCAGTCCACCCGTCCACTTGTTTCCTTACTACCTCTGCCCCCGCAACTATCCCCCACAGTCTCTGCCCTTGACCCACCCTCCCAGCTGCTTACCATCAGTCACAATTTGGACTGTATTCCAGCCCAGGGCACAGAGCATGTGGTAGTTCTGGTCCTGGCCCAATTGCACAGCAGCTGTGGCATTGGCAGCAGTTCTAGCACCCCAGGGCCAGAGCACGCTGCTGTGTGGCCAGGACAGGGCCAGAGCTACCATGTGCTCCATACCCCAGGCCAGAATGGGACTAGAGCTGCAACTGGCAGCAAGCAGCAAGAGGGGAGCAGAGGCTGCAGAGGGGCAGGCAAGGGGCCAGAGGCTGCAGGGAGGGCAGAGGTGGTGGGGGCAGGTGTCAGGTGGCGCTGGCACTGTGGGGGAGAGAGCAGGCAGCAGTGGGGACAGAGGGCAAGGGCAGGTCCCTGGCTGATTTCCCCTCTTCTCCTTGCCCCCCTGCTGTCTATCCCCCTGCTGCCTGGCCCCTTTCTGCTGCTTTCCCCACTGTAGCAGTGGTGGGGATGAATTTAAGATGACCCTCCAATAATTAGATTCTATACATGGAAACCTGTAAGAAATTTACACATTTTCCATGCGTAGAATCTAATTATTGGGGGAGTCATATTGAATGCTGTCAGAACCCATTAATTAGATGCCTATAGCCCAGAGGAGAATTGGTATAGCCCAGAGGAGAAATGACATAGCACAGAGGAAAATTCCATGGATTCGATACATATGGCATAGTTTTGCTGTCAATCATTCTGGTGGCAGTAACTAGGTCATGGAGGAAAATTCCGCTATGCCTGAACCCAGTAACCAAATGCTACAGTAGTGGAAAATTACAGTTTAGAAAAAAGTTCCCGCCACTCATATCCAAATTCACATTATTATTGGCCAGTTTTAAATTATTCCTACGTGGCGACTAGCGATTGGCTTGCTAGCCATATAAAAGTTGCAGTTTCCGCCCAAGTTGGAGAGCTCTGAGCACGTGGGAAAGTAAGGAGAACTCTAAACACGTGAGAGAGAAACTTTAAGGAGAACTCCTCTGAGCATCCGACCTAGCAAATCGGAGACCTCAGAGAATACCTCAGAGGCAACTTGGTGGGCTGATCACCTACCAAGAACAACTCCCCGTCACCGACCCAAAATTTAGACATAAACCGACGACTGCCGGCCCGAATACTTCTGCCCGAACACCTCTGCAGACCGACCTAACAAACCCTGTACCTGTTTGCAACTGTAATCCAAGTCAGTTTTCGTCCTGCACTGTGACCATCAGCGGTGTAAGTAAAGCAATCTATTTGTTCAACCAATACGCTTCGGTGCCTAATTCCTCTCCGTCGGTCAAAAAGTACCCGCCCGCCGTTTCGGACTGCTGGCCACAGCCCGGCCTTCCGGCCTTGCCACTTGACTGCCACAAATGCTAAGTTTTCTTGGATTCTGGTTAATATGGTATATAAGAATCCATTTTTAAAAAGGAAGATTCAATATATTAACCATAGGAAAAACTGCACATGAGCTTTTAGAAAAACCCTCCATATCTTCAGGATAGGATAAAGTTGGGTTGAAATGAAAAGATTAAAAGAAATGAAAAGATTAAGACAGAAAAATTTTATTCTGACACTGATGCCCTAAGAAGGTCAGTCAGGTTCCTTGCTGGAGTTTGAGCTGTCAGGGCTGATTGTTCATACTGATTATTATTCTTTTTAATTGACTTACAATTTCTTAGCTCAATGATTCTCAGCCAGGATGCTACAGCAATACCTAGGCGGGCTAGCAGCTACACATGATTCATAAGATAAACCATGAGATTTCAAATAGGCATTTTTCAAGGGGTGCCTTGAGTCTAACTTAAGGGGTTTCTTGGGTCAAAAAAGGTTGAGAATCACTGGCTTAGGCACTATGATAACTAGGAGATTGTACTAGGTAGCTCCACTTATAAGCTTGGGCACAGTGTGGTTCTGTGCTTTAAATGATCATTCTCTTCCATTTGAGTTAGTGGTGTACATATTCTGATGTGGAAAGTAACCTGTTTTGATGATCTCCAGCTGAAGATAGATAGGTCCAGCAACCTTCCAGACAATTGTGAGCAGGACCAATCTAGGAGGTTTGGGTAGCACGCTCTTTTGATTCCTGCTCCACTCAAAATATAAAACAAACTGAAGGGCAGGGACAACCGCATTTCTATTCAGGTGGATCTAAGGGAGTAAATTGACTTCATAGCTTATTATTATCTACTTGCTTTTTGCTAATCTCTTCACTCCATGTGTAGTAACAACCCTTGATTTTCCTTTAATTAAGTTAACCTTTCTTCTAGAATCATCCTGTCTGTTATCTGTCCTGGTAATGTTTCTCTGCTCACCCCCAAGCATGGCCAATAAAGGTACACTGCTACCTAGGAACCTGTACTGGGGGCTTTGTTCCTAGGGGTTTTTAATCCGCAGCAAATCAGAGACAGGGCAGGGAGGGGCAGAGTAAAAGCAGGCTGAGCTGTGCAGTGGCACAGCAGTTGGAGACAAGAGAAAATTGCAAAGGTGAGGCAAAGAGGTGAGTTACTGCAGTAGCCCTTTTCTGGGTTACTCATTGCAACAGATGACAGAGGCTACAGGAAGCTGAACCAGTGGTATAACCCAGCAGCATAACCAGGGCTGGGCTAGAGGAGCACCCACCCCAGGCACCAAGCCAGGACAGTGCAGAGATATATACTCTTATGTTTCTAAAGATGTATTTAGTGTTGTGATGACACCTAGCTCTATGTATCTGATGCTTGGCCAGAGCAACAGAGGAAATAAAAGGTAGAAGGTAAGAGATTTGATTATCAGATTCACGACCTGCAGTAGCTTTCAACTAACTTACCTGGTGAAAATGACAACAGGATGGGTGGAAGTCAGTGTAGATTTGCAGTTTACAGATTAACTAAATCAGAGATATCTGACATAAGGTTTTGTGCCTGCGCTCACTTTATCAGATACTATGAAAGAGTGACATATATACAATGTAGGCATCAGAAAGGAAAGGATTTATGACTATGATTTTCCACACTTCCACAACTGTTATTCATTCCTATTTCGAAGGGACTGTGAATATCCTGTGATCCTTAGGAAAATTGAGAGACAAGTTTTCAGTCTTAGTGCGTGGTTTGCATAATCATTTGGTTTAGCTTTTCATGTTTATCCTTGCAAGGAAAAAGATTAGAAACTTAGTTCCCTCCCTCCCCCCCAAAGAAAAAAAAGGTAAACAAGCAGTACAGGATAAACAGATACAAGTGGGATGATTTCAGGTATCTCTCTGATTTGTGCAGATCTATGAAGATAATTTCCAGTGGAGGTTTTGACCACTATAAATCATGCACATGCATGCACACACACACATGCACACCTGTGCATGCACGCACACACACACACACGCACATGCACACATGCATGCGCACACACACATGCTTCCAGTTCTTTATATTTCCTCTGTCTTATACACCTTCTTATCCTGACAACTCTTTGCCTCCTACAGTGACTGAAATTGTGCAGACCCTAGATCCAAATTAGGCAGGTCTATTTGGGAAGATACCATGTGCAGTGGGAAGCAGGGGAGAGGAGGAAAGGGGCTGCAAGGGTAGCAGTAACTTGTGCTCTTCATCCCCAGGGCAGCTGATGGTGAGAGGTGGTTTGTTGTACTGGAACCCAGACAAAGCTAGACTGTGTGTATGGGAGGGAGGGGGCAGGAGGAGGAGGAGGCTGAGTGAAAGACGGAGGGAGGAGAAAGCAGCATCTCTATCTCTCCACAACAGGCTGCTAGCAGCAAGGGAAGTCTTAGTCGTCCCTAATATCCATCACTCCCTGTTCCCAACGTGGTCGCAGACAGAGCAACAAAGAGGGAGTCAGAGGTAAGATCCCTTCGACTTGTAAATCTGTAGAGTCTGCCAGAAACAAGGAGAAGCAGCAGCAGCACAGAGGAAAGATTAGCAGCACCTGGAAATAGCTAGGGAAAAGGATAAGTGGAACTTGCACTCCTCAGAGAAAGAATAAGGAAGTGTGAGCAATAGAGTAAGGGGGTGGGGGGTAAGGGAACAGGTCAGAAATTCTTATCAACTAGGAATATCCAAGTGTGGGCAGTTTCTGTCCCAGCTCTCCATACAGGAGGAGGGATGAACAGGAGGACAAATGCTGTCCCATCTGAAATATAAGGAACAAACTTAGAAATAGGCTTGGTGAAATGTTTTGGATGAATAAAATACAGGGTTAAGGCAATGTAAATTATTGTGAATTCATGTAGCATTTGGCATAAGGCTTGGGGTAAAACAAAAATAAATACAAAATTTCAAAACTAACATATTAGGTTTTGACATATTCTAATGGAATGTTTTGTTTTTTAAATTTAGTCTGATGTTTCATTTCCAAATTGAGCTAAATTTGATGTTAATTTTGATGATTTAAACACATCTAAAAAGTGTTTTGGTTTTGACTGAAGGAAATATTTAGTTCCATCTTCAGATTTTTTTTAGGTTTTAGGTTCAATGAGGAAAGAAAATAAATATTTTGGGTTGATCCAAAATTAATTTTTAAAATGTATATTATTTTGGTTAATGATCCAAAGAAACCGCTGTTTCTATTGGTCTACATATGAAGATTTCTTAATGTTGGTTGAAGCTGGGATGAAGGTAGTCGAATCTCTGTATTAACAAGCTTGGTCCCCTTTTCCACACACTCTGCCATGCTTGTTTATTTTCCTCTGTGGGATAGATGTTGCCCCTTCTTTGGTGTTTGTCCAGCACCTAGTGCATTGTGAACACATCTGGAAGTGAAAATGAGTAATAGTAACATATGGTTCTGCATTGAAATGCTATGAAACTTACCAAGAACTAGGCAGTTATTAGGGAATCTAGCATTTGTTTTATGTCTTATTAACAAGGTTATCTGGGAACTGTATTTCTGTTTTCATTATGAAACAATGAAATAAGGTTCAAAAAGTGAACTTGAAATATTTGGGCCCTTTGGAAATTTCTTGTACTTCTTCCTTGTCTCACCAAGAAACCAGCAAGTGGTTTCAGTATGCAATCTAGAAATGGGAGAAATTAAGGTAAAGGGCCCAGATTAGATTGCAGAACTGCTGTAAAGTGATTTGAGATGGGGGTGCCAGGATGATTGAGTTGCCATTCTCTGCTGTCTTGGCAAGCTTGGAGGTGATGGGTCTGATTCTGACTTCTCTTACATTTGTGTAAATCTATTGACACCAACATAAGTGTGATCAGTATCAGGTTTTATATTGCTCTCTTTTCAGTTTCTGATCTTTCCTATAATCTGTGAACAAGGACTGGAGAAAAGAGGAGCCACTTAATTCACATCAATGGGACTTTTCTTTCACCAGCTTTTATGACCACATTAATTGTTATTTCAGGACTCACAGTTTACTACCTCTTTAAAACAATAAATATATGTGTGTGACTTTGGGCCTGGTCATGCTTCCTTGAAGTCAGTGGGAGTTTTGTTATTGACTCCACTCAGAATGGATTATGCCTTTTATCTAGGAAACCACCAGGCTCCCCCCCCCTTGTATTTAACACAGAAAGAAGAGTGTCTTGTTTATTTATTTGTTTGATTCAGCTTTGGTTTTACTGTGCAAGAAAACCACGTGCCCTCTTGTTCTATGAACACCCCCTTATGAATACATGTTTTGAAAGCTTTTTGGTGATCTGCTTTCTAATGAAATAAAAAATTCTGCATGCAAAATGGCTTTAAGTTTCTTGCTAGTAAACTAGTTTAGATTTTTTACTGTTCCATTTTTGGAAACCAAATGTTCTGACTTTCAGAGGGCATAACTGTGATACATATAATGACACCACAGTAAAATAACATTAAGATCTGACTTCATATCATAATAACAGGTCAATTCTACCAAAAGCTGACTCTTCTTAATTAGCTCTATTGTGACACCTCCTGGTTAGACTGTGATTAGCTGTGATTAGCTATATATGAACAATATTATGCAGAAATGTATATTTTATTGTTTTACTTCATAGGGTCTGATACAAAGCTCCTTGAAGCCAGTAGGAGACATTTCATGTACTTCAATGGGCTTTGGATCAATCTTGTGGTGTGAGATCAGGCCCTGATGGGAGATCACATAACCACAGAAGCAGAATAGAATGTCTTAGGGATGGAATTTTACTCATTCTTCTGAACTTTATTGCTTCTGTGGATGTCAGTCTGACACCACGCTATTGGTACTTGTTGGTTCCTTTTTTTTGTTGTAATTCAGTTGAGAATGCCTGTATTTTTTTGTCTGTTAAGTATGTATGTGAATACTTTTTTTAGAAATTATTCTGCTAAATTAACTCTTGTCTACTTGTCTCTATATTTTAAGTCTTTAGGGATGTCAATTTCTGATAGGATACTTCATAATTTTTCAAATGTTGCAAGATGTTATTACCTACAGAACTGGCTTAGGATGATATGAATAGTGTGGTAAATATGAGAAAAGTTTCTCTAGTGAATTAATTATTTAAGGACTTCTTTTTGCCTTTGTTATTTGTTTGCTTTTGCTTTTTTGTTTTTTAAATGAGGACTTTTTCAACATTAAGGGCCCCTTACTTCCAAAGCTTTCCTTTTAAGCTGTTTTAAAATGGAAAGTACATAAAATGCTTCTCCAAATTGGTAAACTTCATTTAATTGAATGCTGTTGTTCTGTGTGCACATGTACACATGTCCTCAGGGACTAGCACATAATGTGTCTCCATTGGACAACTTAAACACAGCTGCATGAAGTCCTCCACAGCTTGGTAGAAAAAATAGGGATTTTTTTATATGTATTTTAGGGGATTTTTATATCACATTTTCAGTCTAAGACAAATTTTTATCAATGAGTTATGGACTCTTAAAGGTGGTGCTTGTTCATAAAAGAAATGCTGGCAGATCCTGAAATATGGTAACAATAGTAACATAATTACCTTTAGGAAGGAAATATTTTTTTATTTGCTATTGATTGTGACTCTTCTAGTAAATGAAGTCTGAACAGAGAATGTGATACGCAGGGATCCTGTTTTTTCTCTGATAAAAAAATCCCCAATTTTTGGATTTAAAAAAGTAACCCAAAATCCAGTTTTCCATGATTAAAATGAAACACCATTACAGCTATATATCTATATATATATATATATATATACATACACACCTATATATTAGTGGCATTTCATTTTAATCACGGATCCCTGATGATAAGTGATCTGTCACACTTTTTCACCCTAATTCAAAAATAAAACATGTTGTAGTTCATAGTTGTGATTCTAAGGATAGAAACAATCATGTGAATAAGAGTCACCATAAATGGTCATTAAAAGACTTTGTGTAACTAATTTTAGATATAAGTTTATTTAATAGAATAACTTTTTTTTTCCTCAGAATCCTTTCCTTTTCTCTTCTAGGCCATAGTAAATGATACAGTTGCTCTGCAAGTGTGGTTAACTACTCCCAGGGCAAAGGCAGCAGAGCGCAGAGCCCCAACCCACAGTGTGCATCCTGCCTCTGCCCCACAAATAAATCCGGGGGGGCACGTGTCCCCCATGCTTCCCCCAGGGGTGCACACAGCGGCATGGAGCTGGCCCCCCCGAAACCCTGGACAAGCCAGCCATGGCTCCATCCCACAACCTGCCCTGGCCCTGAGTCCCATTCACCACAGTGCATGCCTCTGTCCCAGCCCCACTTCCTTCCTCACCATGGGGGCCTCAATCTGCCCCTCCTGCCCATTCCCTCCCCCATGCCCCTTCTCTCCACAGACTTCCCTACAGGGTGCTGTGTCTGTGTGTGTGTGTGTGTGTGTGTGTGTGTGTGTGTGTGTGTGTCCATCTGTCTGTGTATATGCATTTGTCTGCCCCTCACTTCTAAGCCACAGCACACCCAGCCTTGCTGCTGCCCCTCATTCCAGATTCACAGTACCCTGCATCCTGCTAGGGCATGTGGGGACCTCCCCTCCCTGGGCTTCAAACCCTAGACACACACCCACAGCCTCCCACGCCTTCACAAATACCCCCTCCCCATACAAAGTACCTGCATAATTTTGCAAAATTTTGAGTTTTTATGCACATCATTTTGAGTTTTTAGCTGTGTGATTATAATTGTGATTAATTGTGACTAATTTTTTTATATCACGCAACTTCTTAATCGCGATCAAACTTCTTAATTGTTTGCCAGCCCTAATAGTTTTGGAATCACATTTTTCTGTCTCTCCTTCTGCTAGTGTATGAGTGATCTCTAATGAATAAAAGGCAAAACTGGCCAGAGAAACAGTGATGTCCCATGTACAAGGTGGAAACATGGGCAAAGAGAAAAGTAGATACAATATTCTTGGATATCTCAAGTTCTATCTTTTTGGGGGGGGGGTATTACTTCTAGCAGTAGTACTTAACATTTTCTGAGGGTGAGAGCAGTTAAGCACTGGAACAGGTTGTGGAATGTCTATCTTTGGACATTTTAAGAGACTAGAAAAACACTTGATTGGTATGGTTTAGTCTGTGATGATTCTGCCTTCAGCAGGGGGGGTTGAACTAGATGACATATTGATGTCCCTTTCTCCACTACTTTTTATGATTTTTAAGTGTGATTTTTTTTTCAGTTGAAAAATTTGATCTGCACATAATTTTAGAATTATGTTGCCCTTGTAGGACATGTGGTGTTGTTATTTTTACTTATGGAAACAATTAAATTGTTGCTCACTGTGCTAAACATCAGTGGTGTGTGCATCTTTTATTTCTAAAGACATGTTTATAATTTGACAACAGTGACAAGGATATTCTTATTAAGGTCCTGAGGCAAAACTCATTTACATGTGTATTTGTCAGTGGGGTTTGGTTTGGGCTAGATCTGTTCAGACATCATGCAGCTAAATGTTCTGTAAAGATATATCTAGACCAGTGTTGCTCAACCTATCTGGTCCTGTGGACCAGAACCCATGCCTGGGGTCAGTCCATGGGCATAAACCAGGGTGCTGCCCTGGCACACTGGATCTGGCTGCAGCCTAGCCCTGTGTGCTGGCATACTCTGGCTTGCAGGGCCATGCTATCCAGCCTGTAGGGATCCCCACTGGTCCAGAAATTAGGTGACAGGGGAGCAAAGGCGGCCACCATTCCCCTGCAACCATATTAACATTGCCACTGCTCCCCTGTTACAGTTTCTGGACTGGTGAGGAGCCCTGTGGGCCAAGTAATGTTGATCCATGGCTGAGGTCTGGCTTACATGCCATAGTTTGAGCACCATTGACCTAGACCAGGGGTTTCCAAACTGTGGTATGCACTGGGGGTTACATGGGAGAAATTGTGAAATGATGGTATGCACTGGGGGGGGGTAGGTGGGGCACACAGGACAACTCTAGGGGGTACATGGGAAAAATTGTATAATGGCAGATTTAATTTTCATTATAATAATAATTGGCATTTAAGGGGTTAAAATATAAAATGTATGCTGGTAGGGGTATGCGGGCAACTGGTAAATCTGGAGGGGGTACGGAATAAGAAAACGTTTGGGAACCTCTGACTTAGACCATTGTTTTTCAGACTGAGGGACTTCATCCAATGAGCAGTGGTAGAGCAGTGGTAGAACCATAAAGAGCAGTGGTGCTCAACCCCTCTTGCCCACGGGCTAGATGAGTGGCATGGGCCTGGTCTGGGGGGCTGGATCCTGCATGCAGGGTCTATCCGTGGGCCTGATCCAGTGCAGATTCAGTCTGTGGTTGTGATTTGGAGTACCTCCACGTGCCAGTTCTGGCCACAGCACAACTCCATGCACCATCCTGACCCCAGGTGCCAAGTTCGGCTGTGACATGACCTCACATGCCGGTGCGATCTGCCATGCAAGGCCATGTCATGTGAGCCACTCCCTGGGTCTGGAAATCTAGCAGTGGGGGAATGGTGGCGACATTAATTACCACAGCTCTGGGAGCAATTAATACTGCTACTGCTTCCCTACTGCCAAATTTCCGGACCTGTGGGGATGACATGGCTCCATACTCTGAATCTGGCCCATGGGTTGGAATTTGAGTACTACTGTGCAACACTGAAACAAATGAGTGGGAAAAGAGAAGAAGAGAAAGGGAAGTTATAAATAAAGGAAAAGACAAAAAAAGAAAACTGAAAAATCTCAACATTTTTTAGGCTTTTGGAGAAGTTATACTGGGGTGGTAGTGCAATGGGGCAGAATTCTGTTCCCATTTATGTAGCTAAATGACACTTGTGCAGCCAGATAAACAGTATTTTAACACTTAAGCATAGTTTGCAATTTTATTGCCCATGCATTGTGGACATACTCAGTAGGCTACACACTGGCTGGGCAGGTGTGTGGCTATGCAGGTGTATATGCTGCCATTAAGTTCCAGAAAAAATGAGGAGGCAGGAACTTCTATGTTTTAGCTCCAAAAGCTAAGTGGTTAGGGCAGTAGCCAGAAGACAGGAGAGCTGTCACTGATAGGGGATGTTGTAACTTTATTCTGATTTCCCATCACCATGTTCTAACTGCTATGCCACAGATTAGGTATCACCCAGACTCTTCTCCAGCATGGTTTTTGAAGATAGTTTACTATTCCTTGCGTTTAATAGTCTGTGGATAAAATGGATGGAGCGCAGCGGGGAGGTTGCTGCCTCACTGAGAGCACGAGTCCAGGCTAGAATCCTCATTGAGCCATCTCATTGAACTACAAACCCTCCGGCATGTTCTCTTTCTCCTGGCCCCGCATATCTCCCTCTTTTGCGATGGTTATATAGGTTGTTCCAGAGATATTGCCAATCAGAATAGTGGAAAACCACCACCCTGAAGCTGCACTGTTGATTTTGTTATGGAAATGTGTACTGCTTTTGAGAGAGTTGCCCTGTTCTAGGTTATAGAACTTAGCAGTGCACAAGTTAGAGATTGCTTTGGCTATTACAGTGTCAACGTTTTACATTGAAAGCCCAAAGCCTCAAAATTCATCAGCAGAAACTGGAACTGGTATTTTCTGTGGTCAAATGGGGGTACATACAGACGTTTGGGGAGGTTAGGGGTAGATTAGATGGCATGTAGACCTTATGCTTAGATCCCTTGTTAAGTCCATCTAAATACAAATTGTACTCAATTTTCAAGAAGGGTAGATCAGTCTAAAAATGGCTGATCTTATCTAAGTTAACCCTACCTCTGAGGTAGTCTAACCTAGAATGGGTTGGCCATTTTTAGACTGATCTAACTTTCCTGAACTTCTGTACAGTTCCCAGCACAGCCCTTGGGCTGGGAAAGCCCAGCCATTGGCCCCAGCCTCAGGGCTGTGCTTTTCCTACCCACTGCTCTGGCACCTGGTTATTTTTAGCCCTCTGGCCCCTTGCTGCATCCCCCAGAGACCCCGCCAGTAGACCCCATGAGCCCCCCTGATTCTACCACACCGCCCAATTCTTGCAAACCCTGCCTGCTCCCTAATTCCCCCCGTAGACCTCACCTGCCTCCCCAGTCTTCCCTGCGGATTCTGCCTGCCCTAGCAATCCCTCCCATGGATCCTGCCTGCTCCCCTGCTCCCCCCACAGACTCTGCTTGCTCCTCCAATCCCCTGCAGAACCTCCCCTATCCCTTCCCAATCTCCCTTGTGGATGCTGCTTGCTCTCCAGCCCCCCCCCAACTGGACCCTATCTGAGTCTGCTTGCCTCCCTGATCCCCCCAACCCATGCACTGCCGCAGCCTGGGGACTAATTGTCTAAGCAGCAGCTCTGCAGAAAAGAACCTGGGGGTTACAGTGGACAATAAGATAGATATGAGTCAGCAGTGTGCTCTTGTTGCCAAGAAGGTTAACAGCATCCTGGGCTGCATTAGTAGGAGTGTTGCTAGTAGATTGAGAAAAGTAATTATTCCGCTCTATTCAACACTGGTGTGGCCACATCTGGAGTACTGTGTCCAGTTTTGGTACTACAGACAGGATGCGGATGTACTGCAGAGAGTCCAGTGGAGAGCAATGAAAATGGTTAGGGGGTTGGGACACATGACTTCTGAGGACAGGCTGAGGGAACTAGGTTCATTTAGTCTGAAGAAGAGAAGACTTAAAAGGGGATTTAATAGTAGCCTTCAACTACCTGGAGGGGGGTTCCACAGAGCATGGGGCTAGACTGCTCTTAGTGGTGGCAGATGACAGAACAAGGAGCAATGGTCTCAAGCTGCAGCAAGGGCAGTTTAGGTTGGATATTAGCAAAAACTTTCTCACTAGGAGGGTGGTGAAGCACTGGAACAGGTTACCTAGAAAGGTGGTGGAATCTCCAACCTTGGAGGTTTTTAAGTCCCGGCTAGACAAATCCCTGACTGGAGTGATCTAGTTGGGGGCAGTCCTGCTTTGAGCAGGGTGTTGGATTAGAATGACCTCCTGAGGTCCTTTCCAACTCTAATTTTCTATGATTCTGTGATTCTGTGAACCCCCCTACTACCCCCCTTCCCCCTGACTTACCTTAGATTCAGTGGCCATTTTTAAAGCGATCAAACCTCCCCCTAACCTCCCCAAATATCTGTACGAAGCCACAGTGACTATTTGATCACCGTAGTACATTCATTAAAATTAATGCTAGATGTTCCGTTATAACCCATGATGTAAAGTTCTTTAGAATTCCACGTCTCTATTATGTAATAAAAATGTTGTTTTTCACCTCAAAGTCTCTATGGACATGAATGATTCTGTGCACTTGGGCAGGAGAAATAAGCTGTCCTGATCAACTGCAGAAGTCAGGACTGTGCCAAATTAGATAACTAGCTTTGTCTAAAATTCCCATTTTTAGTTTTAGCTGAATTTTATAATTTTTATTTTGAATTTGTAATTGTAGCAAAGTGCATGGGGAGATATATAGTATTTTGCAGGCATGATGAACATCTTGTAATGAGTTTAGCAGTGCAATATAGTCTGACAAATGAGTGCTTGGTAAGAGCTGAATAGGTGCTTTTATATAATCCCTGCATCTGCAAATGCCTAAAACCCCCTCTGTAACCTCAAATGGCCAATTTATTTTCTTTAATTTTACAAATATTTACAATTTTGAAATCTACAAAAGCCCATGCATTGGGTAGATAGTGCTCCTCTGTGCATTTTCTATTGATATACTTCTTGCATCTTTTGCTACAATAATATGTCCTCAGATACAATTTGTAGTGTTATGCATGGGCAGGTATGGGCAAAGGCAATTCAGGGGGTAGGAAAAGGAAGACGTCAAGCAGCATGGAGAAGAATATTGTGGGTGAAGTGTTTTGGTTTGCAGCTCAGGGATTAAATATTTTTTAAACAAATTGCAGCTTTCAGCTGTTTAATTTCTAAATTAATTATTCCTTTGGGGGTGCTCTAGGAACTAGAGAAAACCTGAACAAATGGAGAACTAACAATATAATGCAAAAATGGTTGCCTCTGCTTTCCACTGTAGCAATAGCCCAGACATAACAGCACATAGGCAGAGTCTGATAGAACATTTTTTAAATTCCTTGTTACAGGCAGTAACAGAATAGATAATTGAAATACAGCACTTATTACTTACTGGATAAATCCCTTCTGGAGCACTGTCACTCTGTGTTTTCATCTGAATCTTGGAGAGTGTCTTTGATTGGGTCTCTAGTGTCATCTGCAGCTGGGTCTGTTGTCATCCGCAGCTACATAAATTGCTAGGTGCACATAGAGGGTATCTTGGTTGTTCAGGATAATGGGAAGTCACCCTAGCTGAAAACCATGATTGCCTGCATAGTTTCTGAATTTAGGTCTGCCTCAATACAGGCTGTGGCCAAACTGTCCCAGATATATTGGCCTTTTGTGATAGTCTCTTTGGCAAAAATCCAATCCAGCTTTTCATAGCCTGGATGTATACTGGGAACATTATTATAGGACTTATATTTGTCTCTGCAATTTTTGCAATTTTGCCTCAGCTTCTTAGTCTTGGTCATACACTAACACATTTCTTGGGAGCTTCCCTCTGCTTAATTTGCTTTGGTAACTGTTGGCACGTGGATGATGGCATTCTGGTGAGTGATGGAATCATCCTGCTCTGGTGGCATGGACACTGGGGAGAGTGGCTGGAAGCCCAGAGGTCAAGAGTTGGAGGCCATAACAGAAGCACTCACAGCGTGGCCACGTCAGCTCCCAACGAATCCGTGAATTCTATCTGAAGAAGACACAAGGTGAGATCATTTGTTTGGAAGCAAAGCAGCTCATGTCAAAAGAAACATCAGAGGAATATTGTCATGTGGTCAGTGCTTCAGGCACAAACAGACTCAGAAGACTCAGTCAAACAACTATTAAAGATGATCTTACCTCAATAAGAATGAGATCCATCACTTAAGTCTTGCCAGTCCTACCTGGGCAGCTGTGGATAATGGAGCTTGGGACTTTTCAACACAAGGAAGTTATGCTGGTATAATTTGAGTGGGCCTTTAAACAGATATAGTTAATGTAGTCCAAGAGTATGTGGGCACAGTTATGGATGGTGTACCCAGGGATGCTCATGATATATATCCTAAATGAGCACATCCACGTTAGAATATGTTGTACTTACACAAAATGACATCATGCCATTAGTTGATTGCCTGAACTTTCCTGAGTGTTCCCAGGTAGACATGGTTTTGTGCTGGCACGAGAGTGGCTTATCTGAATTTAGTTTACAGGGAAAAAGGACAGGTTTGAGTAAACCTAAAATAAATCACTCTTATATGGAAATGTGTCCACACAGTATTTTGGATTGATTTGACTGTGTCAGGACACACAAACAAAGTACCATAAGAGAAGAAGAGCATGGCATTAGCCTGCATCAACTGCTCTGTAGGATCTGCTTTTTTTCAATGAGAGCTAAATTACTGCAGATCAGCTTTTACTCCAAAGTACAGGCATCCCACATCTTACGCACATTTAACTTACGCAAATTCAACTATACGCGGGTGGGGCGGGCCTTGAGTCTGCACATGGCGCTGCCTCTTACCTGGAGGCCCGGCCACCACCACGCTGCCAGCGGTGACTGCCTCTGCCTCCAAAACCTCCCGCCACTGCCGCGGAGCCGCGCCTAGTGCTGTGCGGCTGGCGGCAGCGGCACAGCTTGGGGTGGTGGTGGGGATGGCTGCGTGCCGCCCAGCCACCACCACGCCCAGCAGCCGGCCACACAGCTCCGGGCACGGCTCCATGGCAGCGGCAGGGGGGTTTGGAGGCAGAGGCAGGCACCACTGACACGGTAATATGCGATTTCACTACATGTGATTTTCACCTTTACGTGCTGCCTTTAGAACGTAACCCCCGCGTAAAATGCGGGATGCCTGTAATACCAAACACATGGGTGGAGGGTCAGATTAGCTTTGTGAGACCTATGAAGCAGGATGTTGCTGGAACCAGAAGCAGTATACTATAGCTGCCTTCCTGTAGCACTGGCAGTGGGTTAATTAGCTGAGAGGGAGTGCTAGTTGGCCTGGGGCAGTTCTACTCTTAACATGGCTACGTTGCTTTGTATGTAAGGCAACACAGTGTAATTATCTGGACTAGCTCTGTATCTGCTACCTCTGCCTCACAGAGAGCTAATTCACTCACTTGCAGCACCCTTCTAGGGTGGCTATGCTTCTTCCCACTGGGGAGTAGATTGTGCAGAACATTTCACTTCCTCCTATTGCCAAAAACAATTCTTAATTTTGGACTAGAAATGGATGATGCACATGGATAGTTGAATAATAATTTGGAGATCCTCTAAGATGTTCAGGCCCCTGCTATCATTGAGGATCTGATCTTAAGGTCTTAGTATCATAAAAAAATAGATCTGGAAGGGACCCCCACGTAATTCAGTTTTTTGATTTACAAAGGTCCAGATTTGATAATATACATTCACCCAGACATGAAAAATATTTTCCGAGGTCTATATTCCTTAAGAATATATACCAGTTTGTATTTGTATGTATGTATTAATATGGATCTGAAAGAAGGATACATTTTAAATTGCTTCAAAATTATTTCCCTCTCTCTATAGATATGCCACATTTGTTTCATTGTTGCATTCAATTTACAATCCCCATAAAAAGGAGAGAAGCATAACTCTTTGATTAACAGTAACCAGCATCACTTTTTTTGTCTTTTGCTTAAATAGAAATATATTCAGGTTGGAAGGGATTTGTGCTGGAAGAATCATCCCTATCCAAACCATCCCATAAAATTCTTGTCCAGCCTATTACTAAAACTCCACAGTCAACCCTGTCACACAGCCACAAGGCATAGCACCCTAACCTTCCACAGGTAAAACAGAAGGGCAATAGTAGTTAGTGTCCCGCCACTGTAAGAGTTGTTAAAATATGCTCAAGAGATCCAAGGAAGAGGGCCACACTCTCTGCTGCAGAGGAAGGCAAAATAATCCACAGTTCATTCCAGTCTGACCATGGGGTCAATTTCTTTCCTGACCCCAAATGTGGTGACCCTAAATCTAACAAAGTGAGGGAAATGAGGCAACATTTCACAAAAGGAGAATTAAAAATATGGCCGCTGAAAGTGTTAGTGGATATTTTACTAAAAGAATTTGCAGTTTTCCTGCAACAACAGTATTTTTGTATATATGGAGCATATGATATATAGCATATATGGAGTCTAAGGGATCATAGGAAAGTATGGAAGGGACCTCAAAAAAGTCATCTAGTCCAGGCCTCTGTTCAAGGCAGGATTGTCCCTAACTCATTCCAGCCACAAGTGTCTAACCTGCTTTTGAACATTTTCATGGATGGAGATTCCAAATCTCTAGGTGTCCTGTTCTAATGCTTAATCAACCTCATAGGCAGAAAGTTCTCTCTAATCTTTAACCTAAATTTCTTCTGCTGCAGTCTGAGGCCATTCATCCTAGTTCTCTATGGCCACAGAACATATGAGGCTTATTTCCACCCTGTCTATAATCATTCTTCTGGCATTTGAAGACTGTTAACAAATCCACCCCCTGCCCCCTGGTTGTCTCTTCTCCAGGCTAAATAACCCTAGTTCTGTCAGTCTTTCCAATTAAGTCTCGCTTCCCAAGCTTGTAATCGTTTTTATCGCTCTACTCTGGAGTCTTTCCAAACTGTCCACTTCCTTCTTGAAGTGTGGGGCCTAAAACTGTACATAGTACTCTAGGTAAGGCCACTCCTGTACTGAATAGAGAGAAAGAATCACTTTCCTTGATTTGAAAGTGAAGCTCTCAGTATGCTGTTGGGGTTTTTGCACCAGGAGCACAGTGTTGGCTCATATTCAGCTTATGGTCTATTGTGACCTCTGGGACCTTCTCTGCCTAGCCACTTATCCCCCTATCTGTGTTTGTGCATACAATTATTCCATCCCAAGTAAAGGACTTTGCACTTGTCCTTGCTTAATTCCATCTGATAGATTGTGGACCACTTCTCTAGTCTCATCAGGTCATTTTGGATTCTAGACCTACCCTCCAGAGTAACTGGAACTCCACTCAACTTGGTGTCATCCACAACATTGCTAAGTATGAACTCACTCTTATTATCCAAATCATTAATGAATAGACTGAACAGTACTGAACCCAGGACAGACCCCTGGGGAACTCTACTTGATACCTCCTTCCACCTAGACATTTAACCATCGATGAGTACTTGTTTAACACAATGATCCAGCGAGTTAGGTAGCCACATCACAATACTTTTACCTAGTCTGTATTTCCTTAGCTTGTTAACAAGAATGTCATGGGCAACCAATATCAAAAGCTTTGCTAAAGTCACGGTATATCACATCCACTACTTTCCCCCATCTACACAGCCTGTTACCTTATGATAGAAGGAAATCAGGTTGATCAGACATGGCTTGCTCTTGGTGAATCCATGCTGGCTGTTTCTGATCATCTTGTTCCCCTTGGTGCTTCAGAATAGATTGTTTGAGGACCTGCTGCATGATCTTTCCAGGTATCAAGGTTAGGCTGACTGTTCTGTAATTCCCCAAACCCTCCTCCTTTCCTTTCTTAAAGATGGACACTGTATATGCCCTTTCCCAATTATCTGGGACCTCACCTAAGCTTCTGAGTTCTCAAAGCAGATAGCTAATGGTTCTGGCATTATCTCAGACAATTCCTTTAGTACCTTGGGGGTATCCTATCTGACCCAGTGGACTTGAAAGCATCTAGTTTCTCTCAAGTAATCCCTAACCCATTCTGCCATTTCTCTAGGCTGTGTGTCTCCTTGCTGCCAATTGCACTTGTCAACTGATAGCTCTCCCTATTTGTGAACACTGAAGTGAAAAACACACTATTTTAGCCTTCTCTGTGTCATCCATAAGTAGAAGCTGCCTTTTGCATTCCATAATGGACTTAGAATGTTGCGGTCTTCCTCTTTCAATATACTTGTAGAAGCCCTTTTTGTTGCCTTCCATGTCCCAAGCCAACTGTATCACAAATCATGGCTGTTTGTGGGAAAGGTTTCCTTTAACTGTTCTTCAACCTACGGAAAGTGTTTCCGATCTCAGTCATGTCACAACCCAAGGGTGTAATTTTTTGTTTGTGTGTGCTTTGGCACTGCTGAATTATTTCCCGCCACTGGTAGCTTTCTTTGCAGGGTGCATTTCTTCGTTGCAGCTCAGAAATGCACATTGCAAGGAGTTCCCGCCATTTGTATTCAAATTTGTGCCCCACTATTGGTCAGTTCTAAATTATTCCTACGTGGTGGCTAGTGATTGGCTTGCTAGCCGTATAAGAGGCTTGAGTGGTTTCCGCCCAAGTTGGAGGACTCCACGTCTCGTGAAGATCTCTAAGCACTGCGGAGCCTATTGGACCCAGCGTGTATTTCAAGAAGGCTATAGGGGTCTGATCAGCCTCTCCCCGTCGCCGAACGATCCCTCGACGTACCCTTCCCTGCGCACACAAGTTCCTCGGAGCCTAGCAAACTTCGTGTGAGTGAATCCAGAGCTCTGTCCGAGTCCTTAAACTGGGACTTAAGTGAAGTTTTCCTGGAAGTTTTCCAGCCTGCACCGCGACCATCTACGGTGTAAGTAAACAATCTTAAATCAACCATTAAGCGTCCGTTCCTAATTCTAGCGTGCCGCCTGCCTTCCCCGACATGGCGTGTCCGGGCTGCTGGCCACAGCCCGCCGCACGAAAAAAAAGGGCCTCGGACTGCTCCCGGCCCGCACAAGTCACATGATTGTGTTTTAGATCAACATTAAAATCAGTGGAGCTGAACCAATATGAAAGTGGGGTTAATCAGAATCAGGTCCAAAGTAAGTAGTTTTATTCCGGTCTGGTGAATGATTACTTCTTCACTTTAGTTGAATGGAACCAGAATTACACATGCTTTTAGTCAGACAAGTGTCCTACAAATTGCAAAAGTCATTTAAAAATCTTTAGTACGGGTAGTTCTACAAATACCTAGCAAACACTAGTGCAAGGGTGGCCAAGCTGCAGCATGGGTGCCAAAAGTGGCATGGGCAACCGTTTGTGTGTGACATGCAACAGAGTGGGGAGGGGAAAAGTAGCACAGTAGCACTTAGGGCAGGGAGCAGTAAGCAAAGCATTAGATCAGGTAAGGGAAAGGGATCAGAGTAGCACTCCGGGAGGATAAAGGACTAATTTGTAGCATGCCTGCCAAAAAGATTCCCCCCCACCCCTAGTGTAAGACCTGATACTCCCAGAATGTATCCACTCATGGTCTAATCCAGCTCTCATTGCCTACAGTGGAAGCTGAATCAGTCCCAAGCTTGGCTCTATTTGAACGACTCAAGCAAGTAATAATTTGTAAAAATGGACGAATAAGTTATTGTTCTTTGGTATTTTTTTTTCTATTTGTTCCTGCTCCCTGATTATTTAGATTATGCAAAGGAACCCCTTTTGCCTTAACAAAGACCACAGACTCTCAAAAAGAAATGTGACATATAATAATATGGTTAAAAAGTCTTGTTGAATACAGCAGCTTTTCAGGTTTGCATGGCTAAGGCACACAGACTTCTATAGCCAGTGACTCCCAAGAGAGCAACGTGGCTAGCATTATGTATAGACTAGCCAAATGCCCATCAAGAATGATGGAGCGCCGGCATCCAACAACCTGCGCCGCCACCACCTCCCAGGAAGGGGGTTGGGGGGAAGAAGCTTGTTTGTGGCAACCGCTGCTGCCACTCACTGGCTTGTGCTCCAGCTGCCGTGCATCTGGCCGTGCACAACTCCCCCCACTTCACTCTGCATCCAACCCCATGTTCCCCCCACCCCCTGTCACTCTGTGTGTGGCCCTGTGCCCTCTGCTGCTCCACCTCTGGCCCCATGGCACCCACCCACTGCCCCTGTCCCGCTTGGCTCACTCCGCTGGAGCTCCGCCCTGCTCATTATTCTTGACAGGCATGTCTTCTTCAGTCTCTGGTGCAGTAGCTCCCTCCCCCCACCTCCCCGCCCGCCTCTGCATCCTCCCCCAGAGCGGCCTGTCTGCATCCTCCCCCAAAGCTGCCTGAGGCGGTGGCAGCAGCGGTTCCCTCCTCCACACCCACCTCCGCCTCCTCCCTGGAGCAACTGCAACCGCCTACTTGCCTCCGCCTCCCTGCCTGAGGAGGCGGATCTCACACAGCCAATTGCTGCTGGTCCTCCCTGCAGTGCATGCGCAGTTGCCCAGAAGTGTTAGGGGCAGAAAGACATGCAGCCTGACAGACTAAGCCCTTTATTATATTAGAATGCTACTGATTTTGACCCAAGCAGCCAAGTACCTTTTTACAGGTCATGTGATTGGAAGCAGTCTCTGGCCTAAGGCCAGAACAGGGCTTGAATTCATATATCTTCATCCATTCTGTAACCATAGTAATATGACTCTACATATATACTTGAGTATATAAAATAAAAGGAGGTGGACTAGGAACAAAAGAAAGGCTTTAGCAAATGCATGTTAAAGTAAGAATTGTTTCTCCATAAATTAAAAAGTTATTACAATTTTATAGTAGTGGAACAAAGTGAGATTTTTGAGAATGGTTTCTGAAATAGAGTAATGTAGGTTCCCCCACCCCATTTCCACCAAACTCCTTGTTTGAAATCACATTGTAATTCCAGCTGGTATACCAGGACACAAAGGTATTATGGTAAATAAAAGAAATCCCTAGCTTATTGCCTAAATTTGGAAAGAATTTTTACCATGGCTGACCATGCTTCAAATAAGATCTTTGTGTCAGAGTGCAGAGGTCAGGGTATAGAAGCCTTGGGATATCAAAAGGTAGTGAGAAGAATGGCTGGGATTTCCAGCAGCCGGAGAGTGCTCTTTTGTTTCTATTGGTCAGTTGCCGTGGATGATGCCTGTGGACATCAAAGAAATGTCTAAACAGTGTTATCTAGCTCTGTCCTTTGCCCCCTGCCATGTAATGGGCCTCTTTTCAGGAAAACATTGAGAAAGCTGAGAAAGCAAGTTGGTCCATACTAGTGCTATTAATTCAGCAAGAAAGCAGATCAGTAACATTTGCACTAGCCAGTAAAACAATCTGTTAGCTTCTAAAAATGCAAATTGGTCAAGCCTATAAATTACAGATCCCGCATTCAAGGAGCATTTTCCATGTCTGACTTTTCATACAAAAATAAGGAAGAACAAAGTACTTCTTTAGTGTCACTCTTGCATGTCATGGGGGATTAGGAAGAACTGTGAGTTTGTTTTTTTTAATTAAACATGGGACTAGAGCCTTCCTTTTAATATTAACAAACTGTTTATTTTGCTTTATGGACTGTATGTAGACCTTTGGGGAATAAAGCAACAGAAGCTGGTATTTGATATATTGTAAGCTTGAGACATTGATTTCAATGGTAAGGGAAATTTGCAGTTTTCAAGGTGAGTGGACTTTTCTTAGAAACCAATACAAATGGCAGTACATATTCCAACTATTTCCTGTTTACACTTCTCTTTCTGCAGTTTCAGTGGTTAAGGAACACCCACAGTTAACTGTTCCTTCAGTGGACTTTTGTTTAGAAAAAAAAGGTGTGGCTGTTCTATGAAATAAAAAATATTATTAAGATAATGATCAAACAATATGCATTTTGAAATATGGGGTTGGATATTATGAAAAAGGGTACAATCTGTCAGTTATAGTAATTTTGGTGGCACCTATGCTAGAAGTGGACTTTGTTATACTTTTTCACTCCCTAGTTCTGTGATTTTTTTTATAGAGCAGTGCTATTTAATACCCTGATCCTGCAAAAATATTAGATGAGGCCTGTCATCTTTATAGACGCTCACTTTTCCCCTTGAATACAGCAGTCACAATGCACAAAGTTAAATAGGTGCCAGATCTTTCTAGGATTGAAGCCTAAAATATTAGCGTTTTGCCTCTGAATCAACCTCTGAAAAAGCTGAATGTAACTCTGTGTCATTGTTGGTTTTATTTCTTACAATGAAATACTGCCTTTCCCCTCATATAAAGAGTATTTTTATATGATTGCTTCTTTAACTACAATATAAATACAAAACAGAAAGGACAAAGTTACAAAATATAACCTAGGACAATTTATGTTTAGAGTAATTTAGGAATAATGTACAGCAACAGACTCCTATTTAGAGATATGCTGCAAGAGTTCTAAGTTTTTGGGTAACATTTGCAAACAGCCTAAGTAATGTAACCGTTTTTTTTTAAATTGCTTTCCTCATTTCTAAGGCTGATTAGACCTATAAGGTTTTATTTACATCAAAAACTTAAAGATAAATTAGACTTCATCAAGTTTAATAGCCCTATTATCATAACCAAAACATTATGACACTACATTTATACAGATATCCAGTAAATTTGATTTGAACCCAGTGTGAGATACTTCTGGGCTTAGTTAACAATTTAATTAAAAAATAAAACTAACCTATGTTTCATTAAATTGCTTAACAGCAAAATGCAGGTGTCATTCTTAGTAAATGAGTATATAAACTCTTACAGAGTGCTTTGAATATTGTCCATGTTTCCAAAGGTCAGAAATTAGACATTTTTTCCTCAGTTTAAGTCCTTTTATTTCAAATTTTGGCCTAAGGTAATTTGAAATGAAAAAGAAACCATTAAGAGGTAGACATGAATGAACTTTTGCTAGAAGAGGACATGGATTAATATCACTAATGAAGGTTAATGCTTTATAGTCAACCGTACAACCAAAAAATCTCAGTAGCCAATGTGCTGGGCTAATGTTTATTCATTTGGCTTGATTCTGTTTGAAAAATGATATTTTTGAATTGAGTTGCCCTTACTCAGGTATATCCTCATCTATACCATGCATGAGTGATCAAAGGAAAGCAAGATTTCTTACATTCTTCTTTAGTACTACAGTAAAATTTCAATATAACTCCTTGTTTGCCATCCTGCCAGAAAATGTGAGTAGCCAGAAAAAATGTCCAGATGATAAATACAAGGAGGCGTATATTGTATGGCTGCATATATTGCATTTTGTACTGGATGCTTTCAGCAAAATAGAAATTTTTATTTAAATAATTAAACATTTTATTTAAATAATTTACTTTTATCCTTTGCTCATTTTGTCTTATTGTAGTATTTCAATTTTAAGTTTTTATGATTCTGATCCTACAGATATCAACATACTTATTTTTACACAACTGAATAGACTTCATGAATGGAGTGGGATTAATCCCATGCAAAAAAGTGATTACATGAATAATCATTTGCAGAGGTGGGGCTTTAGATCATCTGGGTTAAAAGGTGGAATTCAACTTTTATTGGTAACCATGCAAGTATACAAATAACATATTTCAGTGAGGGGTTGCTCAGACCTGTCTGAGCAATGAGTTAGTCCCTTGTTAGCTGAAGAACTAGCAGACATTCTGTGCATGTCAAGAATACATAGTTAACAAGTAGGGAGGAGGAAACTAAATCAACATGCAGAAAAAGAGAATCAGCTTCTCCCCATAACAATTCCCAGAGCAGCAATGCGAGTACAGGAGCCTGGCCAATGAAAGTGCCCATCTCTTCATTTATCTTATCCAGGCCATTTCTCAGAATTTTATTTCCTCTGATTTTGTGTCTAGTTCCTCTGCTACAGCACCATCAGACATTGCAATCTGGAAGTCTTATTTAAAAAAAAAATCCTGCACCATCCTGGCTACACCAGTCCAACCCTACTACTTAAAAATGCATCTTCTTGAAGCAAAACTGGCATTGCTAGAACCAGCTTCTCTAAATCTTTTAAACTGGAAACCTTCAATGTTTAGAAGGCTTCTGTCATGACTTATTTTGCTTAAGATATTGGAGGTGGGGGAGAACCTCAGTCTCCATTCTAAAGCTGCATACAAGCATCCTGTTTCTGCAGGGAAAATTACTGCTCTCCTTGTAGAAACCACAAGTGTACAGATGTTCCAGCTTTTTCTTCTAGAGAAAAATAAATATACCCCAACTCAGAAATTGTTCCTAGTAGACTATTTCCTGGGAGAATGAATGTATGTACACACTGACCCTTCTGATAAGAGGCTGAAACACAATCCTTCTGCAGCCCACTGAGCTTAGCTTCCAGTCCTCCCATGGGTCCAAGGAAACAGTGTGTAATTCAGGTTGGACTCTACTGCTCCAGTGAGGCAGGAAGCAAACCACATCTCCTGAGTGCTTTGGGGCCACAAAAGCCCAGCATTATCATCCACCCTGCACTGAACTCCAGGGCTTCAGGGAGGCACAGGGTGCTGAGGCTGCTGTGTCCCCTGCATGTGGCACTGAGCAGTCTGGATTTCAGACACAGACCCAAACCCCACCTGTAGCATTGCAGACCTTGCCCAGCTTGCCCCTGCTGTTTCCAGACCCACCAGACTCTGCCTTCCCCCCCAGTCCCTGACCCAGACTGACCTAACTCCCTCCCAGACCCAGGCCTGCCCTCTCTTGAACCTAGACTGGCCTGCTCCCAACCTCACTGTTCCCAGACCCCACATCCTGCACCCCCTCCAGACCCAGACTGCAATTTTAACACTGATTCTGTTCCAGTGTCCTTAAGTCTTGGTCTGGTAGTGGTGGGGTCTGGAGCATCTGGGTTCAGCATGGGCAGGCTCAGGGCAATTTGGATATGGGGGCAGGGTCAAGGTATTTTGACTCTGTGTCCTGGGAGGTGGGGTTATGTCCAAGCTGGCTTGGGCATGGGGGATGGGCTCAAGGCAGTTTGGGTATGGGGGCGGGGTCAGGCCAGTCTGGACATAGAGAGGGATGGGGTCTGATGGGTCAGGTCATGGCTCTTTGGATACAGGGGGGTTGGGTTTGGGCTGGCCTGGGTACAGGGAGATGGAGTCTGGGGGTAGTGTGTCCAAATATGAGGGTCTGGGGTCAAGGCACCTTGGGTACAGGGTTCAGAGGTGGGCCATTGTACATCTGGAGGAGGTAGAATCTGGTGAGTCTGAATATCACAGAGGGTGTAGGGTTGGTTTGGGGTCTGGCTGCTTTGCATGGTGAGAACCCACCTGATCCTCACTCACCTGAATAGAACCAGAGTTACCCAATCAGACCCACACCCCATTCATGCACCTAGGCACCATGGAAGAACAGCTGGGTTCTTCCTCCTCTGGTGTCTATAGATGGTAACTGGATGCAGGCGGAGTTCCAGGACCTCTTTGCCCTCTGGAGTGACAGGGACAACTAGGAGCTCTTCCAGCAGAGCCATCAGAACAAGGAGGTGCTCCTGCAGATCACTGAGGAGATGAAGGTGTGGGAACATGACCAGGGCTGGGTGCAGTGCTGGATGAAGACCAAGTGGATATGGATCTGCCACAAGAAAGTGCACATGGAAGCACCATGCACAACATGTCCTTTTTTGATGGGCTGCCCAGTATCCCTGAGATGTGAATATCCTGTACACCTTTGCGTCCAAAAGGCACACAGGGATTTCCTTCTCCCTATCTCTGCCTGGAGATCCAACAGCACTAAAGGAGCAGCTGGCACTGGAGCGGGAAGTCAGGTTGCTTGAGATCTTCTTGAGCCCACTCCATGACAATGAAGCACAGGGCACACCAACAACTTCAGTGTGGAAACATAGGACTAGGACCCCAATGCCACACCATCTACATCAGCGCTGGTGTCGGGAAGGGCACCTGTTCTCTTGGTGACCTTAACCCTAGAGAATCACTCTATGCCATGTGCCATGACACGCCTTTTTCCACCACAGAATTGAGGTTGTTCTGTTTCCCTTCCTTGGAGGGCACTTCACAGTCTCTACCACAAACCCAGAACTAGCCACCATGTCTCCACCTCTCAGTGCAGTGTGGGACATGCCTGAAGCACAGCCCACTGCACATATTGGTAAGGACTCACTTGGTCCACCATGCATGGATATGCCAGGGACATGGATAAAGAGGAAACCTCCTAGTTTCCCCCCTGGGACAGGGTCATGCCAGGCTTGCAAACAAGGTTATGAAAGTAGTGTGGGTAGAGCAGAAAGCCTATAGCCCATCATCCTGGAGTGTCAGCTGCTAGCTGCAGTCTGGTTTCCCCTCCAATCTCTCCAGAGTGGTCAGGGGCCAAATTCTGGGTATCCATGGCCCCTATACCCCATCTGAGCCCCAACCCCTGAAGGCATTTTTTTCTGGAAGGCGGGGAGTAGGGCGGGGAGGGAGGTGTTGAAGGGCTGCTATTAAGGGGAGGGAACTGTCATAGAGCCCAGGGTGATACTAGCTGTGCGTTCAATCAGTTATTGTAAGGTCACTCCCACTTCTGCTTTTCAAGGCAGCCCAGAGGAGTATACCTTAACTTTTGGGCCAACTCATCATCAATCAATGAGGGAAAGCTAAAAACTCATGTATCCACACTCATTTAAAAAAAAAAAAATCTCATGTGGCTAAGAAGAAAGACCAACTCATCCTCCCAGCACAGGAATTCCCCACCCCCCCCCCCCAACAAGCTATGATCCCTGCCTCCCCAAGTTTCCTGAAAACTTCCCCAAAGGTTCTCCCCCATTACTCCATTCTCTGTTGGAGTCTTACAGGCTGTGAAAACCTTCAAAAGGCTTTATCCAATCAGCAGGCAAAGCTAAGGAGGTGTGGGGCACAACTTTTGTAGTTCTATATACTACATTTTACCTGAACTTTTGTAAACATATAACCAAGGCTGTGTGTTCCTTGCTTCTACTTCCAGACAGAGCACCCAGTGGACTGACACCTCAAGCACAAGCAGGCACACAGATGCTGGGAGGAATGTGGAGGTGGAGGTAGCACAGCAAGGAGCAGGTGCTAGACTCAGAGGCTCTTTGATATCAGCCTGTGAATGCAGAGCCAATGATTGGCTTCACCTGTTGTGTCAGAGCCAGGAGGAATGTGGAGAGAGGACCTGGTCAAGAGTGGCAGATGATTTAATGAGGGCAGTGGAAGGCCATGAGAGAGCGGTGAAAATGGCCATGGAGGCCAAATCCCCAGAGGCAGGAGAGGGAGGGAGGTCCATGGCAGCATCATAGATCTTTGAGCTCCTAGAGGGGCATCACTGGCCTCTCCTATGATGATGTTATAAGCCATCACCACCATGTGTGGCATGATAGGCATGGGGAGCAGGAAGAGCAGCAGAGAGAGGAAGAGTAGGACCAGAGGTTCTGAGACATGGGTGACAGGTGGTAGGAGGAGCACGGGAGGCATGGGGGCAACTGGCCACACCTTCTCTATGGATTTCATAGACATTAGGGCTGAAAGGGACCTCTCAAGATCATCAGGTCCAACGTCCTGCCCAAGTTCTAGGGTTGTGACAGGGTTGTCTGGGATTCTACAGATCCAACAGCCATTCTTCAACGCAGAAAGCAACTGATGGGCCAACTGATGCCATGTGACTACAGCTTCATAGATTTCATAGACATTAGGGCTGGAAGGGACCTCGGAAGATCATTGAGTCCAGCCCCCCTGCCTGAAGGGCAGGAAGTCAGCTGGGGTCATAGGATCCCAGCAAGATAAGCATCCAATTTACTCTTGAAGGTGTTCAGTGTAGGTGCTTGAACCACCTCTGATGGCAGGCTATTCCAGACCTTGGGGGCTCGGACAGTAAAGAAATTCTTCCTTATGTCCAGCCTGAAACGGTCTTGCAGTAGTTTATAACCGTTCAACCTTGTCA
>NW_005842006.1:2408448-2414065 GCF_000455745.1 Alligator sinensis
CAGCTGTGGCCTCACCAAGGCCGAGTACAAGGGGAGAACGACATTCCAGGATTTGCTTGAGAAGCATCTATGGATGCAAGCCAGCGTTTTGGTCACTTTACTAGCCGCCGCATCGCATTGAAGGCTCATGTTCATCTTGTGGTCAATGATGACCCCCAAGTCTCTTTCTTCCATAGTACTAGCCACCATAGCACTGCCGAGCCTATAAGGATGCTGCAGGTTTTTCCTCCCAAGGTGGAGAACCTTGCAGTGTTAAACACCATCAGGTTCTCATCTGCCCATTTGCTGAGCCTGTCCAGGTCAGCCTGGATCGCCCTCCTGTCTTCAGGTGTGGATGCTTTGCCCCAAAGTTTGGTGTCATCGGCGAACTTGGCCAGTCCGCTTCTGACTCTAATGTCCACATCATTAATGAAGATGTTGAACAATATGGGTCCAAGGACAGAGCCTTGGGGGACTCCACTGGTCATAGGGCACCATGACGATTGACTTCCATCAATTACCGCCCTCTGGGTCTGACCACGGAGCCAATTCCCCAGCCAGCGGATCATGGTGGACCCAAGGCCACAATTGGCCAGTTTCGCCAAGAGGTGATCATGGGATACCAGATCAAAGTCTTTTTTGAAAGCAAGATATATTATATCAATCTCTTCTCCCTTGTCCAGGTGATAGCTATGTGGACTGACAGGAAGATTCATTTCTTCGGACTCCTATGAACATTTCCAGCCTCTGGCTGTACAGCTTTCATAGGATTTGGCCCTTGAGAATTTCTGTTTGTATGTCTATGGCATCCAAATGGCTACTGGAGGTTACATAACTAAACAAAATAATGAGCGGGAGGAAAAAAAATTGAATATTTGTCCCTTTTCAGGTATAATGTACAGTAAAAGGTGATGCGTAGTGAAAAATGTACTGTGGGCAAATATTTGTAATTCTGTAGAGGCAGATAAGCTGCATCATGTTTACTGAGTGGAGAGTTTGAAAATAGATTGGGAAGGGGACAGATAGAGGCTAGTTTTCATTGTTTTGTCATGTCTTGTCATTACTGATACAAAGCTACTCTTTGTAGTTAAATCCAGATGAGAAGAAGGTAATAAGCTCTTGAGTCACTTTTTCCTCTTAGGCTCTCTACTGGGAAGGGGTTAAACTATGACTATATTTGTTCCAGCATATGCTTTCTAACATGAGGAATATTAGAAGGGGCGGAATTAATTCTCTGTCTGCTTTTTCTTACTTCCCAATTGTAACGTAATTTAGGGCACTGTAGAGCTTACTTCCATCTGCTGTACCTCCCATTGCTCCCTGGACCTGGAAGACAGAGCAGGCCACAAGCTAGCCTATATGTGATGTGCGGGCCGGCTCCCGATCCCATCCTCGCCATGTGTGAGCCGGGCCCGTCTTTGCGCACGTGGACTGTGGCCAGCAGCCCGGGCACGCGGGGTCAGAAGGGACCGCGGGGTGGTAAGGTACGTGCGAGCTAGAATCAGTCACGGAGGCGTAATGGTTGATTGAAAAGATTATTTACTTACACCCAAGGTGGTCGCGGTGTATGCTGGACAGCTTTCCAGGCGCAGCTCCACTTGAATCCTCGTTGGAGGACTCTGACAAACTCGGTTCTTTGACCCCGGAGTGGTTTAGGCTCCGCGGGTTCGGCAATTCTTTCCTCACGGAGTGGCTGAATCTCCGTGGGTTCTGTTCGGTTCCCAGGTCCCCCGGAGCTGTTAAGACTCCATGGGTTCGAAAATTGGGTATATAGGATAGGGATACGTCTAGGATTGCGCTCAGTGACGGGGAGAGGCTAGAAGCTAAACAGACCTCCGTTGCCTGCTTAAGAAAGGTGCGTTGGGTCCGCAAGGGTCCACATCGCTTGGAGATCTTCACACAGCGCGAAGTCTCCTCCTCCTGGCGAGTTCTGTATCTCTCCAGGTTTCCTCTCTCTCCGACTTGGGCGGAAACTACCCAAGCCTTTTGTACGGCTAGCAAGCCAATAGCTAGCCGCCACGTATGCCTACATTTAGAACTGGCCAATAATGTGGCACGAATCTAAATACAAATGGCGGGAACTCCTTTGCAGGCTATGAACGGCGGGAAATACTCTTTTGTACACAGGTTCTCCTATTGCAGCAGAAAACTCTATCGTGCAAAAAAGCTGCAATTTGGCGGGAACATAATTTAGCGGTGCCGAAGCACACACAAACAAAAAACCACAACTTTGGGTTGTGACGTGATAATTTCTTTCCTTTGATTATCTAAGCTCTTTCTTAAAATAAATGATTGCATTGGTCCAAAATTATGTTATGATGTCCTTTTAGAATCTTTTTTCTGAATAAGGACGAGGATAGTGAATGGCTTTGTCCTTATTGTGTAACACAGTGGCCGTATCTACGCGAGACTCTGACTGCGCAGTAGCCTGTGACAACTGCGCAGTAGCATTGCGTGGCAAGAAGTATGACACAACACTATTGCACAGCAGTCACAAGCTACTGCGCAGTCAGCATCACGAAAAAGCCATTCGGTGACACTACTGTGCAGTAACTCTGGTCACTGCTTAGTCATTTAGTATTTGTTTTTACAAATACTAAGTTACTGTGCAGTAATGACTATGCAGTCAGCTTTTTGTGTAAACATGGCCAGTGATATTCAAACTTTTGGGTCCACGGGATGGATATGTGCCACACGGTTGGTCCACAGGGCAGATCTTTCACAGGGTTAGCATGTGGGTTTGGCTATGTGCACCCAGATTGGCCCCTGTGCCCCTCTAGTTTAGTCCTACATGCGCAGATCAGGCCCTGTGACACTGTAGCCCAGCCCCACATGCCCAAATCAGGCCCTGTGTTACCTTGGCTCAGCTCCACATGCCCAGATTGGGCCCTGCACCACTTTGGTCTGATCCCCCATGCCTAGATTAGGCCCATGCCACCTCATCCCAGCCCTGGGCAAATGGATCAAGCCCCACGTTACCTTGACCCTGTGTGCCCAGATTTAGACCTGTGATGCCTCCTCCTGGCTCTGAGCACCTGGATTGGGACTTACACCACCCTGGCCTGGTTCCATGTGCCCATATCAGGCTGCTCACTACATCCACCTGTCACAACCCAAGGGTGTGATTTTTGTGTGTGCGCGCTTCGGCACTGCTAAATTATTTCCCACCACTCGTAGCTTTCTTTGCAGGGTGCATTTCTTAGTTGCAAAAGGAGAAATGCACGGTGCAAGGAGTTCCCGCCATTAGTATGTGGATTTGTGTCCCACTATTGGCCAGTTCTAAATTATTCCCACGTGGCGGCTAGCGATTGGCTTGTTAGCCATATAAGAGGCTTGAGCGGTTTCCGCCCAAGTTGGAGGACTCCACGACTATCAGGAGGAAGAGAACTTCACATCTTGTGAAGATCTCTAAGCGCTGCGGAGCCTATTGGACCCAGCGTGTATATCAAGAAGGCTATAGGGGTCTGATCAGCCTCTCGCCTCTCCCAGTCGCCGAACAATCCCTCAACGTACCCTTCCCTGTGCGCAAGTTCCACAGAGCCTAGCAAACTTCGTGTGAGTGTATCCAGAGCTCTGTCCGGGTTCGAGTCCTGCAGGTTTATCTTCCTGTTGCCGAAAACCCATTGCGACGTACTCTCGTGTTTTGCATCTTCCCATCGCCGAAAACCCCCTGCGACGTACTCTCGTGCCCTGCAGGTTCGAGTTTTGTTTTGTTTTGTTCTATAACCGCAACTCTAGCAAGTTTTCCTGCCTGCACCGCGACCATCTTCGGTGTAAGTAAAATAATCTTAAATCAACCACTAAGCTTCTGTGCCTAATTCTAGCGTGCCGCCTGCCTTCCCCGACCTGGCGTGTCCGGGCTGCTGGCCATAGCCCGCCGCTTGGAAAAAGGGCCTCAGACCGCTCCCGGCCCGCACACCACCCATCTTTGTATGGCAGGAGCTAGCCCTACACCACCTGAGCCCCATGTGGCTGATCTACGATGCAGGGCCACAGCCAGCTTTCTAGGCTCCTTGTGGGTCTGGAAATTTGGCAGCAGGGGAGTGGCAGTTGTCAGCCTCTCTGAAACATAGGAGCTGTTAAAACTAGAGCCAGCACCCCTTTTTTTTAACACTACCTTTATATACAATCCTCAGTAGTTAGAGCAGTAACTGTGTTCAATTTCCTCCTCTAGCTGAACGGTCTGCATTGCGACCTTCCACTACACTTTTTGGGGGTAGTAGACAGTCAGATTCCTTCCTTTGTTGCTTTGTAGAAAAGAATGCCAAGATCCTTCATACCAGAGTGGGAGGGGGAGATAGAGTGTTCACCTGACATGGTAGCTCTGTGCTAAGGTCCCTTTTGTGAGAAGAAAAGACCTTGGTTTTTCTTTCTGTCCTAAGGACTGTTTATACATTTACATTTCATGCCTTTTTCAAGTTAAATGCAAAAACAGTCCTTGGAGCAGGGACTAGAACCTCAGATTTAGTCTTGTAGATGTTTTGAAGTGATGTGTTTGTTAAATTAAAGGAGAATGCCTCACAACCTGAGCTGGAGTTAAAAAAGTACTTATATCTGGGCCTAATTTTAAGCATGGGAGCAATCCAGTTGACTTTAATAGAACTACTCATGCACTTTGTCAGCCACTTGTCTGAATGCCTTGCTGAAAAGAAGTCTTAGTTCCCATTTTGAATATCAATAACATTAAAAAGGAGTTTAACAAAGTGAAAAAACAAAATACTACAGTAAAATTGGGCCTGGCAGGAAACAATAGTATTTTTAATTTTCAGGCACATGTGAAGAACTAAAACATGCCATTCCTTGAACCATGTATGTTAATATATATTGTGTAAAGACAAACATTAGAATATAGTTATGTAGTTTGTTTGCAGTTTTGGCAAGAATCACTTATCTAAGAATTTCTTTTTTTTCAAACTTTTTTTATTCAGCCAAATTCATACAAATATACATATAAAATTTCCAACACTAGAGTAGTAATACAAAACTCCCAACAGTGGAGTAATACACAGGAACTGCATGAGATTGGAGTTATTACTGTATTTACTCAAATCCAGGATGACTATAAATTTAAGATGGCCCTCCAATAATGAGATTTGGTACATGGAACATTATAACAAGTTTAAAACAAATTTATAATATTCCTTGTATAGAATCTAAGAATTTGTTTTCTGCACTAGGGCTGTGCAAAGCTTCGGCAGCCGATTTGATTCGGAGGAGATTTGGCCTGTTTCAGTGAATGAATCTCCAAATCTGAATCAAATCAGGAGACCAATTAAAAGCTCGAAATCTAATTGGAAGCCTCCAAATGAATTCGGAAAAAAATTTGGCCAATTCAGCAACTCAGCCATAGACTAAACAGGCAGCAGTCTTCACCACACTGGACACAGCTGCCTCCAGTTGGTAAGTCTGTTGGGGTCAGGAGAGAGGGGAAGGAAAGGGGTGTAGGGGAGGGAGGGATTGGGGTTGAGACAAACTGCCCAGCTGAGGTGGGGGGTGCAAGACTCAGGGAGTGGGGAAGGGGGGTCCGGGATGCAGGCGCGGCAGCGCTCAGAACAGGGGCTCTGCCCTGCTGCCACTTGCCCAGCCAGGGTGGGGGGGAGAGGGGGCGGGATGCGGGCATGGCTCTCTCTGGGTGGGA
>NW_005842006.1:2414284-2443474 GCF_000455745.1 Alligator sinensis
CAGCTGGTGTGGCAAGACAGGCACTGCTGCCACTTGCCCAGCTGGCATGGGGGGGCAGGTGCTGCCACCACGGGGCAGTGGGGTGGGTGCTGCCACCGCTTGCCCAGCTAGCGTGAGGAGACAGAGGATGTGGGCACAGCAGCACTGGGAGGGGTGGCTATGCCCTGCTGCTGTTTGCCCTCTTCTGCCCAGAGCAAGCTGCACCCACATCCCATCCCCCACCCCTGCCTTGGCTGGGCAGGCAGCAGCAGGACATAGCCCCCGCTCTGAGCAATGCTACACCTGTGTATCCCCCCCACCAAGTCCCGCATCTCCCGCCTCGGCTGGGCAGCTTGTCCCAGCCCCAATCCCTCCCTCCCCCACACCCCTTTCCTTCCCTCCTCCCCCAAACCCAACAGACTTACCAGATGGAGGCAGCTGTGTCCAGTGTGGTGAGGACTGCTTCCTGTTAAGTCTATGGCCAAATCTCCGAAGTTGCACGAAATCTTTGGATATGATTTGGCTGAATTGAATTGGGCAGTGATTCAAATCTCCGAATCGAATCACTGTCTGTCCAAATCGGCCGAATCCAAATCCGAAGTGAATACTTGCTACTTTGCACAGGCCTGTTCTGCACCACTGTGGCAGAGAAAGCAGCAGCAAGGGGGCAGATCATGGGAAGGCAAGAAGCTGGGGGGTTGGATAAACCCCCGTGCCTCCTCCTCTGCCCCACCACTTGCCTCTTCCAGTGACTGTCCCTCCTGCCACTTTCCACCTCAGTGCCTGTACCCCTGCCACTTATCTCCCCCTGCTGCCTCCCTCCCTCATGCTGCTGTCCCCAGCTAATCTGAGTGCAGGGGGTGCCCCAGAGCTGTTTCTGGTCTGCTTCTGGCCTGCACAACAGGGAGTTGTTCATGGAGTCCTGTTTTGCTGGGGATAGTGGCAGTGGTGCACAGGTTCCTCTGTCCAGTGCCTGCCTCCTGTATCCCCTGCCCATCTACCCCACTGGTTTGGAAGGACAAACCTGTGCACCACTGCTGCTGTTCCTGGCTGAATCCAGTTCCTGCACAGCTGCTCCCTACAGCACAAGGAAGGAACATGTCAGGAGTGGTTCCAGGGGCTCCCCTTGCTTCAGCTGGGGAGAGCAGCAGTGATGTGCAGGTTCCTCTTTCCAGTGCCTGCTTCTGGCCAAACCATCCTATACAAATCCATTACTAACCTATTAGCAAAACTGCACAAGTGACCCTGACATAACCACAACACGCTAATCTGCCAGAAGTAATGCAGGGGGACCACAGCAGTGTGGCCAACAACTTATTGTGCAAAGTTTGTTAAAAGTTTGTTTGTTTTGCAAAATGTATTAAAATACGCTTGAGAGATCCAGGAAAAGGGCTATGCCCCCTGCTGCAGACGAAGGTGAAATCCTCCATGGTCTGGACCGATCTGACCATTATGTAAAATTCCTTCCTGACCCCAAATATGGTGATCTGCTTGAACCTGAGCAGTGGGGCCAGACCCTCTAGCCAGGAAAGTCTTGGTTTAAGTCCCAGCAGGAGCATTGGCACAGCCCAGTCAATCTCCAGCCTTGGCTGCAGCCAATACTCAATGCTTCTGAGGGAGGCAAACCCTGCCCCAGTCTCCCCCTCACCCCCATGCATGTAGAAGCAGTAGAGGAAAAAAATCCTTCTCAGTCCCATGTGGCAGCTAGTAAAGCCCAAAAGCATGAGAAATACTCATAGTAGAACATAGGCATAGCTACTTCTAGATTATCCCAAATCAATGCTTATACAACCTCTCCTTCAACATCTACAATGATAGATTCCACAATTTCCTATGCAGTCTATTCCACTGCCTAACTGTTCAAACAGTAAAGAAGTTTTTCCTGATCTTTTATCAGGAACTTATCCTATGTACTATCAATATAATATTTACATATGCTAATATGGATACAGTCTGGTTAGAGCAGTGGGTTAGAGCGACTCAAAACACCTCTCATTAGATTCAAGGAACCCCTTGGAAAATGCAGATCTTAATTTTAACTTAACTAGAGAAAAATAATAGAGCAATTCTTCTGTTACAAAGAATTCAGAAAGCCCACAACAGGTCAGAATGGCTTTAACACTATGGATTCCTATTTGAAGTCTCTAGATTTATCTTGTGAATGATGTTTGCACACCTAACAATGCTAACATTGAGTGGCACCCCCTGGCATGCTTGAAAGGATCTTGCAGCACCCTGGTTGAGAATCACTGGGTTAGAGACACTGGCTTACTGCTGGTGAATATATACTTATTAACTGGAACTGCCTTCTCCTCTTTATAATATAAGAAAATAAGAAATAAAGTATATTGAGATTATAGTTGGTGTACTTATAATATCTGCAGTATTGTTTTGTTTCCTGTGTATTCTTTTATACACCCTTGTCCTAAAATTAACTTTATTTACTAAAGCCTCCATTCACCCCCACACTCCCATTACTTACCCAGTCCAATTTTCCTCCCATTTGGATCCCTAAATGTATGCATGGCAGGAATCACAACTGTGGGATTGGGGATCAGACCCAAATCACACCTTGTTGACAGTGCACTGGGAGCAAGCCAAATTCTCAATTTACCTATGGCTGGGAGCACCAGTCAGCTGATTGGTGCTCCCAGCGATTGAAGCACATTGGAGCAAAGGACTCTAATGCACTTCCATACCTGGGAGCCCAGTCAGCTGATTGGCACTGGCCACATCATCAATTTAAGGTGCAGTAGGAACCAGCCACAAAGTTATTACATAAAATATTCCCCATATTTTCTGTAATAACTTTGTGGCTTGTTCCCTGTTTTATCATGCCATTACTTGTGTTAGCATGTGGCTGGGTTACTGCTTAACACATGATTAACTGGTTAATCATGTCATTAGTGCAGTGTCAGCCAGGAGCCTGAGAGATGCTGTACATTTCAGTTGCTTCCTTCTTAATGGTGCCTGTGAATTTTGTATTTCCCGAAGTAGAAATGCCATACTTAATGTTTGCCTTGAGGATGCCTTTGAAGCATTTCCGCCCCTGCATGTCCTTTGTCCTTGGCTGAGTTGGAAGCATAGCAGTTGTTTCAGTAAACGTACATCAGGCATGTGCACACAATGCCCTGTCCACTGCAGCTGATGCTGAATAATCAATGTTTCCAAATTGGTGGTGTCAAGGTTCCCATCCATTCTGTACTCCAGGGGTTTTCAACCTTTTTTAATAAGTGTACACCCGGCAGCCTTCTTTTTAATAAGTGTACCCCTGGGGGGGAGTGGTGAGCGGCCAGGCCAGAGCGGGGCAGGGAGTGGGGTGGTGAGCGGCCTGATGTGGCATGGGGGGTCGGGGCGGCAAGCAGCTGGATGTAGAGTGGGGGTGTGGTGAGTGGTGGCACGGTGTCTGTGCGGCTCTGCTCTTGCCCAGCAGAATTTGAGCGAGGAGCTTCCTAGTGGTGGAGAGGAGGCTGATACCTCTCATAGTTTCCAGTCAGACTTATCTCCCTTTTTAAAAATGGTGACAATATTGGCATTCCTTAGGTCAGTGGGAAATTTCTCGGTGTTCCAGATTTTGAGAAACAGTGTGTGGAGACACCAACTTTAAAGACATTAGCTGGTATGGCATCAGGGCCAGATGCTTTGTTGTTCTTCATCTATTTGATTACCTGGTAGGCTTTTTCAGAGATTGGTAGACTGGCAAGTGCTTCCCTTACTGGATGCTGCAGGATGGATTCAATGGTTTCATCAGTCACCATCGATTCTTGGTTCAGGAGCTTTTAGTAGTGGTCCTTCCAGAAGTTTTTGATGAACTTGTCTTTGAGGAGTGTGCTGCCATCTTCAGAACTAAGGCGGGTGAGTCCACAAGAGCTTGGTCTGTACACAGCCTTGATTGCACTGAAGAAGGTCCGCATGTCAGGATTGTCAACAAATTGTTGGATTTCTTTCACATTCTCATCTTACCATTTGTTTCTCAGTTCTTGAATCTTCTTCTGGGCTTCAGCTTTAAGCCATTTGGAAAGTTCCCTGCTGGGCACAGGACGGTTTTACCAGTCACAGAAAGCTTTTCTCTTCTGATTGAGAAGGGCTTTCATCTCAGTGTTGTTTTCATCAAGCTGGTCCTGATGGGTGATAAAGCCAATTGATTCCATGCAAGCCTCATGGATGGTCTCCTTTACAGCTTGCCAATCTTCCTCAACACAAGTATTATAATTTTCAATCCTAAAATTGGCGAGTTATCCTAAGATTGCTGAGATATGTTTGGAGAGCTTCACAATTTCTTGGGGTCTGAAGGCATTTGATGTTGCACTGTCTTTGGACTGATTTGTGTTGCTTTTGATTTACAACCCTAATGGACATGATTGATCTAAGTACATGGTGATCGGTAAAGCAGTCATCCTCTTCTATCATGATATATGTGATATGAGTGTCTTTTAGATCATGTGCTCTACGATGACGTAGTCAAGAAGGTGCCATTGTTTCAAGCTGGGGTGTTGCCATGTTGTTTTGTACCTTTCATGTTGTCTGAAGATAGCGTTAGTAATGAAAAGATCATGCTCTGCACATTTACTGAGTAAGAGGATGCCATTGGAATTGGCCTTTCCCACTCCTTCCTTCCCAGTGGTGCCCCTCCACATGTTAAAGTCCCAGCCAACTCTCAAATTGAAATCTCCAAGGAGGATGATCTTATCCTGTTTTGGGATGATAGTTAAGATTTCATCAAGGTCAGCATAAAACTTTTTTCTGTTCTACCTTGGCATCAAGTGTTGGGGTTTATGGATTTGGTGTACTTTGGGCCATAGGAAGCTTGCTTCTGGTGATGAGCTTGGTGAGGTTCAGTGCTTGCTTAAAGGTTAGGATGGGTGAGTCTGGAAAGATCTCTTTAAGAATTGGGTCTTCTCCTAGTATGGGTTACAATTGTTTGAGGATTTTCTGTATATGTTCCAGGGAAGGATGGTATATCATAACTAATGGTGTGCAATTTGTGGGGACTTTCTTTTTGTACTGCAGCAGTTCTTCATGTGGTATCTGGGTGGCTCTGTCAAAATGGGATCTATCTCTCTGGAGGAGTGTCCTTGTTGAGATTAGTGAGGTGATGATCTCAGTGCAAATTTGGTGGTATTGGAGGGTTTGGCTGTATATTACAGCTTTCTTGGTGTGTGTAGGGTGATTGCTGGTTCTACGTAGCTGCTCTCTCAGCTGCCTTTTCATGGGTCTGTCCCTCTCTCAGGCCCTGCTCTCTCTCCCCGCTACTTTGCAGGCTTGGGTTGCTCTGAAAATGGTGCACCTGAGCCTGCCATCCTGGTGTCCACCTACAGCTGCTGCTCATCAGTTCTCCTGCGGTGAGTGTTGGGGAGAATCGGGGGGGGGGGGGGGGGCTCTTCCCCTTTCACACACTGAAACCTATCTGTCTCACACCTATTGTCTCCTAATCCCTTTGATCTCCACTGTCATGCATTTGCATTTTCACAGACCTGCATTTTTTATATTGGCTTCTATTCCACCTAAGAGACCATATACACACCAGCAGACTTTCTCTGTGCCTGAAGAGGGGTGTTTGTGCCCAAAAGCTGGCAAAGAACATTTTTTCCAGCTATATAGTTGGTCTAATAATAGATACCACATTTACCCAAAGAACCTTGTCTACCAACAGGGAATTCAGTCATTTGGCTGACAGTCTGGTTCTTAATGGTGAAACCAGTGCTATGTATTCACCTGTTGTTTGCAGGTTTCCCTTTCCAGATGAATGTATAGCCACTGCTCAGGCTTCCGGTCCACTTCAAGGTGTGCCGCCAAGCGCACAGGGGACCACCCCCATGCCCCCCCTGCTCAGTGATCAGTCAAGGAGGGATGCTGGGTGCCCCCCCAGACCCAGGAGGCACCAGTCACTGAGCCAGGGGGCGGAGCGTGCGGACGGGGGTCCTCCATGCACTCTATGGCAGATCTGGAAGTGGACTGGAAGTGCTTCTGGTCCACTTCCAGGTCTGATGCCAAGTGCTCTGGGGACTCTCCCATGCTCCCGGGAGGTGCTCCATCTGCCCCAGCGTCTCAGCATTCATGAGCCGCCTGGTACCTTGAGGTACATAGAAAAAACATTTAAAGCTGTGTCTATGTCTGAATCATCAAATTTCTCCAAATCTCTCTGAATCAATTCAGAGGGTTCCAATTCTATTCAGAGATATTAAAGGGTCTCCTGATTTGATTCGGATTTGGAGATTCGGCTGCTGAATCGGGCTGAATCTCTGCTGAATCGAATCAGTAACTGAAGATTTGCACAGCACTAATAGCCACCCCGCTCCTCCCTCAGATCGGCTTCATCTGCATGTCTGGTCTCACTGAGAGCAGCAATATTGATGTTGTATCATGAGAGTTTGCGGGTGACAATAGTTGTCACTGTTCGGGTCATCTAGTAGGTTCATGCGTTCCAAGATGCAAAGGACGTTTTTGTGTTTTGACCACAATTTGAGTGATCCCCCTGGAAGTAGCTATCCAGTTGGGTAAGATAATGTGGGACAGCCTATGTTTGGGGCACCGTTTCTAGCCCCCTCCCTGTGCAGGCATGGGCAGAGGGGATCCTAAAAAGGACTGCTCAGTCACAGTTGCGGCTGCTGAATCACCCTCCTGTGCCATTCCAAGGGTGAAGCAACCAACACATGGCTTCACATGAAGGCTGTAGTAGAAGAGTAACCTCAGTCATTTTGGATATCCTTGCCACTGGACCTGCATGTGGATCCATGACTAGGAACTCCTAATGATCATTTCATCGAGCACTCATGGTGCTCTGGTGAGGTGCCTAAGGACTGGGAAAGAGCCAATGTGGTCCCCGTTTTCAAAAACGGAAGGAAAGAGGACCCAGGAAACTATAGGTCCGTTAGTCTTACCTTGGTCCTGGGGAAGCTCCTTGAGAAAATTATCCAGGAGCACATCTGCAAGGGGCCAGCAGGGGAGATTATGCTTAGGGGCAATCAACACGGGTTCATTAGAGGCAGGTCCTGTCAGACCAACCTGGTGGCCTTCTATGACCAGGTCACAAAATCCTTGGATGCAGGTGTAGCGGTGGACGTAGTCTTTTTGGACTTAAGGAAGGCCTTTGACACTGTCTCTCACCCCATCCTCATTAAAAAATTAGGCGACTGTGGTGTCGATGCCTACAGTCAGATGGGTCACAAATTGCTGAAGGACCGCACCCAGACAGTGGTGGTGGATGGGTCATTTTCAATCTGGAGAGATGTGGGCAGTAGGGTCCCCAGGGCTCGGTCCTGGGGCCTGCACTGTTCAATATCTTCATCGGCAATTTGGACGAGGGGGTGGAAAGCACCTTGTTCAAGTTTGCAAATGACACTAAGATGCGGGGAGAAGTGAGCACGCTAGAAGAGAGGCACAGGCTACAACTAGATCTGGATAGGTTACAGAGGTGGGCAGATGAGAATAGGATGGGTTTCAATATAGACAAGTCCAAGGTGCTGCACCTGGGGAGGAAAAACCAGCAGCAGACCTACAGGCTGGGGAACTCCCTTCTTGTCAGCACAGAGGCAGAAAAGGATCCTGATGTCACTATTGATTCCAAGATGAACATGGGCCGGTCAGGAAGGCTAACCATACCTTGTCATGCATCCATAGATGCATCATGAGCAGGTCCAAGGAGGTGATCCTCCCCCTCTATGCGTCATTGGTCAGGCTGCAGTTGAAGTACTGCGTCCAGTTCTGGGCGCTGCACTTCATAAGGGATGTGGACAGCATCGAGAGGGTCCAGAGGAGCTCGCTAGCATGATCAGGGGGCACCAGGGCAGACCCTATGAGGAAAGGCTACGGGCCCTGAATCTGTTCAGGCCACCTATAAACTTGCCAAGGGGGACCAGCAGGCAATGGGAGAGTCCCTGTTCCCCCGAGCACTACCGGGGGTAACAAGCAACAACAGCTGTAAGTTGATTGAGATTAGATTCAGGCTAGATATTAGGAGGCACTACTTCACAGTCAAGGCGGCTAGGAGCTGGAACTAACTTCCAAGGGAAGTGATGCTTGCCTCTACCTTGGGGGTTTTCAAAAGGAGGCTAGACAGCCACTTATCTGGGGTCATTTGACCCCAGCATCCTTTCCTGCCCATGGCAGGGGGTAGGACTTGATGATCTGCTTAGGTCCCTTCCGACCTTACCAACTATGAAACTATGAAACTGTCTGTCCGCATCACCACTTGTCCATCACTGTAGGACTGTGTAGAGGTTATGAGTATTGGTGGTTGAATCCAGTGGAAGAAGCCTGTGGGTGACTTGTTTTATGTGAAGTGGCTGTTGTGCATCAGCAACTGCACAGATCTTGGTGGAGGAAAAACCTGTGTCCAGTGGCAAGGAGATCCAAGATGACTGAGGTTACTCTTCTACTGCAGCCCTCATCTGCCTTCGCAGCCATTGAGAAGTATGCCTTCTGTATCCACCTGCTCCACTGTTGAGGTCTTTATGTTATGTTGGACTGTGCTTCATCTGTTTATCTTATGTTGGACAGCTCTTTCAGCTGTAGGAAGAAGTGGAATACCTGGTTTATATAAACTTCTGGATTTCCCTTCTCCACACCTCCTGGGAGCTCTCTTAGGCTATTTCTTCTATCATAATTCATTATATTCTTAGTTTTCTCTGCTAGCTCCTTTTCTTTTTCTTTCAAACATCTTAACTTTATTTTGAAGATTTACTTCTGGTTGCAGTTTCTCTTTACCCTTATTTCCAGGTCTGTGTCTCTGCCACCAGTTTCTTTTCTCTCTGCTTCAATTTTATGAAACTGAGTATCTGAAAGCTCTGATTTCTGAGATTAAGTCACAAAAGGCCTCTCTGCTCATAGGGGCTATTTTGTTTTTCTCCTTCTCTCCTCTGCCTGTCCTGTTTCCCCCTGTAGCAGTCATCTTCAGTTCTGCAGACTCTGAGAGCTCTTCTCAATGAGGATCTTCCATCAGTTTTTTTATGGGGAAGTAGCTTTTCAAATTGGTCCCCTTAAATGGGAATGCAAGAGGATCAGGGAACAGAAATGTTTGTGAATTGTGCCATCTCTCCCATGGAGGTCTCATTTCAGACAACCATCTGTTCCAGTAATGTGATGTGACCCCGTACTAAAGACTTTCAAATGAAATCTGTTACCAATACTTGTTCCCAGAGGAAGGGTGCTTTTGGAATAGAGTTTTCCAAGACTTTTTTTTAACCAAGCATGAATACACCAAGGGGCTTGTGGAATTGGGTTTAGTTTTGAACTCTGCAAGACTGCCTATATGCCTTTACCTACACCTCCATGTTCCTCAATAAAAATCATCCTTTGTCTTTTATAGGGGACACTTTCTTTTCATTAGCTTATTAGTCTTTAAGAAAAAACCTAGATTTTAAGTATAAGACACTGGGCAATGTCAACCTTCTCGTTTTAATGGTCTTGCTGTTCCACTATTCAAACTATCCTTTCTTCAGAAATGTTGCTGTCTATTAGCCAGTCTTGAGAGCCAGAGAGTACTGCCTCTCTCTTATTTCACAGCCCTGCAGACTGTTTTTAGCTCTTGCTAAAACATTTAACTCACATGTAGTAATATTAACTCAGGTGTAGACATGACAGATAATAAAGTATTGGAGACACTGTCAAGAAACTCAAGAAGACTAGATTTTGTTTTACAAATTTGAATGAGAGATGTACATTTGACTACAGGACTGATGAAATTATATCTTTTGACTATTTTGACTATTTTTGTTTAGTTTCTCATGTTTTTTAAAGTTCAGATACAATCTAGAAAATTAGCGAACATTCCAATGAAATTATATTCGTTTTTGCTTTGATCTTAAATTGAGAAGTATAGTGTTAGGCCCCTACCACATTAGTAAAGCCTCTACTTTCTCTTCAACTGGAGAAAAATGTGTAAAGTGTATAAAATTATACATATCATCACCTGCACCCACCTTTCTTAAATCTCATATCTGTCCCTGCCCATACCCATTTGCCTAAGCTTGAATGTAGAGCTCTGAATATTAATTATTTAAACCTAGGTTGCTATGTAAGTAAATGTCATTGATATATAATAACTAGCTCCACAGTGAGAGTGTATGTGTGTATGTGAGCGAGTGTAAAACCTACACATGAACTTGTCTGGCAGAGAGAAGTAGCTACTGCTGGGGTAAAGGAAAGGAGCTACTTAGTAGCATAGAGCAATACTGTATTGTATGCCTTTGAGCTATAAGAAGCTAACCTTTTAAATAGAATGTACTCACAGATAATGATGATTAAAGTTTATAAACAGTATTTATAGGGAAATAAAGCACGTCCCTTAAGGAAAAGATCCATAGAGTTCAGTGGAGAGAAAGCTCTCAATAAGAATTTTATACAAACCTAATGAATTGTAGCAGAGCAGGGATTTGTATTTGATGTAACCAATAACCAGCTCTTAAATGTTACCAATTTTCTTCTCCACTCATGGTTTTTGGCTATTTTTCAGAGACATTATTCTAACTAACAGTACTTAGCAAGCCTATAGCAATTTTCAGGTCCACAGTGTTTTCAGGCATTGAATCAAAATCTCCCCAGTATGTCTTCACTAGAGTCCCTAACAGGCTTATTCATATTTTTGAGTGGGAGGAACTGGGTTGGGTAGGCAAAACAACTTGCCCAAGATCAGAAAGAGTAGTTACTCACTTTCAGAGTTGGAATTAGAAATCTGTACTTCCTTTGATTAAACCTTTGGATACATGCATCTCTTCATTTCATATTACACGAGAGAACTGGAATATTTCCTCGGAAGGATATTGTGTGAAAAAATGTTTACCAAAAAACGAATAAACCAGTAATCCTGCATAAGACTCTTTCACTGGTATAGAAATAGCCATGGATGTAGCAAACTGAGGATACAGCAAGTACAGCATGCACATTTACAGAATAAATGATGTTGGCAGATACAGGATAGCCACCCTCTTCAGAAAAGGATTACGCTCTTGTTTAGAGCTTGTTCCTTCTGGTAATTACCATTCCTAACATGGCAGTCAGTACAAGGTGTCCAGTTGCAGTGTCTCAGATGCAGTGTTCTGTACCGTACATGCTGTCTCTTCTGAATGCTGTTCTATTCCTTATCTAGTTGCATAAACTATACCCTTCTTAAAAATCTTGTTGCTGAGACACTGTTCTTTCCTGAAGTGAGGATGGACTGAAGAATAATATTTAAAGCCAACAGCAATGCTCAGCTTGCTTATAAAAATGAAGGCACAACTGGAATAATGGGGTGAAAAATAACACTGTAAATGAGATATTTTGTCAGATCCTTCACTAGTATAAAATGGCTTAATTGCATTGCCCGAAGTGCATTCGTCAGCTTATTATAGATAAGGTTGAAAGGGCTTGTCCATCTCATAAACCCATCTCTGTCACTCATATGCTTGGCTTCTTATTTTCTTTATGGGATGAATTTCTTGTGTTTATCCAGGGGAGGAATTTCTTAGTCTATTCTTTATGCCTACCAACCCATGATCCTCCTTATGTTGGGTGACAGTGATCTCATATGAGCCACTGCCTACATCAGTTCTATAGAAAGAACTAGTATCTTTCCATGTCTGTTCGTGACTGTATCACAGCTTGTCCCTTTGCTCAGAGGAAGAGATCTTCAGGGGACTGAATCCTGTATCAGACCTTTTGGGAGGTTGAACTAGAGTGCCTATATTCCTAGCCTTTCTCATCCCCATGTAACCTGGGGCACATCTGTGTCTAGATTATTCCCCCACTAATAAATTTTGTTAAGTTAAAATGGAGAAGCCAAATCTTTGCTGGTGAAAGTCCATTGATTTAACTGAAGTCAGTGGTATTACATCAGCAGAGAAGTTGATTCAAGGTTACAGGCATGTATTAATACTTCAAGTGCATATTACCTTTCAAGAATGCTGGAGTTTTTTTGAAAGGTGCATACCCAGAGGATACAGAATTACGGTTGCTTTTCTCAATCGAGGAACTCAAAGTTCAAGGATACTGTCCCTTTAGCAGTGATATCAGAAAATCCTATTATTCTAAATCATCCATAATGTTTCATTTTTTCAGTGACCATATAGGATTCATAGTATAATAAATAGTTACTGCATAGGTTTAATATGCTATTTTGTGGTCAGAGCTGGACACACAAAAAATAAAACTAGCTTTCCTAGTCATAGGTTGTATTTATCTCAGTGTGGATCCACTCTTCTCAACAGACCCTCATACCTAATATTCTGTACGTGTTTAGTTTAGTAAGGGATTTTCTCATTTTCCCCTAAACTGTAGCAGGATATCAAATGGGACAAAAATGTCACAGCAATCACAGTAAGTGTCTGTTTTATATTCTTTCTTTCTCTGCTAGGATGTGATAAAAATCAAACCAAAAGAAAAAGACCCAGTACCAAAAAATCCCTAAAACAAAAACCTCACTGAGTAATTTAGAAATATTTTTAACCCTTCTGTTTTTAGAGGGTCATCCCTGAGGAACCCTTGTCCAGTTCACTTTTAATTCTGCAGAAAAATTCTACATTTTCTCAGCTGTAGCCTACCAAATTTAAATCTGAAATGATTTTGTCTGGTGAATTTGGGGGTTAAGGCAATATTATATTATGCTTAACCTGTCAGTTTGTAATAAATGTATGTGTGTATACATGCTTCTCATATTAGTTATTCTGTCTAACTTAATATTAGTTAATTTTTGAAGAGAAGGTTAAGGTTGCTTGAGTATTTTAATACCAATTTTGGATGGGTAAAATGTCAAACTAAAATAGATTTCTTAAGTCCCTTTGCAATACTGTGCCTTTATATTTTTACATTCAATATTTTGTGAAAAATTAAATTCTGAGAATTTTGAAACTGAATGGAAAAAATGTGACAAAAATGTCATGAAATTGTATGAACTTAGTTTAAAGAGTTTTCACTATATCACAGTGGTTCTCAACCTTTTTAGATCCGAGGCACCACTTGATAGCCCTGAGGCACCCCTTAGAAAATCCCAGCACTTAGTTTTCACTTGTTTTTTTACTACAAAAAATAACAGAGTCATTCTTCTGTTGCAAAGAATTCAGAAAGACCACAACAAACCTTTTTTAGGGAATGAAGAGTGAACAATGAACTATTAATTAAATATGAATCTTGCCAGTATTTAGATCTTGATCAGGCAATGAGCTCTCTGCAGAGAACTGCTGTGAGAGCGCCTCTGGGGGTAGGTGGATCCACTCATTAAAATTCTCTAGCAGGATTGGGGTTTTGCTTATGGGAAAATGTTTCCCTGAAACAAAGTACAAAGTGTCTGAGTTCATATAACTTACTAGCATGTTGTAGCCATACATACTGCACTGATTGTTAGTAATACAGGTACTCCTCACTTAACGTCATCCTGTTTAATGTTGTTTCATTACTACGTCGCTGATCTATTAGAGAACATACTTGTTTAAAGCCGCGCAATGTTTGGTTATAACGTTTTTTGGCCGCTGCTTGCTAGTAGGTAACTACTGTGATATAATTGGATTCGCTTAACATTGTTTTGCTTAAAGTTGCATTTTTCAAGAACGTAACCACGACATTAAGTGAGGAGTAACTGTATTCTAAAACGGGTTGGCAGTGTTTTTTCCGGGGCTGGGGAAGCCCAAACCACACAGCTTGCATTGCAGATAGGTACTAGGATGTAGTCATCGCTGCTGTTTCTCCTCATAGCCCAGCTGCAGCATGGCATGGTGAAAGCTCCCACTTACTGCAACTCCAGTCACCTGATTGTGGCTCAGTGCAGGGAGAACATCCTCTGCTGGCGTGGTACAGAGATAGCCCCTGCAGGAGAATGCCACCAAAACCAGGGGTCCACAGGATGCATCCAGAGGTTTTCAGGTTCCTGACCCCTGTTTTAAAATGTTGATTGCTTGCCTGTTCAAAATTCAGTTAAAAAAAGCAGCCAAAGGCAACATTTAAAGGAAGAGGGTCCCTTGCTTCTAGTTTTCCAAAGGATGCAATCATGTTAGTCACTAGTTATTTCTCTGTTGGTCAAATGCACCGCTTTTTCCTTGGACATTTTTGGCTAAAGAGAGTGGTAGCATTTTGTTCCTTGATGGCCTTTTCCAGCTGCTTCTACCAGTTGCTGTCTGTTTCCTTTCTGTAGCTTTTTCCCATACAATGAAGTTCTTTAATGAATCATGAACCTAGGTTTCATGATACAGGCTGCAGGGTTTTGAAACTTTGACCTGATAGCTTCCTGCTATCAGGGCATGTATTCGCCTTTTGAAGCCTTCACTGTATCCCTGGACCACCACTATCATGAAGGCTACAGCAGAGTCCTTTCAAAAGAAGCATTCATATTCTTTTTCTTATTGGGACATAGGTTGTAGCGTTGTTGGTCTAAGGAGATAGGCAGACAAGGTTCTTTGGGTAAAGCTGATATCTTTTATTAGACCAACTAAATAGTTGGAAAAAATTTTCTTAGCAAGCTTTCAGGTTTAAAAACCCTTTGTCAGGCTGAGGAAACATATGCAGTTGGTGTGTGCTCTTCCTGGATGGAATGAATAGTAAAGAGGCCAGAGAAATAGTAAAGAGGCAGGAGGCTGGTCTGCATGAAAGAAAGCCAGCCAGTAAAAATGTAAATCGGGGACTCAGTGGGTGAGAGACAGGCTGGGCAGGGGAGAAGGGTGGTGAATGTAGCAGGTAAATAGTACAGAGGTACCTGGGGAGTCAGATGTCAGGCAGGTTATAGTGTGTCATAAACCCAATGTCTATATTTAGTCCATGGTTTTTTGTATCCAGGATGTTGATGAAGTGAAGTTCATAGGCTCATCTGTGAAAAGTGTTTTGTAAATTCCCTTTGAGGATCAGAACTGAGAAATTGGAGAGAGAGAGTGGTTGTCTTGTGAGAAATGTGCCTCCATAGGTAATCAGGTATTCTTGTCTTTAATAGATTTCCGGTGTGCATTCATTCTGGTGTGCAGGTGCTCTTTGTCTCTCCTACGTATTTTCCATCAGGGTATTAGGTGCATTGGATGAAGTATATTACATTTCTGGAGGTGCAGCTGTAAGACCCAGGAATGGTGATGGTTCTGTTGTGGGGTGTAGTAATAGTGGGGGTGGTGATGTGTTGGCAGGTTTTGCATTTCTTGTCATGGCACGGTCTGGATTCATTTGGTGTGTTTTGGGCCATAGGAAGTTTGCTTCTGGTGATGAGGTTAACGAGGTTTGGTGCTTGTTTGAAGGCCAGGATGGGTGGTTCTGGGAAGATCTCTTTAAGAACTGGGTCTCCTTCTAGTATGGGTTGCAACTGTTTTAGGATTTTCTCTATAGCTGAGAGGGAGGGGTGATATGTCATAACCAGCGGTGTGTGATTCGTGGGGGTTTTCTCCACGAATTGCGAACTTGTGGGGGTTTTCCTTCTGTACTGCAACAATTCTTCATGTGGTATCCGGGTGGTTCTTTCAAACGTGCCATCTGTCTCTCTGGGGGAATGTCCTTGTTGCGTGAAAGCCTTTTTACGATTTGTGAGGTGGCAATCCTGGGTGTTCTCCTCAGTTCTTACATTACCCCTCCCTCGAACCTACACGGAAAATCCCCAAACAGTTGCAACCCAACCTGTGGCAGTTTTGAGGATCCTTTCTACAGAATATCTGTTTGTAGGAATGAAACACCAACTGCAGGAGCCTGACTTGGATACCTGCATGGTACAGCACTACATTTAGGTAGATTCTTTCACAGGGGTAAAAATATACATTCTCTGCATTAAGACGATTTTCAGGTTTAGGGAAAGTTTCTATTTCTCTTTGTTTTTTACACCCAAGTCTAGATTTATAAATAGCCCTTGAACAAATTGTTGTTTTAACTGTGAAGAAAAATAATAGTAGTGCTCTCCTGCAAAAGGTGAGACACTTCCTGAGCTAGCATTATCACCATCATGCACTTTGAGAAGTGTGTGTTTTCTTATGCAAATACTGTATGATAGCATCATAAATAATTTTTTAGCATGCTCCCAGCATCAGCTTTTAGAGCCAAAATTGACGTGCATTGAAAATAAACTGGGTGTGGGCTATTTTTGATCCTTTTGTTTCTTAAGGCCTGAATTTTTTTAAGACTCACTTTTCAATGTTTGTTTTTACTTTTGAACTATAAGTACTGTCAAGCCTCATCTTACCTGCTTTTTTTAGACTTGTCAAAGGTGTCAGATAGAGACTATAAGCTTTCTCAGGCCATAAATAAAGCTGGGAGATACCAGATCTTTTACCAACCCTTCTCCCCAACTCTGGGCACTTGGAGTGAAATGGAGGTTAATAAAAGCAAACACAGTGTTTTAAAAATCCTGAAGAAAAATCGCTTGATCTGCTTTTGCTGCCAAATCCTAGATTGGTAATGCAAAATGTAAGAAACCTCCTTGCCCTGCTGCTCCTCTTAGGGCACATGTGCATGGGCCATGCAGGGCTGCCGGCTCCCAGTTTGAATGGGCCTCATTGCTGAAACAAAATGTGTGCCAGATACCTGCTGCAAGGTGCAGACACTCAGGGGTGCAAAATGAAGAAGGAACCAAAGCAGGAGCATCTGAATATGACAGAACTTGATAACGTGATCACACAAAATGCTGAATGTGCCCGACTGCATACTCAGGCACAGTCACCACAGTAACTATCAGGTTATTAAATGCACTGAGACCTTCAATTGAAACTGCTCAGGGCTTCCAGCCTTTTCAGGAGAGCCCCGCTTCATCCCTGTTCCTTCAGGTTTTGTTTGATAGAAGGAGAAGACAAGAAAGGACATAATCTCCATTCTTTAAATATATACATTTAAATGTGTATTTAAAGGGTCCTATTTAAAGGCTAAATTGCGAGCCCTTTACTCACACTGAGCAGTCCTTTATGTCAGTGTTTCTCAACCTTCTAAGTAGCAAGTACCCCCTCAGTTCTGAAAATTTTAATAAGTACCCCAACACTCAATTTTCCAGGGGATTTTATATTTACAGACTAATGTGTGCTATATGTTGGAAGAAGGGTTGTGTATATAAGGCAGTGTTATGACAGATGTCTGATCTGGTATGGATAGGGTTGCCACCTTTTACACCAGAGGTGCACAACTCAAGTATGTACCTGGGCTAACGGTGATGTTGCCTAAACCTAGGAGGGTGAACCATGGTATTACTGGGGAATTTATTTATTGCCTGAATCAAATTATTACTGGGGAATTTAAAGCGCTGCGCAAAGTGTGGTGCACCAAATTTTTTGCCACAATTTTGAGAGGAAAAGAGGGCAAGAGAGAAAGGAAAAGAGGGTGAGAAAGAGAGAGAGTGTTGGGGTACCCATGTACCCCCTGCCTATGTCTTATGTATCCCCAGGGGTACACATACCACAGGTTGAGAAACTATGCTTTATGTCAAAATAACCATGTTCATCTCAATGAGGCTATTGAAAGGAGTAGAATATTACTCAGTGGGCACATCTACACAAAACATTTACAGTACAGTAACCTAAATAACTGTGCAAGAAATGTCTTGTATCTACACGTGTGCAGGTAGTAGGACCCAGATTTACTGACCTTGGAGCAAATTGCTCCTGGTCAGCCCAGGCAGGAGGGGCCACAATTCCTGCCTCCTGCTGAGTCATATGGCTCAGCAGCTAAAGGAGTCTTGTGCCAGAGCCAACCTCTGCTGCATGATGGAGGCACCCAGAACTCAGGCCTGACCCTCTTGCCCCCTGCCAGCCCAGAGTTGCCCTCTGAGCCTGGGCCAACTTGTCCCACAGAGCCCAGGGCTTAGCACTGAGCCCTGGAGCTGGCCTTAGTGCCTGGGACAGCTCCTCCCACGCCTCTCCGGAGCCTGGCACAGCTTCTCCCCTGCCTGCCCCGGAGACCTGACAGGCTGTGCCCCATGCTAGCCCATGGTTGCCCCTGGAGTTCCCTATGACCCCAGGGCTGCCCTAGGTGCCTACTGTCCATCTGGGGCTTCTCCTAGAGCCCTCAGCCAGCCCAGAACTGCCCCCAGGACCCCCTGCTAGCCTGGGACTGCCCCCCAATGCCCCCTGCCAGCCTGGGGCTACCCCCAGTATCCTCCTGCCAGCCCAGGACTGGCACCCAGGGAGCTGTGGCCAGAGCCTGAAGCTCCTTCTGGCTGTTGCAGGGGACAGATCAGGGTGGGAACAGCCCTGGCCTAAACTGCTTATGCCCTGCTCATTTTGCTTCTGACCTGGGCACACGTGTAGATGCTGCATTCGGGAATAGTTTACTGTGGAGCAAATTGCTCTGCAGTTTATCATGCACATTAATTACATGTGTAGGCATGCCCAGTGTGAACAAGGTCACAAAGCAATTTTCATGTTGCTCCCTTGTTTTCAGGCACTTCCAGTTTCCACAGCATCCAGCTTTGGGACAAACGGTTTCCAGGCTTGGTTTGAACAAATATATAATTTTTTACAAAATTCCCTTTGCCAGGGCTTCCTGCTCTCCATCCCTCTATGTGTGTTAATTCTGTTAATTAAAAGGCTGAAGAAGAGAATTTGGACCTTACCTGAAGAGGAGAATTTGGGCCTTAGTCATTTGAGTGGTGTATTTGTGGTATTTAAAGGGATCTGCTGTTGTCTTATATGCCTATCCAAAAAGAAAAAAGATCACTGTAATGGCTGAATGTTTTTATATTATTGATACAATCATTTTTATTGTAGCTAATATTTTTTCAGCTATATTTTTGGTGCTTTTTGTTATATGACCCCAATGTGGCAAATACATACATCTTTGATTATGCATGTGTCTGAGTATTTTCAAGAGCAGAACCTGTATTAACAAAGTAGCCTGGGGACTTCCAACTGATAAATAATAGTTTGTTAGAGTACAAGAATGCAGTATGGTATATATAGAAGGATCTAAGGAAGCTGTAGAGAAGAATGTTTCTTCAATTTTCTTTATGCCTGAAGAAAATGTAACAATAACAAAGAAATTTCACTGGAATGCAAGATGTACACATTTAGAAAGGAATGTAAATAGAAATGTTAACTAAAAACTGAAGTCACTCTTAAAATAGTGAAGAAGAAGGTTTGTTGTAGCAAGCTTGTGGCTCTGACCTTGAGTTCTGCCACCCCCTGGCCTGCTGTACCCTCTGGCCCCTGAGCCTTCTGTCTCTCGCCTTCCCACCTTGATGTTAATATGATTACGTTGCGGGGCTGCTTCTAAAGGCCATGTACGTCCTTTTGATGCCTTCCCCCTAAGTAAAGTCCTCAGGTGCTACTCTGTCCCCAGACACAGTTCTCTGGGTTGTTCACCCAGGTTATTTGGCCCTGTTTTATGAGCACTAATTACTGGCCCTGTGGGGCACTAATCATGGCCTCTAGCCACCCCCATTGTTCCATCCATACCTTGCAGGTATTATTCTCATTTCATTCAACAGGCTCTCTTGCCTTGTCTGGATATCAGGATTCCCTCTTGCTCTGGCTGCTTATTTTTTACCAGCCCACCAGGCCCTGGACAGCATTCCCTCTAAGCTGTGCGGGGTGCGTGGCCACGCAGGTGCGCACATGCCACGCTGCCAGGCGCACCTGTGCAGCCGCACATACCACACAGCTTAGAGAGAACACTGGCCCTGGACCCTGGCTGGGTTGCCACTTGTGTGTCTCAACCCACCAGCACGCTAACTTTTCTTGGGCTCCAAGCACAGAGTGCCTCTTAGGAACCCCCTGTGGTCTTCATTTGCCCCATGTTCCCTTGGCTCAGAATACAGCTACCAGCTCTGCATTTTCCCTTTGACTACTTGTCCGAGCTGCCTATTGACTATTGTAGAGCCACTTGCTCCTGGGTAGGCACCTATATAGCTTTGGAGCTCTTAACTATACTTCTTTGGCTACTAACTTGTTGTCCCTGGCCTTTGCTCAGCTGTCCTTTCCTTCTTAAAGTGACAGGGGCCTTTGCCTCCTGTCATAGTCATCAAGGCCAGGTACAGATACATAGGCGGCGGGTGGAGGGGATAACAGAGCTTAGCACCCCCAAACATGGGGCAGCAGTAGGGCCACAAGGCAGCCCAGCCACAGACTTCTGGCAGCTGCAGCAGGGCTGGGGAGGGAGAAGGTCTGGCTGGGGCAGGCGGTGTGCAGCCAATGGAGTGTGGGACTGATCAGCGAGCAGCTCATTTCAGGGGGGAGGTTCCTGCTTCTGTGTGTACCTCAGGAGGGATGGGGAGGGGCATGTGCTCCGTATCTGCGCGGGGCAGGGCGGGCTGCTGCTCTCTGTGAGCTGCGCCTGGGACGGTGCCGGGCTCTTCCTGGTGGGGGATGGAGCTGGGCTGGGCTGTGTTCAGGGTGCATGGCGGCAGCGCTGGGAATGGGGCTACAGGGGGAGGGCTGCAGCCACCCCAAAATTTGCCATAGCTCCTGCTCCCAGCACCACTGCTGCCTGCCCCGAGTGCAGCCCAGCCCAGCTTCCCCCTGACAGGAAGAGCTCAGCACTGCCCTGGCCCCCGCCTATAACTGCAGCCCACCTTGCCCTGTGCAGACCTGGGGGTACATGCCCCCCATGCCTCCTGTGGGAGCTGCCACACCCTCCCCGTGCCAGGCTCCCCCCAGACAAGCCACTTGCAGCTCTGTCTCGCGCCCCACCCGGGCTGTGCAGGGTACCCCCGTGCCCTTTCCCTTCCCCCTCCCCCTTCCCCTACAGACTTACCTGCTGGGGGGGGTGCATGCACACTTGTGCACATGCACTCAACCCCCCCTCCCAGTTTTTTTCTCCCTCCACCAATGTATAGACGTTACACTTTTATGGGTAGCAGTGATCAGAAACTGGTCTATACCCATAACAGAACAGAAGCTCTGCAATCACAGACTGGTTTAAAAATATAGAACCTGGTCTAAGATCTGCCCTCCCCCACCCCATCGAAAGGACGAATGTGTGCTCTGTTCACTATCAATCTAAACTACAAAGCTTACAAAAAAACCCACGTAACTTAAATTAATTCTGCCTCGGGCTTTTTGGATGTCTATACCTAGCCCAAGAGTTTGGACCCAAAGCCTGTTGAAAATCTTCATTGACCTTACAGGGTTCTAGATTAGAATATTAACAACTACCGTTATTACAAAATAATTAGGGAATAATAAATTAATAGGAAGCTGTGTTTAATGAGCTTTGTTGCTTCTGGAATATGCCTTGTAAGAAGCTGCTTTCCTGGAATATTGTTACTTTATTAAGTCCCATTTACAAAATGCAAGTTTAGTTCACTTTACTTGATTAACTGTATTTAGGAACTAAGGGCAATATTCTGGCTTCATTGAAGTTTAGTAGGAGTTTTACCACAGACCTCAGCAGCAAAAAGATTTCACCGTAGGTCTCTGCAGCATTATGTTACAGATACCACACTTTATGTATAGATACGATTGGAAAATTTCTATCATGTTTTCTTTAGTGGCTCTATATTTGTTGCCTGCAAGTAAATTAAGTGAAAAAGTCAAAGATTTTTCAGAAGTTCCACACAAGTAATTTGACATTTACAATAAATAAGTACAAATTTAACATATGATTTAAGAAGAGAAGAAGGACAGGCCAATCGTTAGGACACATATCTGGGTCTTGATAGTCTTGCATCTGACTATCTGCTCTGTCCTAGACCTCTATGTGACCTTGAGCGAGTTGCCTAGGCCCATATCCTCTAACACAGCATTTCTCAACCTGTGTCACAACCCAAAAGTGGGTCACAAGAATATATGAAAGGGTCATGAACAAATTTAAAAAATGGATTCTCCTTTAAAGGAGAAAAACATGGGAAAACATAGTTTTTCCCTTGTTGGCTGGCAGAGTTCCAGCCTGGGAAGGGCTGCTTGGGCTCCCTTCTGCTCTACACACACCCCTCCTGCCCCACACACTGCGGGGCTAAGGGTGGGGGGCAGTGGGTTGAGACTGGTCATTGATGTTTACAAATGGGTGCTGATACAAAAAAGGTTGAGAACCATTGCTTTGATGTTTGGGTACAGTGAGTCCTATTGATGCACATCAGTATGTTTTAGGGGCCATAGTCTCTTTGGGCCAGATTCTGTTCCCCCATTAGAATGGTAAGTGCACGTAGGCACTCATGTTGTTGACTTCCTGAAAAACAGTTAATACAAAGGTTAGATGAGTCCTTCTCCTGCTCACTGCTTTGTAGTGACTCAGTCTTAAAGGTTAGTTGAAGGTGTGTTACAAAAGTAGACAAATTAATGGGTTTTTGGACTAAAACAGTTTGGAATAGAAAGCAGTTTGGAATAGAATCCTACTTAGACACCTATTAGTTGAAACAACTGCCCCTTATTTTAAATTTGATTGCACTATGCATTTACCTATACAGAGCACAATTTGAAAATCAGATTTTTTTTATAGAATATGAAAAAAAAATCCCCACAGTCATGTCATGTGGATGAGATTCAGAGACACTGACAGCTTCTGTTGTCACTGTTCATAGTACTGAGAAAACAGTTTTGTGACAAAAGTGAACGTTTTTTGGCAAAGCTTATACCAGTTGTAAAACAATGTGTCTGATTAATAATGCATTCTATTGAAATGGAATGGGAGGTTTGCTTAGGTATGATTCATCATTGTCTGGTACAGTAATTAAGTCTTTTGCTTGCTTCAAGGTCAGAATGACCCTGTTTATTATAATTTTTTCAGTGTTGGAGTTCTATGTAGTGGGTGTTTAGAAAAGAGGATAGCAAGAGATACCAATTTATTGGTTTCACTAGATTTAAGGGAAAATGTAACAGCCCATATCAGTTTCTTCTTGTTTCCTTATCTGACATTGAAATGGCCAATTGCTTTCTAAAGGTTATTTTATTTTTAATATTACTTAACAATTTTTTACATGAGATTTCAACATAAAAATAAATAGTTTGATAAAGCCCTTCTTACATTTCAGTAGTATTGAGAAACAGGGTTTTTGTTTCATGCACTTGACCTGACATAGCTAAGTACATCTCTCTGACTTACAAAGATCACTGTCAGCTGTGTTAATTAAAAAAAGTAACATTTTACTACTGTCAAATGTACTTTGTGCCTTTAGTTATATACTTTCATAACACCATAGATTGGAAGGGTCTTCAGTCTTTGTTGTTATGGTCACCTTTTTCAGCCTCCTTCACAGGGGCAAGACTCACTGTTTCTAAACCATCTCAGGCAGAGTTTTATCCAGCCTCTTCTGAAAAACCTCCAAATGAATGAGATGCCACAGCTTCCCTATGCAGCTTGTTCCATTATCCTACTCTTCTTACAGTTTGGAAGCTTTTCCTGAGGTTTGATATAAATGTTCTTCACTTCTGTTTAAACCCATGGCCTTTGTTTTGCCTTCTGTGGCAAGAGAAGACGTATCTTCACCTTTAAAATGGTTGAAAACTGATATCCCCTGTTCTGTATTAACGCATTTGTTTTTTTCTTCCCTTTGTGTAGTACCTTATATTTGTCTTTGCTGAATTTTATCTTGTTGTCTCTGAACCAGTTCTCTAATTTATTAAGATCCCTTGGAATTTTAATTCTGTCTTCCACAATGTTGGTAAGTCTTCCCAGATTTGTGTTATCTGCAGATTTGATGAGTATACTCTTTATCCTTGCATTCAAGTCATTAACACTACTGGACCCAAAACAGCCCCTGTGGAACTCCACTTGATCCCTTCTGTGTGTCTGGTCTAACTCATGACGATTTCTGTTCTATTTTTCCTATTTTTAAAATATATTATGTTTACTGCATTCCTCTTATGCACCAAACCAATTGCCATATTAAAGAAGAAAATCAAGTTGTGATCAGATAATTTATTCTTTATAAATCCCTGGTGGTTGTAGTGATCAGCCACTCATCCTACAGATATTTCAAATGGGCTGTTTTATAATGCACTCTAGTAAATTCCTAGGTACTGAAGTCAGACTGATTGGTCTATTTTTTCCTATTTCCTTTTTTCCTCTCTTCTTTATTTTATTTTATTTTTTTCCCTATTTTTTTCAATATGGACACTCGCAGAGCCCTTCTACAGTCCTCTGGGTCCTTACCTATCACCCATGAGTTTTCAAATATTATTGCCAAGTTATTTCAGCTAATTCCTTGAACACCATAGAATGCCAACATACATTTATTAAAAACAGTCAATGGTTCTCTGGCATGCTGTTTATTTATTATGATCTGAATCCCTACTACCTTCTGCATGGATAGTAATTTTGCTCCTGGCTGCATGGTGCTCAAAATTAAAAATGCATTCAGCAGGTTGGCCTTTTCTGTGTGTTCCATTAATAACTCACTTTCTGCACTGAGGAGTGGATCCATATCTTTCCTTTCCACATAACTTATTTGTAGAACCTTTGCTGCTTTTATCTTTTCTGGTGAGTTGTAAGTCATGTTTTCACTTTCATGTTCCTGAATTTGTCCTTACAAGCTGTGCTGCTCATCTCCTTCAGGACATGTCCTTCATTCCATTTCCTCTCTCTCTCTCTCTATATATATATATTGATTTTCAGATAGTTAAAAAGCGCCTTGTGTAGTTGCATTGGTTTCCTGAAGTTCTAATCTTTGCTCTGTGTTGGAATAGTTGATGTGGCTAGGGCTGGGCTTTACAAATATACTGATTCTATGAAAGTCGTGTTTCTCCTATACTGTCATTCACACATGGAAGGATTTCCCTCAAAACATCTACAGATTTCCTCATAATTTTCCTATAACTCCCTCCTCCTAACGGTTCTGTGCTTCAATGTATACCAAAACATGGCAACAGTTAGCCTTCTGCTATGCTAAACCTATTTGTCTGTCTTACATACACGGTTCCCATTCATTTGGCTGCCTAAAATGGGATTAGGAAGAATTAATCATGACTCTGAAAACCCTTGTCATCTAACCCTGGAGATTCTAAACACCACTGATGCATTACCCTTTAACCAAAAAGCTCCCGAGATACATCAAGTTCTACTTCAGCACCTGTCTAGAAACATGTCCCTCTTGACAAGGCAGAGCACCTGAATACCCAATTGGGCATAAACCAGATTGAGACTCCAAATTGGCAAATTCCTCCATTTCAGAGACTCAATCTGGCAGGCAGTTTTAGAACATACCTACAGGATTGTGCTGTGAATAAAATACAGTTGGAATCTGCTGTGTTTTTGCCCTCTTTCTCCTTTTCTTACAATCGCCCCACAGTAACAGCACTCACCCAGACTACTGGAGACCCAGATTTTAATTCCCACCTTTGAAGAAATTCCTCCCACAATCAAGTTCCTGAGCTACTCAGTCCAGTTTCAGGTGACTTCACTATCTGGTTTCCATAGTTCATCAAAATATGCATTTTTTAAATTGAGAACCTTTTTAAAATACCTGTTTCCTTTTTTGCATGTTAGTTAGTAAGTAGCTTATTAAAAATGAATATTTTAAACCTGAATGGTATTTTTGTTTTGGGTTTTTTTGCCAGTTATGCTGCTTGTTTGGTTTTTTGCGTTTCTCTCATCTTGAACAACCAACACAGTTTGTTCTGTGTCATCTGGTTACTTTCCATTGACCACTTTCATTTTCGTATTCTCATACCTTAGAACAGTGGTTTTCAACCTGTGGTCCACAGACCTCTGGGAGTCCTCAGGCTATGTCTGAGGGGTCTGCAACAGATGAATATGGTCAATCAGAAGTATGTTAATACCCACACTTACAATTCAGAGGGGTCCTCACCTCCATTTGAAATTTCCAAAGGGGTCCTCACCTCCATTCAAACATTTTTAGGGGTATGCAAATAAAAAAAAGCTGAAAACCACTGCCTTAGAACAGTGAAAATAAGTTTTAGCCTAAAGCTCAAGTTTTATGTATATGTTTTATGAATATTAAATACAACAGAGAAAGTTTTCCTTTATTTTTTAATTTTTAAAGGTATAACTCTCAAATTTACTTGTAGGCTTTACAGTCCAAATATTGTAATATGTTACTGTGTGAGAGCCTAAAAGAGAAAATAAAATGATAATAGCATATGAAGCCAAAGCATCTGTTTCCATTGTTCAAGAAAGCAGAAATGCAAAATAAGACACTTGTATAGACTCTTGAGTCAGAAAAACAGTAAGCATGTACTAAACCCCATTGACATCAATTAGAGGCACTGATTTTACTGGGACTTAACCTGATTTATTTAAAATTAAACATGTGTGTCAGTACTGAAGTAAACTGGAGCCATTAAGTTTCATGAGCCATAGATATTTAATGTAGCTTTACTTTTATTAATCTAAGATAGATTAATAACAATATTAATAATTATTATATTAACTAATAACAATTATATTATTTGTCACTTATTTTAAAAATATGCTGTATGTCTGACAGGCTGTCTCCCTATCTTTAATATATTCATCCCTTTAAAAAATGTGGAGTAAAATTTGGCTTGCTGCATGACAGCATTAACCACTCGACTGTTGGAGCTAAAACATGGACAGACACTCCTCCTCATCTTCTGATGCCTAACACTTTTTAGTCATAGCTATATTTTCATGACTTAGGACAGGAGCATCAACTCATTTGGCCACACAGGTCAGATGAGTGGCACAGGGCCAGTCCACAGGCTGAATCAGGCCCAACTCCCACTTCCCTCACTTTACCCACATGCCTGATTCATTACAGGTGGCATCAGCCTGGTCTGATCCAGGACCTGGCCTAAGCAGGTGGCAGAAAGCACATGTCCCAGGTACTGGGCATGGGGGTGGCCCAGCACAGCAAATGAGGCAGCACCAGGTGCTGGATTACAAACTGGATCCAGCCTGGAGGCCATATGTTTGACACCCCTAATCAAGAATAAGTGTGTACTTGCCTGGCCATCATACCTGCCTGGCCAGCATGTAGCCAACAGAGCATGCTCAGGCTATGTGGATAAATTTATTTATTTATTTATTTATGTTACAAAGGAAATAGAATTACTATCTTCATGTAAGCTCACAAAACTATTTTAAGCAGCTACAAAGCTGCCATTTAAACACACACACACACACACACACACACACACACACACACACACGGAAACAGAGTACAGGCAGTCCTTGGATTTGCGACACAACTGGTTCCTGAAAACCGCATCTTAAGTCAAAATGTCGTATCTTGGAACCAATTTTCTCATAAGAAACAATGTTATAAATGGGGGATTTGTTCCTGAACCAAGGCCCGATACCCTATTTTCACCAAAAATACCCCAGAATGTTGTACTTGATCAATTATAGATGAGTAATATAGCTACTTTAAAGTATTTATATTGTAAATAGCAATCATATTGATTTGGAATGACTTCTTTGAGGTGACTTTGCTGGACTTTTTGAAGGGCTCTTGGTTGGACTTTTTGGCGTCACATTGGATCAAACATTGTAAAGTTGAAACTGATGTCAGAAAGTTGAAATGGTGTCAATTTATAGATGTTGTAAGTGCAAAACATTGTAACTTGAAGTGCTGCAAGTCGAGGACTGCCTCCCAGGGGGTGCATCTACACAAGACATTTACTACACAGTTGACTAATTAGCTGCACAGTAAACATCTTGGCGTCTACATATGCACCCTGTTAGTCTGAAGTAAACTAATTTACTCTGCAGTGGGATAGTACAAGTATATACAAGTCCTATCCTGCTGCAGAGTAAAAAACTGCAGCAGTGCACGTGTAGATGCTGCTTGGCTGGCTGGGGTACAAGGGTGCTTCAGTGTTGGGGGCTGCCTGTTGGCGAGCCCTGCAGTGAAGCTTCCTTGTGCCCCAGCCAGCCCCTCCACAGCAGGTCTAGCTAGGAGGAGCAGCCCCAAGATTACAGGCTGACCCCCAGGTTCATCTGCCAGCTGGGGCTGCTCCACCCAGGCTCCACATGCTGCACCTCAATAAACTGCGGAGCTTATTGCTCCAGAGTTAATTGCTCCCCGGCATATGTTCAAATAGTGGGCCTGGGAGCAATTAACTCCAGAGGAATAAGGTCTGCAGTTTATTCAGGTGCCAGAATTGTACATGTAGATGTGCCCAGGGTGTCCATTTAAAAGTAATACAGGAGTTACTTCTTTGAGCAAGAAGTCATTTCTTGACTATAAAGGTGTCCAGTACACCTAAGTATTGATTTGATTTCCTAGCCATTTTCTTTAGAGAATGCACTCTTCTGTTCTGTTAACAAAATAGGCTACTGGAGGAATAAAGATCTTTTTTTTACTCATTCCTGTTTCTTTAAAAAAAAAACAACTGTTGACGTTAATAGTGCTTTAGACTGACAGATTGATATGTACCTGACTAGGAGCAACATGACCTAGCAAAACACTTCTGTATTAATAAGACATAAAGTCATACCATTTATCATCTAGTATTGCAGGCACACAAATTAGAGAACAGCTTGCTAGGTTATATTGTAGTCTTATTATTTTGTTTCTGTCGTCGCTGCAGAACAGATAGCTTTGAAACCTTCCTGTGTTCCACTGTGACAGAAGAATGTTCATGTCATGACGACCTGACTGAGTTGCTCAGTTGCGCACTGCGCTGACTCAGGAGCCTTAAGTGCTCCTAACCAATTTGCAAAGCAGCAGACTGTCCTAAATCAAAGGAAGGAAAACTCCACAAAGATATAGCCGCTAGCAATCACCACAGGTGTAAGTCTTCCAGCATTGCAACCAAAATGTGAAACCCTGGGATTAATTTATTGGGCATAATTGGGGAGCACACATTTTGTTTAAGGTACAGTACATTTTGTTCTGTGTAAATTTATTTTTCCATCTGTATTAGTAATAGTTTCGTGATGAGCATTTTGCAATATTAAAGGGACACCACCAAAATACTAATATTTCTGCTACTGTTCCTATCCATGCCCTCCCTCATTTTCAGCTCCTGTTGCTAGAACAGCACTTTAAAATGTTGTACCTGAATATTTTTTTCATTGCTAGCTTTTCACATTTTAAAAATTTTATGCATTAGGTGCATTTTTCTGCACTTTGTCTATTTTCTTCATCATTTATTCTGTTTGAGTGAGTGGCTCTTTCTCACCAAAAAGGGGAGGAGTAAGAGGCACTTTTAAAACAAAAAACCAGAAAACTTTTATTTTAAACACACACTAATTTAGCTTTACAACAGGGAGCTTAGAGAGATGCGTCTTAACTTGATTTTTTTAAATGATGAGATCTCATCTTCATGGTGTTTTTTTAATCACCAAGGCATTGCTTTAAATAATATAATGATTTATTATTTTCTGATTTAATGTGGTTTTAAAGACAACTATAAACAGAAATTAACTCTTATTTGAATGAATGCCTTGCAATGAAGTAACTGTATCTGGAGATTTATTTGCTATTATAGCTCAGCA